>NC_043710.1:95947860-96048896 GCF_006229205.1 Suricata suricatta
TCTCATGGTTCGGGAGCCCCAGCTCCGCATTGGGCTCTGCACGGACAGCACGGAGCCTGCCTCGGGTCCTCTGTCCCCTGCCCTCCCCCCCCCCCCGCCCCTTTCCCACTCACATACAATCTCTCTCTGACTCTCAAAAATAAACATTTTAAAAAAAGGACACCATTTAATGCCTGCAGTGAAGTGGAATTCGTACATTCAGACACCCATTTCTCTTTCTTTTGGGAGGAGTGGGCTTTCCCTTAGGAACAAGAGAAATTTTATGACCTGGTGTTTTAGGAAAGAAGTTGAAGCAGTATGCGCTCCAAATCCCGTCATCAGTCTTCCGGTCTGACTGCAGCAGAGTGCATTACTGCCATCTCGAAATGCATGGTTATCGACAACAGTGACTTCCTTTTAGGTAAGACGGGCATTTAAATGGACATTAGGTGAAACCAAAGGATTAATGGACTTTTTAAATGGCTTGTTATCTTAAACCGGGTTAGGTTAGCTTCCTCATGTGTCGTGCTTTATCCTGATTTCTAATAGGAAGAAAGAAAAGATTTGTTCCTCCTTTTCCAGGTAGTAAATTCCCAATAGTCGATAAATCCCACCAGGAGATAGCACACAAGTTGTATGTTAGTAACTTGAACTTTAGGAGGGGGGAGGACTTTGTGGTCCGGCATCAGTGAGGTCATTTTAGACATACTGAATTGCACTTAGTGGCTTGTTTTTTATTTTAAAAATAACCCTCAAATAAGATTCATTCCTTCACTTCCACTGATGTATTATTATTTACACACACCACCTTTTTGTCCTGAGTTAATTAAGTCTTTCTTCTGGTTCTCCAGGGCCATGCTCACCTTGAGGTCTGGAACTGTAACTTGTGCATGTCCACATCTATAACAACGTGGCTCAGTGCTTATTTCGAGGGTGTTCAGTAAATAATTGTTGTATATGTTCCACTTGCTGCTCCTCTATTGTCATTTTTGCTGGTGGTGTTTAGGTGTTTCCATGGATTTTGCTTTGGTTTTGCTTACAGAGCAGTGGGGTCATTTATCCACATTGGAAAAGCATTCCTTTAAACCACGAAGGGGCCCTGATCACCCATTGTTTGAAAATTCAAGATGAAACTCTCCATCTTCCCTACAAGGCTTACTTACATAAAGTAACAAGAATCGGAGTTGGTGACATTTTGTAACAATTTTTACTGGTGGCTAGGACTCAACTGTGTCATACCAGGAAGGTTGACTAGGGGAAAGAACTTGACATTTGAAATCAGAAAAACCTGAATGAACTCAGCAGGCTGATAGGTCCGTTTTTTTCACATTGTGGATCAGGATACCTTGGAGAGATATAATTAGTGGGACATGTCCAGTGCATTTTCTTAAATAATAAAATATAGGTTTTTAAAGTAATAGCCTGGGGAAGGATAAAACATTTCATATTATTTCAAGATTTTTTTTTGTTTCAGAAAAATAGACTTATGTGTGTGAACATGCGTGTGTGTGTGTGATGTGAAACTGAATCATAATCTAAAATATAGATTGTTGAGGTGCCTTGGTGGCTCAGCCAGTTAAGTGTCCGACTTCGTCTCAGGTCATGATCTCACAGTTTGTGAGTTCAAGCCCCGCATCAGGCTTTGTGCTGACAGTTTAGAGCCTGGAGCCTGCTTTGGATTCTGTGTCTCCCTCTGTCTTTCTCTTAAAAATAAACAAACATTAAAAACAAAAATGTAGATTGTTGTCAAGAAAAAGTTTAAAAAACACTAAGCTTTGGATATCTGAATGTTTCATCATTCTGAGCCTGGAATGACACATCTGTAAAATGTGGTGAATGGTGACTATTTTGAGGATTTATTCTGAGGATTAATGGCAGTAATACCTGAAGGCACATTGTGTAGCATATAATTTACATGATAGACTTTCAAAAGATATAACCTTTTACTAAAACTAATTCATTTAAAATTTAATTGATAATGATGTATTCAAGTGTAATAGGACTGAGTCAAGATTTCAATACAGAAACTAATTTTTAAAATACTTCCTGATTTGAAAGACAGTGATATTAAAAATTAATCAGAAAGGACATTGCTTAATTAATTCACTCTGTTGATTTTTCTTTGAGATCATTACTTTTTAGTTTAATAAAAGTATTTTTAATTTATCAACCCATTTACTCAAGTAATATTTTTAGAAGCTGGAATATGTTTGAAGGAACATGACAGAAATTTTTAGATGGCTCCAAACTTCTGCTGTGAGAAATAGTTAAGAATTTGGTGAATACTTAAATGACATTGACTTTATATATTCAAAGGCTTATTTCATGCTAGAGAAATTACATTCATTAAATATGTTCTTGGAAGAAGGAAGCATGAAGCCATATTTATTCGAAGTAATGGAATAGTAGAGTTAGCTCAAAACCAGAAACAGTATTATTCTTGAGACTGGTCCAGATTCCTTGTAGCTACTTAAGAAGGGATGTTCCTCCGATAAGGGAGGGTGGGTATGTTCAGAATTTGTATTGTGCGGACTATCTTCTAGCTTAAAAATCTGTGTTTTTTACGTTGGCTTTTATGGGCAAGACATCCCGATAGGCCATATACCAAACTTTGATGTCGAGCATTTTCACATACATGCACTCGTGAAACATGCACCTGAAAACAGAGCCCTGTTGAAACTGCTGAGGAACGTGCCTATTTTTTAATGTTTATTTATTTTTGAGAGAGAGAGAGAGAGAGAGAGAGAGAGACAGAGTGTGTGTGTGTGTGTGTGTGTGTGTGTGTGAGAGACAGAGGGGGGGGGCGGGGCCCGGTGGGAGGGGCCAGAGCATGCCAAGGAGGTTCCTCACTGACAGCAGCAAACCCAACGCAGGGCTCGAATTTGCGAACCACGAGATCATGACCTGAGCTAAAGTTGGACGCTTGACTGACTGAGCCACCTGGGCACCCTGGAACATGTATATTTTTATCAGTGAAGGAGTCCTTGTATTTATTGAGTCAGTTTTCATCACAGGCATTTAATTGATTATTATCCCTGACTTTACTCTGAATTTCTTCATTTTGTTAGTTACGTTTGCTGAGTACTTAGGAGCAAAAGGAGAAGAGAGGTCTGTCCATTGCTCATTTTTAGCAGTTCAGTGGGTGCTGGCATTGGTGCAAACGCAGACAAGGTTGGGGCACACCTGAGCACGGGAACATCCACTAAGAAAACAACAGGTGGTGACCAGGTGTCTGGACGGAAGAGGTGACTCTTCAGAATAAGATGGCTAGTGTCCCCAAGCAGCAGACCAGGAGAGGCATATGGTGATGATAGGGAGCGTTTGTTTTTCCTGTGCCCTTCAGGGAATGCTTTCAGTGACTTTTGACTTTGTTGGGAAATTTTAACTTAATTTAAAGAATGCCCTGATCATAATGTAGTCTGGGTACCTGAAAGTGGCTCTCTCCTCCAAACTAATTTATTGATGAGAAGTCTGAGTTGTGTCAGATGTGAACCGATTTGCCTAACATTGAGCTAGAATCAGAACAGGTATTTCTTTTTTTTTTCTGATATGAATTTTTTTCACATTTTATTTTATTTTATTATTTTTTAAAATATATTGTCAAATTGGTTTCCATACAACACCCAGTGCTCTTCCCCACAAGTGCCCTCCTCCATTACCACCACCCCTTTTCCCCTCCCCTGCCCCCTTCAGCGTTTGGTTCGTTTTCAGTATTCAGTAGTCTCTCAGGTTTTGTGTCCCTCTCTCTCCCCAGCTTTCTTTCCCTCTTCCCCTCCCCATGGTCCTCCATTAGTTTCTCAGAACAGGTATTTCTTGACTTTGAATCCACTGGTTTTTTTTAACACCTATATTTATTTTTGGGAGAGTGCAAGTGGGGAAGAGGCACAGAGATTGGGGCAGAGGACCCGAAGTGGGCTCTGTGCTGACAGGCTCACGGCAGCCAGCCCAGTGTGGGGACACAGACTCAGGAACCGCAAGATCATGACCTGAACCTAAGTTAGACGCTCAACCGACTGAGCCACCCAAGTGTCCCTAAAGCAGAGGTTTTGTTAGTTTGTTTGTTTTGAGATGATGTAGTTGAAATGAGTGTTAAGGGATGTGACCCATTGCCTGCTCCCACTCCCCTCTGGCCCCACAACATGACCACTGGCCTTCCAAGATGCACCATATAATTAAATTTTAAAAATCTATTTTCTGTCCTTCATTTTGTGACCAGGGTTTTTTATATGCAGGGGAAAGGGGGCACTACTTTAGACTTCCTAGGAGAAAATTCCATTTCCTCAAATGTGGCAAAACAGCCTTTAGGGGCAGATTGCAGTGAGCATGATTCCAGGGGAGTCCACTGGAAGGGAAGATGTAAAATAGGAGGAAATTGGCCATTCTAGTGTCCAAAACAGACCTTTGTAAGTATTAATCAACTCAAGAGTGTAACTGACTCACCATTTCTAAGATCTTTCCCAAAGAAAACGTCTGGGAAAATAGACCTTTTTCTCTTAATATAAATGATTATTAGTGCTGATTTGAAATTGTTTTGTTATAGATGTTCTATGGAGTCTGTAGCAATGACTCTAGGGAATGAGGAGAACAGCATCAGGTTTGGACGAGCCACCCTGTGGTCTGATAGGGTAGTGTCTCTAAAGGAGGAGATTGGTTTTCTTTCATGGATTATCCGGAAATCACATGGAGCCCCCAGAGCCTTCCTGGACTCAGGTTCAGTGATGTTGGGATAAGGGAATGGATGAGGGCAGAGACCAAGCAATCATGACTTACACAGTGACGGATCTCAGAAGAGAAGTACCAAAGCCAGGTTTGATTGTTACTGATGTTTTTAATGATTACATTGCCAGTGAGCTCATATTTTAGAATTTCCCGGGACCTGAGGTTCCCTCTAGGTGGTGGCCTATTTATAATCCATTTCAACGCTTTTTCCGTCCTAAATCCTTGACCGAGCGCTTAATAGTTTCTGCTACTTCCTTGTCTGAAGACTCTTCTTGCCCAGCACCACTGACCAGCTTGGCACACAGGGGTAACTCCCCCTCGGGAAGGAAGGGAGTCTGCGTGCCCGTGGTGCCGATCACCAGCACGTTTTTCTTCAAGTCGATGGAACACTGGTGTCTCCTGAGCATGTCCAGCCCAAGGAGCATGTCCATGGGCTGGTTCTCGAGAATAGAGAACGAGCACTGCAGGAAATCCCCTTCGATCTGGATCTGTGCCAGATGGACCCGGCCGATGATCCTCTGCGTGCCCACCCCCTTGGCGATGCCAGCCCAGCGCCGGTCCATCAGCCGGATGATGTTGCATCTCTCGGCACACGCCTGGCTCATGATGGTCATCTGGGCCCCTGAGTCCACAAAGGCCTTCAGAGGGTGCCCGTTGACTTTGCAGTTGATGTAGAGCATGGCCACTTCCCCGAAACTCTCCGGGGCCTCCTCCATCGCGATGTTCATGTTCTCCTCGACGTTCTGCTGCCGGATCTCCTCTTCGATTTTGGCCTGAGCTTCCAAATCAAATGGATCAGCGGAGGAGAGACGAAGCCTCTCCTGGTCCCGCAGGGCCCTCTCCCTCTGCTGCTCCATCAGGACGCTCGAAAACATCTCGAGGTCCCCGCTGAGCAAGGCCTCCGCCAGGCGGGGGTTGTGCTCCTTCAGCAGCGACAGGTCGTGGCGGTTGGACAGCAGCATGCTCCGGATCAGCGTGGGGCTGTCCAGGCCCTGCGAGGGCACCCTCTTCTCGCTGGAGCTCAGGCCGCGGGTGTGTGCCCAGCGCTGCAGGTGCTTCTGTGTGGCGTGCTGCTGGCGGCCACCCGATGTGCCCGGCTCTGCCAGCCCGGCCAGCTCCATGTGCGTCAGGCTGGCCGTGCGGCCTGGAACCCAGGGCCCCGCGCTCTCCTTCTGCAGCAGCACCACCACGTCGCCGTCACGGAGGCCGTAGGAGCCCAGCGAGCCACGGTCATTGGTCAGGACCTGCTCCATGTGGATGATCTGGATCTCATCGGCGGGGACCCCCGACTCCAGCTCACACAGCACCCGAAAGTCATGCAGCTCGAAGTCAGGGCTGACCTGGAGGGAGAAGGTCACCTCGGACAGGTCCCTCCGCACACAGTACACGGTGACCAGCATGACATGGGCCCCCGGGCGGGCCAGGCAGGCAGAGGGCATCGGCTGGGTGGTGGGCTCACGGGGGTCCTCCGCCAGCGCCCCGGTTCTCGCTCATTCACTTGAAGGGGAGGCCCAGCCGCTGTCCAGCCTCGGAGCCTGCTGCTCGGCCCCACGGAACCTTGAGGGCGCACATGCGTTCCGGGCCCTGTTTGTAAGGTGCCACTTGGAACTCAGAACGCTGGCTCCCATGGAAACCAGTCACTCCTCTCCTGGCTGTGATGTTCCCAGGCCAGCCCTGCTGATCCGTCGTCTGGAAGGGCCCTTCCTGGACAGCAGGGAAATGTTTCACCCGGATCCTCTGAGAGCTGTATTCTGTGCACTGTTCCTCACCCCACCAAGCAGGGCGTGGGGTCTCCTGCACTGAGCGTCACCCTTTGTGCCTGGGGCGGAAGATGGGGGTGAGACTTGGTGCCAGAGCTCAGGGGGGAGGACTTGGTGCCTGGGGCAAAAGACGGGAGGGCAGACTCGATGTCTGAATTGGGGGCAGACTCGGTGCCTGGGGCGAAAGACAGGGTTCAGACGGGGTGCTGAGCTCGGGGGTGGGACTCAGTGCCTAGCTCGATGCCCTCCTGTTCTCGGAAGGGGGGGATCGATGGTGAACAGGAAGATCACAGAACCAGAGCAAGGCTTCTGCAGAGGCTCAAGAGGAGACCGGGCAGGTGCTGACGGATGTGCATTTTCCGTGGGAAAAATGGTGAGAGTCACTCCGGATGAAAAGAATTAGAGGAGCCAGAATTCATGCCGAGGCCTGCTCTCTGTCCAGGGAAGTGAGACATCCGACGCCATAGGAGAAATTTGTACATGGTTTTGAGTGGCAGGATGTGAGGCGGGAAGGAGGGTGACTGGGGTCATACGTGAGTCCAAGGAATGGCAGTATTATCAATAAGGAGGAGTCCTCCCTCCAAAAGTATTTAAAGGACAGAAGGAAGAGAAAAAGACAAGAAACAGGAAGGGAAATGGGAAAGATTTGAAGCAGGTATTTGTGTGGTTTTCTTTTTTTTTTTTTTTTCTCATTTAATTGATTTAAGGAAGAGGCTTCCGACGCCCCGGGAGGACAGGTGGGGAGAGGGCCAGCTGGAGGCTTCTCGTTGGTACACACAGGGGACTGTTGGTGGGAGATGGAAATCCGAGGAAGGCTCCAGCCGGCGCAGTGGGGAACAAGAGTGTTCCCGGGCTGGAATGGACAGGACGTGTCTCCCCATCAGATGTGGGAAGGAAAACCCCGCCTCTTTATTGCACACTTGGTCGGAGGACCCCCCCTCCATTTCTTAGAGATTGCATCAGCCTGAAGAAATGTTGTGCTTTGGCTTCTGTTTCTCACGTGCTTGTGTCAGATGAAGGATTGCATCTCACCCGTTGACCCTGATGGGCATCATATTTCCATACTCCTCTTCGTTCAGATGGGAATGCTGACTAAATGCCCAGGGTGTGGGAAGCATGTGCTATGTCCCAGGGGTTCGTACGTGCATCATGTTAAGTGCTGGCCGTGTTTGTGAAGGAGCCCACAGTCTTTTAAAAGAGGGTGAAGGTGCACACGCACACACATGTCCACACAAAACCAGGGCATAGCAAAAACACCAGAGAAGTCTGCCCAACGTGGGAGGAATGAGTAATATGTGGAGGACAAATGCGGAGTGTGGAGAGGGGGTTGGGCCCGGAAGGCTTCGGGAAAGGTGGCAGAAGGCCGGCCGCGGGGGTGGATGCGGTGGAGAACCGGAGGTGCGAGTGCAGGGCCTGCCTTCACACCTTTCACATGAGAGGGAGCCGCTCTTCAAAATAAGGAGGATTTTATAACGTTCTTTGGGGGAAATCTTGAGTTGTAATTTTCCTGTAGAAAAGCATGAATTAATTGGAACTCTTTCCTACGCTTGTAGAGGTGGATGGCCTTTTGACTCAAAAGATTAAGTTCCCAAATCCCTTCTGTAGTTGTTGATGTCCTGGTACGTCCGTCGGAGAGCAGCCTTGGTTGTGCTGACCGTGAGAACAGGTACAGGGTGAGACCCGGCACGTGCAGACGGCTCCCCCAGAGCCAGCATGGTGCAGACTGCCCATCCCACCTGGCCTCTTTGGACAGTTCGTTGTTAGGCAGGTAACGCTAGGGTTTTGTGTTTTATAAACAGTGGACGAAATTATTTTTGTAGAATAAGCTTTTGCTTCTTTGGCACAGCAAGAATGGGAGGTTCACATCCAAAGAAGCTAACATCTCTTTGTTCGTGTTACCACTGCTTTGTTACTGAACATAATTAAACTGTATACAGTATGTTTTTTTATTAGCTTGCTGTAGCTCTTTACTTTTGGTGGCATTTTGCATTGATACGCTTTGTACTGTTTTAGCCTTGTTTTTTAAATGTTTATTTTTGAGAGAGAGAAAGAGATAGAGAGAGAGAGAAAGACAGGGAACAAGTTGGAGAGGGGCAGCAAGAGAGGGAGACACAGAATTCGAAAACAGGCTCCAGGCTCTGAGCTGTCAGCACAGAGCCCAACATGGGGCTCGAACCCACAAACTGCGAGATCATGACCTGAGCCGAAGTCGGACACTTACCTGACTGAGCCACCCAGGCGGCCCTGTTTTAGCCTTTTCTGAGAACACACTGTGGAAAGCAGAAAGCCTCAAGGGCTGGCCAATCCAGTGTCATCCTTCCCTAGAGTGTCACCCAGGATGTCAGGATTAGCTGGGGCTTAGGGGCCTCCAGTCCAGCCACCCCTGCAGACCTCATCTCTGTTGCCCGGCAGCCTGGAATCTGACACGCTCAACACAGCCTTCTGGGGCTACATATATGTGGTCTGGTTCTTTCATTTCACTCAGCACCATGGGTGATTCAGAGACTGTATGTGTAATTGTCTCATCTCCAGATTGTAGTGAAAAACTTCCTCTGATTGTATAATAAACACAGGGATTTTGGGGAGTCTATATAAATACTCCTAAATATAAAAATGATCCCACAGCATCAATACTTGTTGCACGGCTGTTGAGAAACGAAAGGCGCCCTGAATTCTCTAGGTGCGCGATCCAGGTAACTGGAGGTTATTGTAACTTCCGAGGAGTTCCTGTGAAGTATATTCTTTCGCTTCTTTTCCTTGGTAAGGACAATATGGGAACATAATTGAACCCTCCCTGCCAGGTCTCAGGACGATCACTCAGAAAATCAGTTCTCATTGTACAGTCTGAATACCCTGAAAATAGAAAGAATGATACTGAGTTCAGGCCAGCCTGCTAAATAGCCCCAAAGTTAGTTTTTGGAATAAATCCACAACAGGGCCCTTTATAGTTTGCCTCGTTATGAAATCTTAATGCAGCAAAAAAAAATCCAGATAATTATGGTTTCACTTAGTACAATCAGTTGATGTTTAAAGTCCCATGCCTTGCTCTTTACAGAACAAATGTCTTTTCTGTGAAAAAGGAGTAGCTATATAGCATATATAATAATTAAACCACATAAAGCAAATATACAGCTTGCTGTTTGGGATTCCATTCTTGAAATATGTGCCTGGTATCGCTTTAAAAGTAAAGTGCTTGGGGACACCTGGGTGGCTCAGTCAGTTAAGTAAGAGTCTGACTTTGGGCCGGGTCATGATCTTATAGTTTGTGGATTCGAGCCCCGCATTGGGCTCTGTGCTGAAGCCTGGAGCTTACTTTGGATTCTGTGTCTCCCTCTCTCTCTCTGCCCCTTCCCAGCTCATGCTCTGTCCCTGTCTCTCTCTCTCAAAATAAATAAACATTAAAAAAAGTAATAAAGTATTTGTTAAGACAGGGCAATTGTTATGTGAAATTCTCAAAGCAACTTGGGAAAGATGCAGAATTTTCAAAGCTGGTTCAGAGGTTGAAAAAAATACAACCTCCTGATAGCTTTGGGCTTCTTCAGAATATATACTTTCCAAATCTAAATGTACTTGTGTATTTACTTATTTTTAAGAAAGTTTGCTGCTACAATTTTATGCCTTCTGAGTCCTTCCAGTGTCTTAATCATATAAAAATTACTCAGATCTCTAGCATCCATACCTTATTACTGAAAGTCTGAAGATTACTTATAATTTGTGAAACACAGATTAAATAAATTCAAGGTAATAAAAACAGGATGAAAACAACTTATGATTTCATGGGTTGATACTTGTTTCTTAACTTGCAATGTACCATAGGAAAAGAATGTTTCCATTTTTAAATGTTTGCTCTAGGGAGATTAACCAAGTTACACAAAATAGTAACAGTAATAGAGCCTTAAGATGTTTTGACTAGTGCTATGATTGAGGAAAATCATTCAAACTTTTTTTAATGTGTACTCCTTTTTTTTTTTTAGCAAACTTGTAATCAACACATTTCAAAAACACTATAGTTTGGAAATACAGACATGACCTATTCATAAGTCCGCATACACCTTAGTAAGTAACATAAATTTTCTTTGTTGGAATATCAACACCAGTATCGTCATTAGTTCCTCGTCACCTTTAGGTGGTTACGTGTTATCCTGGAAATGAGAAGGTAATTTTTGCTCACATGGTGTTAATATTCAATCAACAAAATGTTCTTTTGTAAGCATTTTCTAGGTGTCTGTCTTTTCTGTGGTGTTTGATAGAAAAGACAGTATGTTTCTGAGCGTAATCCTTAAGCTCCAAGAACAATGGTGTACATTTGACAGAACTGTCAGCTAGAGGACAGCCACGAGTTAACATTGTTTTAAACTTTTAAAAACATTGTATCTTTATTCCATTAAAACTACTATGTGAGATGTTTTCCACATTAGTTTTTTGTTTTTTTGTGTTTTTTTTAACGTGAGATCTCTTACTCAGCTGTGAGCCCTTCCACATTCCTAAGGAAGGGCCTCAATCAGACTATGGAGGCAGAAGTGCAGGGTGAGTGGGAGCACCGCCACAGACCACAGGTTGGACAGGAGTCCACCCAGCATCCAGGGTCTTTGTGATGCTCCTAGGAGCAGGCTGCTGAGGTCTGAAACCAACACTTGTATTTGTTTTTTGGGTTTTGTTTTTTGTTTTTAATTCAGTTCTAATTTACTTGTGGCTCCTCTGCTCTTCCTCTTCATTCTTCCTGTAGAGTCATTCCGGTGGGAAATCTTTGGCAGTGTCTTGAATGGGTCCCATGAATTGCCCACAAATATGTGTATTTGGAAAATTATAGACTTGTTTACTATTTACATATGAGTTAAGTTTATGCGCCATTTGGAGATGAGCTCAGAAACATGTTAATCATTTCTCACGGTAACGATCTCATGGCCACGTTATATCAGCAAGTCACTAGGCTGGCGGCTTCCAAGACAGATGGACGAGCAGGAGTCACTTTCCTCTCTCAAAGGACAAGACACCTACTAGGAGAGATAAGACTCACATAGGCGAGTTGCTTAGCAGGGAGAAAGGTTCCTTGTTGGGCTTGTTGTGCAGGGTGCAGGTAGGACTGTGCCAAAGGCTCGCTGCAGAAAGTTCTACTGTGTTGGGCCCAGAAGAAGGATTTGGTCATGGTGAAGTTTCTCCTGCCTGGGTCTGAAGGGACAGTTTTTTCCTTGACCCATCACACCGCTCACGTGACTCCTTGCTCCTCACGCGAACACACATCTTTCTGTTGGCCGTTGTCCTTGTAGATGCTGTAACCAAATGGATGCAGTGGGTGATAGGACTGGTGCACAGAAGGCGCAGCAGTCTCTGCATCCTCAGCATCCGCACAGACGAGACACCTTTGTTTCCTTCTGGTCCAGAGCCCCACAGAGGAGGGGGCAGTCCGAGCTCCATGAGGAGGAGCCTACGTGGTGCCTTGGTTGAAATCCTTGGTGTTTTTCTCAGTTCACCTTTGTCTGCTTTGTAGTTAGGAAAGATTCCTTCAAGTCTTTGGCATGACATTGCCCGTCAGCCTTAGCTTAGGTTACTCTCCAGCCTGTGCAGATGTTTCATTAGGAAATGGGTGGAGGCTAATTCAGGAATATCCAGAAGTCCTTGTGAGGTGGGTGCTTTTAGTATATATTTGTATAAAGGCGTAGAACCGGTGGATGTCATCCTGAAATTTCAAGGTGTTGCCGGCACTGCACACGTTTCTAAGTTGATGCAAAACTTTCTGAAAGTAACCAGTTGTTACATTATCTACACACATTCAGCCCTGACACAGGAGACTTCGCATTGTAGGGCAGGAAGTCAGAGCACACAGCCCTCCCAGACACGAAGGAGCTGATGCCTCTAGCCACCGGCCATGCCGCCTCAAAAGCTACTTCTGTGGCAAGTCCCTTTCTTTAAGCTGACACTTTGGGTCCACCCATCCTTGCAGCAGGACGTACGCTTGTTTCCTGACAGGACAAAGATAGAGCGAAAATATCTCCAATAAACACAAAAGCCCCTGTGCCCCTGTAACATGGTCAGCTGGATATTTCATGAAATGTATGCATGATGGGTGATGTCTCTACAGTGGTCTCATAAAAGACAGAATTTCCAGATTGTTGTTTATGTAGCTTTCTCTATTCTAAACAGCAGCTGAGTTAATTGATTGCCGTGGTAATTAGCATGGCTGAAGTCCATCTGTCAATAGGATTTAATTGTATTCCAACCATGAAAATGAGAAACAAGCCTGGTGAACAAAAGCTTCATTTAAAAAAAAAACAAAACAGCAAAGAAAAGAGAAATCAACTCACCTTCTGTTCTGCTCAGAAAAATTAAATTGAGCAGCCCAGATACAAGGATTCTTTCTTAGAGCATCTCAATGGCATCAGGTATGGAGCATTTTCCTTCTCACTGTTTCGTTATTAGAAAGGGTGTGGCACCTTGGCGCCTCCCAGGGCGCTCTCTCTATCCTGAGGCATGAGAAGCCCACACCTGTCCTGTTCCATTATCATTTCTATTCCACTTAGGGATTTTCTGTTCCCCTCAGCTCATAAAATGTGCTTCACTGCTGATATGTGCTTGTTTACTGATGTAGTGGTGGAACATTTCAGTGCTGGTTAAGCACAGAACTTAAGTAGCCTCTTTCTGGTGACCTCTGGTGACCTCTGGTGACCTCTGGTGGACAAGAGCTAAGCAGAGTAGCTGTGTACCGTGGTTTTCAAAACCAGAGACCTGATTTCTGATGTCAAAGACAAGATAGGATCATTGATTTTTTTCTTCTTTACAAACTCTAAGTGAAATGGAACAGAAAAGTCTAGGTGACCCTGACAAAGCTTGTAGTTTTCGGAATTTCCTTATTTTTCTTCAAAACAACCTAAGGTGCTATTAATTTTGAACAAAGTCTTGGTTTTATTTTATGTTCTGACTGCAGTGTTTTTCACGTAGAATGGAGAGCTGTGCTGGACCCATCATGCCTGTGGCTAAGAGACACGGGACCAAATGTTCTAAGGATAACTCGTAAATTACTGCTTCTGCAACATGAGATAAACTGGAATGGAGTTAAAATAAAAACGTGGAGCCACACTGTAGTCAAGGTTTGGGATATTAAAATAGTCTCTTGAGCTACTTCTTTATAGAAGGATTTAAAGCAACTGCATCTACAGCAGACAACCTAACACACATGCAAACAACCACAAAACCAATGACGACTTCGTGCAGGGGTATGATTTGTGTTGGGATGGCTGTGTAGCCCATCTGCCCAGCAATTGACCATGGTCCCCTCCTCTCTCGGAGTCCTAGGTGAGAGCATTCCCTTATGGTACTGAGCTTTCCATCTAAAATAACTAGGACCATCATAGGTACAAGATACCTCAATTAGAGGCAAAAAGTCATGCTATACTTTTAATAAAATAGGCTCTAAGTGAATCACTTCTTAAAAAGAAAGCTGTGAGTTTTGTTCTTCGAAAATATAGACTCATTCTCCCTCTATGACCAAAAAGAAAGTCAACAAAACACAGGCGTCTTCAAAAACTCATACAAAATTTTAATTAAGATACGTCATTCTATCCTGATATAAAACAACAGTGCTCTGTAACTGCACTTCTGGAAGACAATCTCTCTCTCTGTCCTCTCTCACACCTACACACATACTCACTCATGCACGTGCACTGGTTAAAATACACAGATCAGTAAGATAGAAAGCCCGTTGCAGCTTTTATTAAAAATTTTTAATGTTTGTTTATTTCTGAGAGACAGAAAGGGTGTGAACAGGGGAGGGGCAGAGAGTCCCAGAAATGGACTCAGAGCCTGACTTGGGGCTTGAACCCACAGACTGTGAGATCATGACCTGAGCCAAAGTTGGATGCTTAACCAATGGAGCCACCCAGGTGTCCTGAAAGCCTGTTGTAGCTTTGAAGTCACAAAAATAGGATTTAAGTTCCTTGAATTTGTCACTTATTATCTGAATGCCCTTGGACAAAGCATTAATTTCTCTGAGCTTCATTATCCTCTTCTGAGGAAGGTGACAATAATCTCTTTCCCATAGGATTTTGGTGTGGACTTAATGGATAAATTAAATTCATCTTGTAATAGGAAAACACTCTGCTGAAGTAAGTTGTTTTCTCATATGAGTAGAAACAGCAACTAACAACCTGGAACAGTCAGAAGAGAGGGTGCAATTTATAAATCCTGAAGGAAACATATAGGTTAATTTTAATCCCTTCTTGACTCGGATCGGATGCCTTGTGTCTTTAGAGCCATCCCCGGTCCCTTCGGCCTTGAACCCTGGGCTGCCCAAGATGGTAGTAAGACTTGACCGCCAAATCTGTTTTAAACCCAGGAAGCATGCTTAGAAAGTTGACTGAGAAAGCCCCCTCATAGTGCATTATTTCGACTACTTGTTCTGTGTTACTTTTAACCGTATCTACGTGCAGGGTGTTCTTGAAGGTTACAGAAGGTCAGCAACAAGGTCCCTGGTCACAAGGTGCTTACAGGACTATGAAGCATACAGAATATGGTGTAAAGACAATCCATTTGCCCTAATTAGGAGTGAAAAACTGTTGCCGAGTAAATAAGGTTAGTCATGCTTATGTTGTGTGAAACCAAATGGTTGAGGTTGATGCTAAGAATGTGTTGTCTTTCCCCAAAATGATGATTTGGAATCACTTTTGTGGACAGGTGTGTGTTAGATGGGACAGCCAGGGAGCCTCATTCCTTAGGACACCTTCCTCAAGACCTTTAAAACGAACAAACAAACCAAACTCCCAAATTACAGAGCTGAGGAAACCAAAGCCTTGACGTGAAAGCCCAGAGTCTTTAGCCCTGGCCCGTGTCACCGGGAGGCCCCAGGGTTGCAAGCCTGGGGGCTCCTTGGCACAGTTGACAGCAGCATCTGAAAGCTCCCCTGAAGACCCCGTGTGTCGACAGGGGGTGTTGGTTTTGTGGCTGTTGGACAGCACATCCGGTCACTCGGGGCAGGACATTCCAAGCTTTCTGATGGTGAAGTCGTTACTAAAGAAACAAAAACAACTTTGATGACACTCTCAGTGTGTATATTTATAAACTCTTTTTTAAATGGATCAGTTGAAGTAAATAGAATTTCTACTCCCCTTCTCCCACCCTCACCTCTCACCAGTGCTGGAGGGGCAAGATTAGGTCACGTTCAATACCCTTAGAAGACACTGCTGTGTCTGATGCTCGGAGTGGTGGGTGGGAGGCAGCTTCCCTTGAGGATGGCATAGGTTAGAACCAAAGGAGGAGGGTAGGAGTCCGGAGAGAGCCTGGCCCTGAGAGGCCATGTGCCTTGCTTTCTCTCCTCAGCCTGGAAGCAGAGCAACAAGTCTCATGAAAGCTGAGATTCAGGGAAGACACAGCCCAGCCCACCCATCTGTCTGGGGGGCAGTTGTAAAGGACGTTCTTTGTGGTTCTTGGGGGTGGCAAATTGTTGGTGCTCACAGCAGTTTGTGCTCCGTAGTCTCCTGCTTTGTCTCGGCTTATCCACTTGCGCACCTGTGCTCCTGAATTAAGACGACCTTCACCCTCCTCTGTATCTCAGGGCAGCCCCTGAAGGAACCCGTTAGGTCAGTTACATATTTATTATTGGTTACAGGTGCTTTTCTCACATGACTTCTTCGGGAGTCTCATAATTCATGTCGATTTTACACAAAGGTGGTGGATTTTGCTTCACACTATAGAGTCAAAGCCTTGGGACCTGGCTCTGGGTTCAAGGTGAGTGTAGTGCTTATTTATTCTGCGTGTTCTATAACTGTGTCTTCGACTGAGGCTCTGAATTGGCCGATTCAGATTTGGAAGTGGCCTGTCAGTCAATCTTGCAGTTTTATATATTTGGTAATTACAGTGCACAGTGAGATGTATCTGGCAGACAGTTTGACATAGGCTCAAAGGCATGGACTTTGGATATAGCAAGGTTCAGTTCCCTCCTTGCACACTTCCGGTTCTGTGCATAAATTCCCTTACATTTTAAAGGCTCCCAGTGCTGCTCTCTGGTAGACTCCTGAGAAATCCACCTGACATTGACCGACTGGGGGCTTCTTTTAGAGCATCAGTCATGTTGTGATCCTTGGTTAAGGATGTGTTCCACATTCTGCCCACAACTTCTTGAGATCATTTCTTCAAGCAGAGATTGTACAGACTTGACACTTATCTATGCAAAGAGGTAATTTGTATGCACGTTTTTGACAGAAGCCTTATGTTTATCTCTCATTGTTTTGACAATATTAGCAAAACATTAGACACTGACTTAAGTATCAGTTCTTTGTATGCAATTCAGTCAACTTGGAAAAAAAAATTCGTATTCTGTGACCAATTTGTTTTACATGTGAAATGTGGGTAGAACAGTAGCCTGACAGGTAATTGTGTTTCATTTCTTGGAGTGCTCTCACCATGTTGAGATGCGTTCTTAAGCATATACATGGAGATTTTAATCCTTTTGGTTTACCTATTTTATCATCACTTACAGAGCAAGATGAAAACAACTTCATGACACTAAATGCCAAATTGTGTATTTTGTAAGACCTTTTTGTTCACTAGGGATGTAAAAGAAAGCCCCTCTTCACTCATATGTGATATTTTTCTCCTCACAGCCTTGGTGAATATGACATGTATGACGTATGTTTAAGTTTCTAAGAGGTTGTCAGGTCACCTGGGTGGCTCAGTTGGTTGAGTGTCAGACTTTGGCTCAGGCCATGATCTCTTGGTTTGTGGGTTCGAGCCCCACTTTGGGCTCTGTGCTGAGAGCTCTGGAGCCTGGAGCCTTCTTGGGATTCTGTGTCTCCTTCTCTTTGTCTTTTTCTTACTGGTGCTCTGTCTCTCTCTCTCTCAAAATAAACATTTAAAAATATATATTTTTTAAGTTTGTAAGAGGTTGTCAAAATCAAAGATGTTGAAGACATGTTTGAGATCATATTAACACTAGCCAAAGTGCACCAAAGGCTTTGTGCACCTTTATGCTTAGATTATCAACATTTGTGTATTAAAATATGGTTAATATTAGAGATGCGGGTTGTGGTCATTTCACTGCAAATTTGACTTTTAGATGTAACAGGGAAATAGTCTATAAGACTGTCGGCAGCAGATGTGAAAGCTATAATCGGCATTTTGCTGACCTGTAGAATTCCATTGGAGGATTCACGGTGGCTATAATACTAACTCATTGTTGGAAGAGAAATGCTGAGCATCTTCGTAGCACATCCCCAGGTCTTATTTACTTAACCTCTATTCTAGGACTACATAATTTGCACCATGGAAAAGATAAGTGACTTTTAAAAAATTTTTTAATGTTTATTTATTTTTGAGAGACAAAGCACAAGTGAGTGAGGGATGCAGAGAGAGGGAGACACAGAATCCGAAGCAGGCTCCAGCCTCTGAGCTTTCAGCCCAGAGCCCGACATGGGGCTTGAATCCATGAGCTGTGAGATGATGACCTGAGCCAAAGTCAGATGCTTAACCGGCTAAGCCACCCAGGTGCCCCTATAGCTGGCATTTCTTAACAGTGGGTTATCTTTCTATGATGTTAAGACTGGACATTAGGAGAAATTGTGAAGTTAACTAAGAATGGATCAATACTGTACTTTTTTTATATAGTGAAAAAGCAAGAACTATTGATAAAATAGTCAATACCATCTTTTTTCCTCTTCTATCCAAAATCAGCACATCTTCAATGTCACTCAGTAGATAGGAGCATTTCTAGAATGATTCTATGAGTCTGTCTTTGGTGAATTGAGTGAGTTGGAAGAACTTGGCCTTAACTGCAAAAGGAAGATTGAATTTTTTGAGACCAAGAGCTTCCTGAAAAGACAGAATGGCTGACATTCTGTCTGAAATGGACTGGGGCGAGGAAGCTTGCAGTTCAGAGAGATGTAAATAAAACGCTGCTCAGAAGACATAGGTGTTATTCATCTTACAGCTGTTATTTACTAGAGATTCTGGTTGCTTCACTGTACCTTATTCCAGAAGATATTCAAGGCCATAGTTGTGGCAGATTTTTGATTATATACAAAGCTATCCAAAGTGGAACATTTCACCCCGGGAGCCCCCCAGAATGGCTGGAGCCACTTTATAAAGTGAGCCCCTGCAGTGTTTGGCTCTGGCCGCTAATCAAAAGTTTGTGGGTGTGTTTTGTGACTTCAGGCTAGAATCGTTCCCATCATTTTCATTTCTGACAGACTGGAGTACATACCAATGGACCTTTGAAAAAATAAAAGCAGTTTTCACATTTTTATGTAGCTTTTACCCAAATAGTATCTAGGAAACTTGAACAAAACAACAAAATGCCCTATAAACTTAGTGTGTGTGTATGTATTTGGATTTAACTAAAAGTTGGTTAAGGTTCAGGTATATACACTGTATTTTCCTTGGCACTATACGAACAGAAACCAGGATAAAATATTGTTTCACTTTTATTGTTGTAGATGTTAAGGTCATATTTTTTCCCTCTTCATGGTGTGGAGAGAACCAAGTGTTTTGGGAAATTGACTCAGGAAGTTAGACAGGTAAGAGCCGTTCTTTGATGGTGATGTAGAAAGTACATGTTATTGTCATGTCTCACTCTGAACAGTAATTATGAAAGCATTATTCTGTAAGCAGTCCTTTTGTCCAGTCTGTTCACAAAAACTACGTGAATTAATGCAGCTATACCTCTAAGGTGTCAAGTCCAAATATCAGTCTTGAACCCTATCCTGATGGGATCTATTAAGTTAGAACATGAAAGGAAAATACTAAGAATAATAGGAAGTCAGTTGGGTTCACACTGTGGAATAAGAACTCTACTTTAGGGCACTTGGGTGGCCCAGTCGTCTGAGCATCCGGCTTCGGTTCAGATCATGATCTCACAGTTTGTGGGTTTGAGCCCCACATCAGGCTCTGTGCTGACAGCTCAGAGTCCAGAGCCTGTCTTTGGATTCTGTTTTTCCCTCTCTCTCTGCCCCTACACTTCTCACGCTGTGTCTGTCTGTCTCTCTCTCTCTCTATCTCAAAAATAAATAAGACATTAAAAAAATTAAAAAGAACTCTACTATTTTAAGAAAACAAACAGAAGACTGCAACTTTACTCATGACAGCCTACATGAAGTTTGCTGTTAGCATAAAATGCCCCCTCATGTGGCTCAGTCGGTTACGTATCCAGCTTCAGCTTAGGTCATGATCTCATGGTTCATGGGTTCAAACCCCACATCAGACTCTGTGCTGACACCTCAGAGCCTGGAGGCTGCTTCAGATTCTGTGTCCTCCTCTCTCTCTCTCTCTCTCCCTCTCTCTCTGCCTCGCCCCCACTTGTGCTCTGTCTCTGTCTCTCAAAAAATAAATAAAACTAAAATACAATATAAAATAAAATAAATAAAATAAAGATTCACCATCTTTAGTAAATGGTTAAAACCTTTTCCATCCTAGTTTGAAACATTCCTATTTCATTAACAAATTTCTGGTCTTTATGTATTACATTTTGGGGGTTTTTTGCTGCATTAACTGGGAAGAAAATAAGGAAGGATGATCTCTCCCTTGTATCAGACCCTGGTCAGGACTCTCTGCACTTTGTCTCTGCACTATTCTTACACCTAGTTACTCACACGTCCCATACCTGGCCCCAGGGTGTGGCAATAGCTTCTCCAACACTGTCCATCTCAGCAGCCCTCCTCACCTTGAATCCTGGAAGGTTCCCTACATACATGCATTCCTTAGCAATTTGAAGAATAAGCTGTGTGACAACCATCCCAAAACTCAGTGGCTTGAAGCAAGAATGACTTATTCTCACTCAGGAGTCTGGCGTCAAACAGAGTTTGACAGACCTAGACTAGGCTTGTACCGTGCTGCATCCACATCTGCTCCCTCTGTGTCTCATCTTTGTTCTAACAGGCTGCCCAACACATGTGCTTTTCATGGCAATGAAGAAGCACAGGAGGTTGTATAGAGTCAGGGGAGGACCCCACGGTCGAGGCTCAGAACTGGCCCACAGCACTTCCTCCTGCGTTCTCAATCAGTCGTGTTCCCAAGCCCAGCGTCTATAGGGTAGCAAAGCAAAGTGGGTGACTCTAGAGGGACTACCAGAAAGTCATATGGAAAATGCTGAGGACACTGTAGGAGGGTGAGTAACTGGAACTGTAGAAACCACAGTATGCACCTAAGAATTGATCCCAATGCCCCTTTCTCTCTCAAAGCAATGCTGTGCAAGGAGGCTCTAGAATACTCCTCTGACATTAACCAGGCTGGTGAGTCAGTAGGTCAGACCGAAGAGAAGCAGTCCGTTTCTAGTTTGGTTTAGACCACTGCAGCTCAAAGGTGGTGTGCAGGCCTGCTGTCATTCCCAGAAATCCTTTGTTATTAGTCCCCAATAAGATAAGGAACTTGCATCAAATGTAGGTGAACTATGACCCCAAGGGCCGTCTTAGTTTTCTAAAATTGTTGATTGTAGCAAGAACTCTTTGATGAAGGACTGTACTCTGATTCTCAGCCTGGCCCAAGCCCCTCATTACGTGACAGACAGGCACTTCAGGTAGCATTACCTTGGAACTTGTCTAGAAAACTGGATCCCTTAATCCAATATTTCAGTTCTTTCACTAATTCTAGTTGATACATAAATCCCCAGAACTGAAGGTAAACCATAATGAATTCAGTACCTTTATATTCATATTAACGGTCTTGTCTATGTGAAACTGTTCCATTAGTCATATGGGTTCACACAGGGAATAACATAATATTAGGGTAGATCTCAAACTTGGCACTTACGTAAAGGCACAGGGAGAATGGAGTACAAACTATGACCATATCCTGCCCAGTGCTCTTAAAGCATAGTCATTTCTTTAGATTTAAATAGAAAAATATGTTTTCCACTGCCTTTTCAACATACTCTAGAAACAATTTATCGTGTTCCCTGATGTGCACAAGGTACATAACAAATTATAGCGGTTATAGAATAAAATAATTATTAATACTTATCTGCTTTGGCCATCCATATTATCTCATTGTTATATTGGAACATAGTTTCCATTTTTATTCTCATTTAGGAGCTATCAATACGTTATGTGTAATATCCTTGGCACATTGAATGGATGAAATTTTGTCACATTTCATGGGATTTATATTTTCAGTGTATTATGTTGACAGTCACGAGCATCTCAAACTTATTAGAAACAAACTAATGAAACAGCTCCAGGGCTTAACATTTCTAGAAATAGTCAAGGAAAGCCAAATATAAAATATTTAAGTGTACGTCTCTGTCTCTACATTTTATTACATATGTTACTTCTACTCTCTGGAGCAATAAATCAGGTTAAGACACTGCCTCACCAGTCTCTGAACTCCTGAAAGCTTTGCTTTTAGAATTCATTGTTCATTTACTCCTTCGTGTGATTTTTCTGCGTGTCTGCTTTCTTAAGTGACATGTCTCCTATTTCTGCTCTAAATTTTGTAAAGTATTTTCATTTTTATTAGGGGGAGGCAGGCTTGTCACCTCCCACATGAAAGCCAGTGTTACACTGCTTTGCAGATGAAGAAAGTGCCTCCCAGATTTGATGATTTTTCCCAGAGACACACAGCTAGGAAGTAGTACCAAACAATCCATTCAAACTCATCTTTTTAAAAAAAAAAAAAATCTCGTTTATGTTAGCCCTTTTACAGTAAGGGTAGCAGATGGAACATGCGTGCATGGCCACCCCTCCCCACTTAGTGCCAGGGGTGGTGGTAATTACACGGAAGCTCTTTCCCCACGCACGTGGGCCGTCTCGGAAACGTGATTCTCGGTGCACCCCTCCAGGGACAGCCATATATGTTTTCGGAGTCTGAATTCAGGAGTCATTGTGTTTTGATTTTCCATCTCTGTATCTTGCTTTGGAAGGGTTTATGACTTTTTTTTTTTTGCCCCATAGCCTCTATCAATGTACTTTGTAGAAAATAAATGCTAAATGGTTTGTGGTTAAATGAAATGGGTCTGAGTCATAATGTGGTAGAATCTGGCTGATTATAAGGAAGAGTTTCTCTTTTCTTACCACGGCTCCTTTATTTCACATGTATTCCTGGGCCTCGTCTTGTGCCAGGTACCACTCTATGCGTTGGAGATTCAGGATGAGTCCATTCACTGGGGTGTGGGAGGGAGGGAGGCAGAGAAGGGCGTGTCAGAGCAGACAGGTATGCAAGGGCCAGGGCCCCAGTGATGTGGTACGGACATTGCTGCTGTGTCTCACCCCTGGGCCCCTTGGGCACAGAGAATGGGGCAGAACCCCTGGCCCCACAGGAGACAGTGTAGGTCACGGAAGCAGCCAGCAGGGGCGCAGGTCAGGGGGTCGCCTGCATGGTTTGTGAATCCTGCCTTTGAAACTGCAGATGAACCAACTCCGTCAACAAGTGGCCTAACTGGCTGCTTCCGTCCATGAAAATTCACAGAAGTACGGTGCTTTGAGAATATTCTGCATTTCACTCACTTGTTCGGTATATGTTGAAAGCCTTTTCTTATCTCCCACTGGGTCTTGATACTACAGTGAATGAGACCCAGTCTTTATTTTCCAGAAGCTTCTAGTCTGGAAAACAGAGGACAGGAAAAGAATGAGTGCTTCAGATAAAGTGAGTGAAGAAACACATGTTAAGTGTTCTGTCACAATGCCTCACCCAAAAGTGTGATTTTCCTCCAGTCATTCCCGCTTACCATATATTGTTATAAGGTACTCTTGATTCTTTTTAAATTAAAAGTTCTCTTTCTTTCATTAAAAATCCTCTGTCTCATCATTATTTACTGGGGCAAACAGCAATAGTCACTGTACTAGTTTTCAGATCTTTCTAGGGATACAAGTGACGGTGACACACGTTTACAAAAGGGCCTTTTTAGCAAACGTCAAGGATCCTGTCAATTACACTTGTAACAAATATTGTGCCCTTCCTTTCTGGGAGGCTGTCCTGGGGGTAGCCATATAAGGCTTTGGCTCTTCCTCCCCAAAATTAGCATCCTGATCTATGCAGCAAGATAAAGGTGTAGGCAGTGTCCGCTGAGTCAGTCTCTGTAAGACCCGTGTCAGGAACCCACAGAAAATCCCACACATGAGAGAACATATCAAGACTTCTACACTTTATTATTGAACACTCTGTGTTTCAGCATTTGGGGCGTATGGGGATCGCTAATAGAAAGGACTGCCTTTGTTGTCATGGAGGCAGTTAAGGGGCTGTGCAGCTGGATTCGTGTACCCGTGAAGGTGTGTTGAGTGCCACACTGGAAACTGGGCCTGGGAAAAACAGGAACTGAGGACTGTGATTTGACCACAGTGGCCAGGAGTAGAGGCCATATTCTATTCTATCCTATCCTGTTCTGTTCTATTCTATTCTATTCTATTCTACTCTTAAGTTTATTTGTTTGAGAGAGACAGTGAGCAGGGGGAGGGGCAGAGAGAGGGAGAGAGATCCAAGCATGCTCTTTGTGGATATCACCGAGCCCAGTGTAGGACTCTTTCCCACAAACCGTGAGATCATGACCTGAGCCGAAATCAGGAGTCAGACGCTTAACCTACTGAGCCACCCAGGCGCCCCAAGGTTTCTCCTTTCTTAAAAAGAGATGCCTGTGGAATAAGGCCCTTTCTTGGCCCCTGCACCCATCCTGTGGGGAGATGGCTGGAGCTTCTGGAGCCTTCTGTGAGATTCTGAGAATAGCCTGCAGTCCCAGGCTAGCAGAGCAGAGACATGGGAGCCCATGACGACATCTCAAAGCCTCGAGTTGACCAACTCTGGAAAAGTTCTATCTCCAGACATCTCACTTGAGATGACATGTTTTTCTTATTGTCATTTTTTTGTTATCGGTCCCTTCAGCCTCCACTAGCTTATGGGGATCCGAGAATTGATTACGACGTGTGATGCTGTGCAGAGTTTCAGAAGGATTCCATCGGCAAATATTTCTGGAGAGCTTATGCCTCTTCAAAAATTGATTGAGAGAGAAAGTATTTCTGTGGAGACTGGGGACTCTGTGGACAAACATGAAATGAATAGTAAGAGCCAGCTGGGATTCAGGGTAGTTTCCGCATGAGCTCTGTATATGCGTGAAAGGGTTATCTCTGGGTCCCCGTGTGTAACCAAAACTGAAATGAGCAGTAGAAACTGTGAGAACAGCTACATTGGACAACCATGCAGAACTCACACGACACTGTAATTTGGTGAAACATGACATTCTGAAAAGTCTAATGCATATTAATACACTGATACTTTCTAGTTTACTCAGATGTCTCACTTCCTAACACCCTACTTGTTCTGTATATATAAATACCTCTAGGTCTAATATAGAGAACATATACTAGTTAGGAAACTGTTTTTGCATGTACTGTTTTATTTAAGGAAAATGTCAACTATATCATTTTTCTTTGTGCACAGCTGCTTTAAGATGCTTTTTTTATATTCCAGATGCAAAGGCAATGCTGTCTTTTATTTTAATTTTGAAGTACCAAGAGATGACCTAGAGTTCTTCTTGCCTCTGAAACGGGTCTTTTTCTAAGATTAACTTTGAAAAAAAAATGTCGCTTCCTTCACACCTGAGACCCCTTGGGAACAAACAAAATGTGCATTTCTTTTTCAAGCAGAAGCCTGTCAGTCGGAAAAACAAATTGGACTGTTTTTCTGTCACTGGCTTCTCTTAGCACGGTCTCTGTAACAGTCTCACAAAGGATTAGTCACAAAGGATTAGCCAGTGTAAAAGTTAGAGTTTTATTGAGTGTGTTTCAAAATATAATCTAGTAAAGTGAGATCAATTGCTCATGGTTTATGAATGAGATAAACAATATCATAATAGGAGGTCAGAGCAACGGATACAATGGCTTTGTCCTTGAAGCCTTAAGATATAGCTACGGAAAATTATATATTTTCTCTGCGAAAAGCACTGTTAGAGAAGAACCTGACGCTTGTGCATCCCCCTCCCGCACGGCATCATACTTAGCGTGAAACATCGACCTGGCGCACAGTGCGTGAGTAACTCCTGATTCCTCCCAGGTGCTCCCTGCGATCTGAGCAAACACTTAAAGATTCATGGGCCACTTTGGGTCTTGTCCCAGAAAATAACTTAGATTCTTTTCTGCTAGTTGTGGAAGGGACGATCTGATTAGTTTTAATATATGCACTCCCAGGGAAGCCAGATGGATGCTGCTTTATTATTAGTTATTTTTTTCATTGTAGCCTTCCAGTTTTCTAGCGTAAACCACAGTAGGCTCTGAAGATGCCAATGTGAGTTCACAAATTGATTCCTTTTAGCGGTGTGTGTACACACCATTAACATCCTTAGTACTCATTAAATGCTTGTGTGAATCGTTCTTTATTAGAGCCTGGACCTTTTCTTCTATCACATCAGAAAAAATGATTCTAGATGACCACAGGTGTGGTCCAACAAGAAAGCAAACTTGCCTTATACTTCATATGCCAAGGAATACTGCAAGTGTCGTAATAGTCTCTGAAGGACAATATGTATTAAGAGTATTTACAAGTTTCTAGTTTGACTCCCTCTCCTTCTCTCTCTCTCTCTCTCTCTCTCTCTCTCTCTATATATATATATATATATATAATATTCTCTCTATATATACATATGTATATATATGTATGCATATGTATGTGTATATAGCCATGTCTTAATTGTTTAACTTAGTTTTCTCAGCAACATTTTTCTTTCTCCCTAGCCATCAAGGGTTCATCTAGGAAGTCCTTGCCCCTACTGGTTTCTCTCCTGACCATCTCTCCCACCACCATTACAATGATTTAGCTTAAAAAAGCAGTGGGATGTTATTCAGTGTGTGGCTAGATTATGCTACTGATTGGGAAATAGACGAGTCAAGCCTTCACTTCACCATGGGGGAAGCAAGAAGACCCTTCTGGTGATCACTTCCAGGTGCCTGCCCTGCTGCAGGTTAGGCCTGGCCCCGTGACAACCAGTGGGTAATTCTTCACCCCCTAGAGTCCCCCTGCCATGACTGTAAATTACAATCATGATGCCTCATTAGTTCGGGCCCTTGAGTGAGGAAACACAAAGCAGGACCCCACTAAGCCAAAGTGGATGGATGTGTAGAATGAGCAAGAAATAAAATTTGGGGGGCACCTGGGTGGCTCAGTTGGTTAAGCTTCTGACTTTAGCTCAGGTCATAATCTCACTGTGAGCTCTGAGAGCCCCACATCGGGCTCTGTGCTGACAGCTCAGAGCCTGGAGCCTGCTTCTGATTCTGTGTCTCTCTCTGCCCCTCCCCTGCTCATGCTGTCTCTCTTTCTCAAAAATATTTTTAAAAAATTGAAAACCGAAAAGAAATAAAATTTTGTTGTTAAAACCAGTGAGACTTAGGCCTGTGCGGTCTAACCTCTCCTCACTGCAGAGGACGAGGGAAGATTCCAGGGAGAAGGCCCGCCGGATTGGGTAACACTACTGAAGAGACTTGTTCACATGAGATAGGACGAGAAACAGAAGGCTGGCTTCACTTGCGAGCACCATCCACCGTAAAACCCAATGCTGCTCCTGTGGGAGCTTCTTGGGGGAAACAATGGTAATAGCGTGAATTGATCCATAAAAGTACAATCTCTTTTAGTGCATTACTCCAGTGAAAGCCCAAGACTAGGCCTTTTTGAATTGAGTCTCAACAGTCTTCAAAACTATTTCTCTCCTTCAGTAGTGAGACGGAGCGCCAAGGTTACATGACCTTTCTTGTAACCTGTGTGTGTGTGTGTGTGTGTGTGTGTGTGTGTGTGTGTGTGTGTGTTGATTTGCTTAGCTCAGTACTTTTAGGACTCAAAAGAATTTTATTAATGTTTATTTATTTTTGACAGAGTGTGAAAGGCAGAGGGACAGAGAGAGGGGAGACAGAATCAGAAGCGGGCTCCAGGCTCTGAGCTGTCAGCACAGAGCCCGATGCAGGACTTGAACTCACAAACTGTGAGATCATGACCTGATCCGAAGCCGGATGCTTCACTGACTGAACCATCCAGGTGCCGGTAGGCCTGAAAGGAATTTTAAGCAAGATTGAGGAACACTGGGAGTCCATCTGCATTTCCTGTTTAATTAATTGTCATATCATTTTTGGCTAACGTGAGTTACGGGTCTCTAGAGCAACTGATTCTCTTGAGAGCTATCAGCTTTTGGCAGATAGATGTTTATCACCATCACAATGTATGAGTTATTTGCATTAATATGTCATAGCTTTGACAATTCTTTGACCTATTCTGAGATATATGGTAATTTCTACTGCCTTTAATTTTATTGTCTGAGGTAGGGAGGGAATTTATTTTCTTAAGGCCCAGTGACAAGTCAAAATTCAGCTTTCTATACTTGTATATATTTTCTCAGCTTGGTCCTGTAAAATACTTGATTATTTCTTTACAAGAAAATATGGATAAACTATCATTTCTCCACATTCCATTATATTTATATTTTTTGTTTCTTTTCTCACACTCATTTGTATGCACAAAAACTCTTTAATTTTAGTGCTCCATTTTAATGCAAACTTTATAAAGGTGTTTGAAGTGACACTTAGATATCCAAATATGCATTATACTTCATCCAGAAATGGTGCTGCAAATGAAAATGTCTGAGTTTGAAGTAAAATGGATAGTTCTCTCTTAAGCATGACTAAACTTATACACACACAAAACTCAGTCCCAACCCGCTCCACTTCCTAACAGTTGGACAATCCTAAAATAGTTCCCTATTTTGAAGTATTAATATGTAGGGGCGCCAGGTGGCTCAGTCAGTTAAACATCTGCCTTCCGCTCAGGACATGATCTCGTGGCTCATGAGTTCTAATCCCACAATGGGTGAGCTCAAGCCCCTTTGGGTGAGCCCTATTTCTCTCTCTGTCTCTCTCTGTCTCTCTCTCTCTCTCTCTCTCTCTCTCTCTCTCTCTCTCCCCTCTCTGTCTCCCCTCTCTGTCTCCCTCCCTTGCTCACTTGTGCTGTCTCTCTCAAAAAGAAATAAAGGAAGGAAGGAAAGAAGGAAGGACGGAAGGATGAACCACTAATATGTGAAAAACTGTTCTGGAATTCAGTGACTTTCGGTATTGAAAAATGACTCATTCTGTAAATAACACCAAGGCCATGCCATTTAATAACCACGTAAGCATGATTATAGAATATACATAACGGTTCATGTCTATTACATGGGAGGTAATTAATGCACATATCAAACATAGACATAGGTATATACAGAGCACAAATAAGAAGGATCCTTATATTAACTCCCAGTTTTCTTCTTGGGTTTGATGAATCTTTAGTCAAATGTGACTGGAAAAATGCTTTGCTTCATCACATGAATCAAGTTTTTAATCCCTGGGCTATTTCAGAATCCCTGTCTTTGGTCCCCAGTGTTCAGATTCTGAGGTGGTTTTGTTGGACTGACTGCTTCCTTCTGAAGCTTGCCCTATAAAATGCCTTCAGAAAATTCTCACTCTCTGTGAATACTCAGAGTTCATACTTCAGTCTTCCTGACAACGTAAGGATATGATGTTTCATATCTTAGAGAAAAGGCTAAATCTACTTTTTCCTGCGTTTGACTTTCTTTTCTATTTTGTCTGTTACCTTTCTATGTCTCTGAGCTGTGTTGGCAGTGATCAAAGCAGGAAATCTTTGTCGTTACGATTGTCTTGTTTTCTACGTGTCACATTAGGACAAGTGAAAAGGTCTCTGAATCTGTGATACTTTCTGCCATGCCACTCGACAGTTCCCCTTCCCACCTGCCACAGTTCTGAGTGGTGGTATTCATTTTTCTTCTCGTCCGTCACATGGAAACAACATCACAACACAAAGAGCTATACCAGAAGAAAGAATTATTGGGGAATTAATTAATGTGAATTATCCTTTGTTTTAATGTTTATTTTAAAGAAATTTTTAATGTTTATTTTAGAGACAGAAGAGAGAGAGATGGGGCAGAGAGAGGGAGACACAGAATCTGAAGCAGGCTCCAGGCTCTGAGCTGTCAGCACAGAGCCTGACGCAGGGCTCAAACTCATGAGCTGTGAGATCATGACCTGAGCTGAGCCAAAGTTGGACACTTAAACCGACTGAGCCAGCCAGGTGCCTCTTTAATATGAATTATCCTAATGCGATAGAATACCATATGGCTATTTTAGGACAGTCTTTAATTTCACTAACTTTACTTTTCTAAATCTAGACCAAACATAATTTTCATTTGAATATAATTTTACATTACCTTCTGTAATACCTATGAAGTAGAAGCTATTTTGAAGGAAAGAGTATAATCTCTCTGCCCCTTATTTGCAATTTCTCTTTCCCCAATTTCAGTGGCGCTGGGTCATCTGTGCTCAGGAAGCAGGTGGCCCTCCTTCTCATGGATAATTGAAAGGTCAGGAGTCGTCTCATGCTTTGTCACAAGCCTGGTCATTCGCCTCGCAGTGTTTCATCACCCCACATCATCACTAGCAGTACAGAGAGAGAGCGCACCCGCATTCATGTAACTTTCTCCACAATATCTTCTTATAGTTCTAGTTCATTAGTATCTGTTGTTAATCTTTCACTATGTCTAATGTAGAAACTAAGCTTTATCAGAGGTGTGCATGTTTAGAGAAAATACAGTGTATATAGGGTTCAATACCATCTGTGGTTTCAGGCATCCATGGGGTCTTGGAACGCGTGGCCCATGGCTCTGAGGGGCTCCTGAAATTGCTCACCATTGTGCAATGACACAGCAAAACCTCGTACATTAAAACATCTGGTGAGGTGAGGAATAGTAATTCCCATGTCGTACTTTGGGCCCTACCCTGGTGACCATTTCTGGCAAATGTGCAAAAAAGAATTCATGGCAATTTTCTACTTTTCTATTTTGATCGACTCAAATTCTTAAAGAACAATTTTGAGCTCAGGGAATTATCAAGTGATTACTCTCCAGAAACACTCTCCAAATTGTTACTCTGAGGAAGTTTGTTTACAAAACATTAACACTTTGGTGTGTGCCAAAAGGAACTGTAATTAAAACACACACACACACACACACACACACACACATAACTGGCAGACAACCAACTCCCTCCTCCCCGAATCTTCATAATTAGAAAGGTTTTGTATGACGACTAGAGTTCTTAGAAAAAGCTCTGCTGGAGAATTCTAAATAAACGGCTGATGTTTAATCAGCTTTGCGCCCAAGTTGCTCAAAAGCAGGGTGAGCACAGGTGACTTGTTTGAGAGCTGATGGGGGGCGCCGGGGAGCCTCGTGCCCAATGGGAACATGGGTCAGGTGTGCCCGAGTCTCCTTCGTGACCTTGGCCTCACCAACAGACCCAGGAAGAAGTAGCTCCTTGATTGCAAGCTTCCATGCCTTAGGAAACGCGGGGGGCAGGGAATGTTGAAAAAGCTCTTGTGCTGATATTTAAGTTAACATTTTTAATGAAGTCGAATTGATACCTTTAGCACTCCAACCCTGTGCTTTTTAAGTGAGATCATTTTTCCATAAATTATCTCCTAATTAAATTCCATTTCATCTCCATGGTGTGTTTGAGGATCTGTTCTACAAATTGACCTCTTCATTTGAGAATCAGGGGCCCCATGCCCTCCACTTTTCCGTATTCTCCACCTCTCCGTGTTTCTTGGTTGCGCCTTGGACGTGTGCTGTGCTGCCTTTTGCTAATGAAGAAACTGTTTTGCATTCTAGAGGGTTTTTTCTGTTTTTCTATTCTGTGTTGTTAGCCACGAAGGGAGAATGCAAGGATAATTGTGGTAATACCGATCCTAACACATTAGGCGAGGTGCCCGCCTGCCCCCGGACATGTCGCTGCGCTCGGGGCCCCGGATTCCGTGCTCACAGGAGCCCGCCAGCTTGGCATGTTGCCCCGTAGATCTGAGCTGACTCAGAAACAACGGCAGACTCTCCTGCTTTTATTCCGGTGTCGTCCTTGTTTTCCTTGGTCCCTGGTTTTTTAAGCCTGCTGCAGCCTGTCTGTCTGGTGAACATCGTGGCACGGATTTTGATGGACATAGTACTGAATAGGAGGAAGGACCTTTCAGTGGAACTCTCCCCACAGTGTCAGGCCCAGTGGCTACATCAAAATGGAAGATTTTAGAAATACGTTTTTCAACCTTTTTTCTGATAAAGCTACCTTTTATTTGTTGTCTTACTTTGAGAAAGCCCTCAGTTTTTAAGAACTCTGAATATGCATTATATGCAGAAACCATCCACCCATGTGTGTCTTTAACAGATATATTTAAAAATTTTTTAAGTTATTTATTTTGAGACAGACAGATAGCATGAGCCAATCCCACAAACCAAGAGATCACGACCCGAGCTGAAGTCAAGAGCCCAAAGCTTAACCGACGGAGCCCCCCATGCACCCCTCAGATATATCTGAGGGTCTCCTTTTGCACTAGCAGGCACTGGCATTACAAGGCATGGTCCTTTTTCCCAAGGAATGTAGTCTTCTGCGTATGATATTTTCTTTTTACTCGCCTATAAGACCTTCAAAGAAATCATAAAGCACCTTTAAGCATCTTCACTTTTTATCTCCCGTACCTAACCAGCCTCGCTTAGCTTTCAAAAGGGCTGAACACAGAATACATTGATCCTGCCTCAAAAGATTTACTTAAATTCTTCCATAGTGTGTTTAGCACAGATTGATGTGTGAAGTAGCTAGTTGGGTGCCCGGGATACTTTTCTAGTACGTAAGAAGTAAAAACTTTCCAGGCTCCCGAGTGGCTCAGTCGGTTAGGCTCCTGACTGGATTTCAGCTCAGATTTGTGAGATCGAGCCTCACGTGGGGCTGCTTCGGATTCTCTCTCTCTCCCTCTCACTCTGCAGCTGCCTTGCTCACCCTTTCTCTATCTCCCAAAATAAGTAAACATTAAAAAAAGAAAAAAAATCGCCCTAAATGTGTGTTTGAACAACTTGTTAGATTACCCATTTATACTCTTACTTTAGATGACAGGATACAACTGTGTGTAAAATCACAGTTAGACCAAAGTGTCTGTCCCATCGGAGATTTTGAACTTCAGATTCCATCCCCCGTCTTTGCCTCGCCCTTGACTACTTAGTCACAGTCAGACCATGGGCAGGTGCATCCTCTTCAAAGAAAATTGTTGCGTCACCTGGACTCAAACGGACTCCAGAATGCCACGTTATGCAGACCCTGAAGTAGGAGTTTAAGAACCGGGAGCCACAAAGAGGGCATGGTGTGTGGAATGCTGTGGCTGCTGTGGCAGAAAGGCCCCTGGGGTGTGAACACAGCGGGTTGGACCGAAGACCACTCTTAAACACACCAGCCTCTGCAGCAAATCACTGTCACTTCTCTGGGCTGGTTTCATTGCCTGTTGAAGGCACAAAACAAAATTAAATTTAAAAGAAAAAGCAGAATGAGAACAGTGATATTTACTGCCTCCATTTTTGTTACATAAACTTATATTTATGATGGACCACAAAATTGGATTCTTATAACCAGTATTGCTCCCTCCAGAAATCAAGTAGCCTCATCGTGGTTGTTGAGCGTCATGCGTGGGACTGGTTGGCTTATACATCATTTGGCGCTGGCGTGGGCCGGGCTGCTGCCGTGATCTGGTGTGTGGTGATGGTGCAGCCGAAGCTTTGTGGTCTGTCCCTTCGCAGGTTAGGGCTTTTCTGACTCAGTGACCAGTCTTGGTGTTTGGCTCATGGCTGCAGAATAGAAAGGTTGTGACATCAGGCATGCCTCTGGCTCCCGGATGGGAACAATGGGGTGGACGGGCAGGCCTGTGCCGCTCCACTGAATTTGTGTGAGGAGGTGTAGTTGGTAATTCTACCATCGTTTGTTCCGATGCAATCAAGCCTTTTCATCCTTGTTTAGCCACTCAGCATTTGGCCTCTGCATTTTATGTTGTCATAGATAATATTATGATCTGAGAAGAGAGAAAAGTTCATTTCTTCTTAACATGATGGTATGGCTGGTTTACCATGTATCTCTGAAGGGACTGGGAATGACTGGATTCCATGAAATGGAGAAAGCTAGGTACAGAGGTGACACGCAGAGTCAGTGCACAGGTGGCTGTGGACCAGACATGATGCATTGGAGGAGGGTCGGAGGTCACAGGAAAGTGAGTCCGAGACATGACATCATCCAGGGAGGTCTGGTGGAAACCTGACCTTGAGGTGTGGAGTCACAGCAAGGAAGTGGAGGAACAGGAAAGTCAAGAATAAGAAGCAAAGCAATAGACTGTGGGAGATGGTCAGCCGGGTGAGTGGCTCTCAGACCACGGAGCCTTGTGCTCACCTGGAGGGGCCATTACAGCAAATCTAGCTGGTCTCCCCCCCCCCACCAGCTTTCCTGCCTCAGTAGGGCTGGGTCGGGCCCACTAGGGTGCATTTCTGCCAAGCTCCCGGGTGATGCTAATGAGTCTGATTTGGGAACCCCACTTGACTGTTCTAGACAAATCCCAGGCATATATGATGGGGCCTGCAGTGACTTCTCATGAGCTCCCTTGATACTGGCTCGGATGAGCTGAGTTTGTTTAAAGGGTTGGGAATGGAATCGACAAATAGAACACTTGGCTTTTATTTTTTCTCTTTTAATTGGCTTTAAAAAAAAAAGATCAAATGCATAACTCAGAGTTTATGAGGATGTAAACTTCCTTCTATATGAGAATGTAAAATAAGGACATATAAACTTGCATGGAAATTAGTCTCCATGAAAAGTGATGTATTTCATATTGTTGTGGTTCAGTGGCTCCCACGTTGTGTGCTCTGAAGGTAGACTGTCCGACCGTGACTCCCCATGAGCTTTGTGTCCCGAGGTTACAAGTTCCTCCAATGCTCTCGGCTTCCTTGGTCAGGAGGGGATATTTACTAATATCATGGGGTGGTTGCGAAGATTGAATGCAGCAGCATACACTGACCGGGGGCCTGGCACATAATAATTGCTCCATCGATGTTCACTATGCTTGGACACCGCAGTAAATGCTTTCATGCAGAAGGGTGACTTCATATATAAGATTTAGTCATTCAGGGTAAACCCAGTATGTTGGGGTCTATACTGTAATTTATCATAACTCTTCTGTTAAAAATAGCCGAGTTGGCATGAAGTTATAAATTACATGTAAACAGTGTGATTGACAAGTCAGAGCGGATTACACATAGCAAAGGGTCTAAAACTGCCTCTACCAAATGTAAGACTGAGAAGGAACACCTTCTGTAGCAGAGTAGGTGAAAGCATCAGGTTGGGGGCCAGAGAGCCTGGGTTTGTGCTCTGACTCCGTCCTTGACCAGCTCTGTGACTTTAAATAAATTACTTGACCTCTCTGTGCCTCAGAACTTTCATCTGTGGAATGGTAGTAATAACTGTCTCAGAGTTGTTGCAATTGCTCACACACACACACACACACACACACACACACACACACAGTGTCCTATGTGTAAAGAGTGTATCCTGCAAATGAAACATGCAGAGCGTTTCAACAATGCCTGGCCCAAAGGAAGCCCTAGTAATGGGGTTGCTATCATTCATGTGTGTGTATGTGTCTATTTTTGGCAGGGTTTTTATTTTTAAGGAAAAATAAGTCACGAAACTTGAGGAAAAAAAGTTTTTGCCTTCAGGTTGATGTAACTGGATGCAGAGCAATATAGGTGGGCGGTGTATTTCTAATACTGGAATCAGTTTTGTCTTAATCAAACTGTATCAGAAGGAAACTCCACCCCCACCACTGCTTTCTTAAAAATGTAACAGGCATCTCCTGGGGTCCCTGGAGTCTCAGCCCTCATTCTCTTCAGCGGCCAACTTCATCTTCGAATCTCACAGTTCGTGAGTTCAAGCCCCGCGTTGGGCTCTGCGCTGACGGTGCTAAGCCTGCTTGGGATTCTCTCTCTCCCTTTCTCTCTGCTCCTTCCCTGCTCACTCATGGTCTCTCTCAAAATAAATAAATGAACTTAAAAAGTAAAAATATTAGTTTAGAGGAATATCAAGCAAATGATAATACTCAAGAAAATGTGGCACAAATTGTGATGGTAAATCTCCAGTGACGGAAGTGTTGAAAACACTGCAAAACATTATGTTTAGACTGTGGGCTCAGTAAATGATTGTCAGTTGACTGGTTGATGTTGGCATTTTCTTCCTAGCCAATAGCCCTCACCCATTTCCAAAGAGGCCCGTATGACAGTTGAGCAGACAGGTGATTTTCATGGGTACCTTTGCAGTGTAAGGTCAAGGCAAGAGAAGAGGGAAGGGTCAGCTGGGAAAAGTGCTGTCGCCCCAGGGAGAGTGTAGGGCTGGGCTTGCTGGAGGGGCTCTGCTCTCATGTCCTGGGTCCAAGTCACCAGCTCCCGTCAGCTCCCCGTGCCCTTCCTGGCACTCTGTCCGCGTGGCTCTGACTGGGCAAATGCAACACGGTAAACACTGAATGAGTTGAAAGAAAAAAAAAGCTGCAGTTCCCACACGTGAGACCTTTTGTGAAAGGGGTGGCGCTTTTGCATCTCGCGGCTCTGTCCTCCTCCCATCCTCTGGTGTTTGGGGAGCCTGGCCAGCTGCCCTCAGCATCCCAGCCTTCCCGTGGTTTCCACCAGCGACCTGAGCCTCCCTGACCCAGCTCGCTGAATGACAGGCCTCCGAGTAAATGCTTGCAGGCAAGTGCAAATAGACTGCAGCCAGGGCCCCACTCCCGGCAGGGTCTGCCAAAATTCAAACTGCTTAGAACGCTGCATATTGGGAAGAATGTGAAAACCAACCCACCGTGGGCTGCCCTGAAGACCTCCCAGACTTAGGTCAGAGTTCATGGCTTGTGGGCACGGCTCCTACCCACTGCCCTTCTGATGCCAGCTGCAGATTTTGGGGTGCCATAAGCCCATACTTCTTACCAACTGCCTATTGATTCAGGGTCCCCTGTAAGCCCATCAGGTTTGATAATTTGGTAGGACAATTTGCAGAACTCAAGATGGCCCTAGAGTTATAATGACAGTTTTACTACCAGGTTTTGTTATAAGAGTACATTTCATGACCAGCCCAATGAAGACACATAGGGTGAGGTCGGGGGGCGGGGCCAAGCGTGAAGTGCCCCCTAGCACGTCCACACGCTCCACGAGCCGAGGTTTACCCAGGCCTCCGTGCTAGACTTTCTACTGGGGTTTCATTCAGTGGGTAAGACTGTGAGAACCACTGCCAATGGGACAGAGCTCTGTCTCCAGTGCTCCTTTCCTCCAGGGACGTTGTGAGGTCAGGCTGACGTCAGGGCTCCAAGCCCTCTCCCTCTCTCCACATGCTTGGGTCCGTCTTCCTGTACAGCCAGCCCCCACCCAGAAACTGTTTAGGGGTGAATTGCCTCATCAGTGTAAACCCACATGTGGTCCGCAGGGCCCACAAGGAATAGCAGAGACCCTTCCGTCACTTGGGAGGGTCTAAGGGGGTCGGAGTTCCCTCTCAGGAACCCGGGACAAAGTCCATACAAGGTCTTTCTCATACAACACACAGAAAATACAAGCATTGAGCCTGTAAGTCTCCAGAAACTAAGGCAAAGAACTAATGACTTTTATGATGGAGAAACCACTGGAAAATGTCATCTGAATAGAAAATGAGTAGTCATTAAACATCATTAGATCCTTTTATGCTTTTCACTCACTTGTTCATTTGATCAGCAGTATTTCTGAAATCTGCCTGGGCTCTTTGCTGAAGCTGTATTGTCACACTGTCAGGGTAGAGAACAGAGCTGTTGTTTTGCTTTGGGGTTTTTTTTGTATTACATGTAAAAAGGGAAGGGTTAATGAACTATTTGAAATTACTTATTTAATTTATTTTTAATGTTTATTTTTGAGAGAGAGAGCGTGAGCAGGGGAGGGGGAGAAAGAGAGGGAGACATAGAATCTGAAACAGGCTCCAGGCTCTGAGCTTTCAGCAGAGAGCCCGACACGGGACTCGAACTCACAAACTGTGAGATCATGACCTGAGCTTAAGTCGGACGCTTAACTGACTGAGCCACCCAGGCTCCGTATTATTTGCTGCTTTCAATATTGATCTAAATGAACCCTAGTTCTAACGGTTCTCAGGTAACCGTTCATTTTCCTAGTCAAAAACTATGTGAAAGGAGGTCTCAGAGCACAAACTGTGACTCAGCAGGTGCAGACTTGAGAGCAGTCAGGGAGGTGGGGGTAGGAGAGTCTGTTCATTACGTGTAGAACCAGAAAGCGGCCATTCGGCCTCAGGTTGTTAGACAAGACCAAGACGTGTTTTAAAATGTGATGTTTTAAACTGTTCTTTTTTTGTTTTTGCTTTCTTGTGATTGGAACAACATACTAATTTCTACAAGTTTGTGACTACTAACAGAGAGCAATCACCTCACAGACTTGTACCGAAGAGACGAGACCATCCAGGTGACAGGAAACGGCCATGTCCAGAGCCCTCGCTTCCCCAGCAGCTACCCCAGGAACCTGCTCCTCACGTGGCGCCTGCGCTCCCGGGAGAGGACGAGGATACAGCTGGCTTTCGACAACCAGTTTGGACTAGAGGAAGCAGAAAACGACATTTGTAGGTAAGCGGGGAGAAGTGCAGCTCCGGGGTCACGTCCAAGGGGAAGAAAAGATGGGTATAAAACCTCAATCAGGCTTCCCTTTGGGGACCTACTCAGAGCTGAGCGGACAGAATGCCACGGGGGACAGGCTGCCTCTGCAGGGGGCCTGCTCACCAAAACCCAGGTACAACCCTGTCAGAGCCAGGGCGCAGGGCCCCCCGGGAAGGGGACTGCGGAGGCCACTCACTTGGCCAGGCCTCAAGCAGGTAGATGCCTCTATATCCCCCATCACCACGGCCACGTCACATGGTTCTGGGGCAAGGCTGCTGTGGGCTGTAAGGAACACCTAGCCCTGCAGGGCTGGGGAATGACCCCGGTCATTGTAACCCACACACGGGAAGGTGGCGATGGCAAGGGCCACATCAGGGCCTCACCCTGAAATCCTGGGCCTCGGATGGTCCGTTTCCTGTCCTTTTCTGGGTCAGCAGAAGACAAAGAGTGTGCTTGACCACCTTCCCCTTCTAAGCATGTTTATCAGAGAAAGCCCAGTCTGTTCCTTGAATTGTCTGCCCACAGCATCACTGTCACTTAATTAGCATGGAGGAGACGGGAGGGTTTGTTTCCTTCCTGCACTTGCCCGCACGCGTGGGTTCCGCACTGCCCATGCTCCACTGAGCTGCTACATCCTTTCAAGCAGGTTTATTTTCCTTTGAATAATAAAAAGAGGTTCCCTCCAATTTGGCTAGCCTTTGTCGCATATGTATTATGCTGACAGCTTTTATTATGGTGCTGTTTTTTCAAGAGTAACAGCAGTGACTGGTCCTTTCTAGGGCCACAGAGGGTAACGTATCCCAGAAAGCAGAGCCAAATATAGGCAGGAAGAGCTGGATCGTGTTTACCGAGAGAACCAACTCGAGCGGGTCTTGTGTCTTTTCCACCTTGAAAGGGACAAGTGAATTTCTGTGCTCGAAAAAGAGTTGGTGCGGAAAAAAAAAATTTTTTTTGAGGATTGTAAAAGGTGACAGCATGAAAGGGAGGCCAGGTCTCCGCTCCTGAGCTGAGATTTTGATCCCGGTGGAGAGGAGCCCTGTCACCGTCCAGGCCTTGAAAATAGAAGGCGGTAAGGGTGGTTTTCTCTCTGGACCTTTCATCAAATCCACCTGTGTCTCAGAATTTATGGAGGCAGATAGAGGAGTAAGGAAGAGGAGGGAAAGAGATCAGAGCCTCAGACCTCCCCAAAACTGGCTTCATCCTGAGTAAAAACCAAGCTGATGTATTTTCAAAACATGAAAGTGACCCCTCTGGTGTTACTAACAAAGTTTCAAGTACACTCATTCTTCTGCAGTAACTATGATTTACACATAGTGTATATAAAATGCAATGCAATTGATTTCCTTACCATCTGTTCCCAAGCCTCCTTAATGTTTACACTGTAATATTTTATTGCTTGAATAATGATTCTTTGTGAGTACTTCTCACCTTCCAAGCCCCATATGAACATTAAGTAATTATTTTACACAGCACCCAAGAGATATCCAGCCGATGAGTTTGTATAAACTTTGCTCAGAAGGAAACTGAGGCAAAAGGATGGGAGGGTCCCCGTAAATCACTGTCAATGAAGTGTAGTCACAGTGTTGTTGGGCTCACCCAGTCCTTACATGACCCTGCCCGGTCCAGTAGGACCTCCGAGTTGCCTGGGGGGCTTTCTCCATATCCAGCTGCCATGTTTCTCGTGCTGATCCCGCTGGGCGTTTGTGCAGAAGATACCAAGTGCGTTGAGTCTCATGTCCTACTTCACCCAGAGTGCCCATCCTTTGCGTTGTGCCATTAGAATTCAAAGTCATTTGGGGAGAGGCAGAGTGAGAACTGAAAGACAGATAGATAGTTCAGCTCACAAGTGAAATGTCCCAAGATTTGGGGTGCCTGAAAATAAGGTAGATGGTCCCTGGCGGCTGTCCACTGCGCCCCTGAAGGGAGCTGCTGTGTGATGGGAAGGTTACATGGAACATCAAAAGAGACCTTCCCCACCTCGTCAGGCCGGGGGTTCTGTGTTTCTCTGACCAGCATCAGAGCCTTTGGCTCATCCACACCCTGGTTTAACCAGATATTTCCACTATTGCCTAAAGCACATCCCTCCCCCAAATCGTAGTGCTTTTCACTGTGTTAACCATCCTATTTTATTATAGGATCTTTGCAAAAGACAGTTTCCAAAAGGGAAGAGGGCTGTTTATTTTACCATTTATTTTCTGTAATGAGATGATGGAATAAAATGCAGATTCTACATGCCGTATAGATACAGATCATTTCTTCAGGGAGCACTGGATGTGGTGGATTAATTAAAAGTGGGAATTTGTTTGAAAACCTTTATATAGTAAATATTTGGGCATATAATTAAAGCCGGATCTCCAAAAATAGGACAACAGATTATAATTATTACTTATCCTAGGAAACCCTTATAAGCCAGATGCTCAGAAAGTGGCCCATTTTGATTATTGTTGATTTGGGAATGCTCCTGGATAAATGTGTATAAGCGTTCTTTCAGATGATTGAAGTTAGAATTTGAAAGACTTAATCCAGAGACTAGCTTTCCTTTAAAAATCTCTGTAGGCTTTCATTGTCACGTTAGCTGGTAGGTCATAAGAAATCACATATGTTACTTTTAATTTCTCAGTGGAAGTATGAATTTCAAAGCATATTGTAATCAAAATTTGTTTATTTGTGCCCAATTGGAACTAGGTATGATTTTGTGGAGGTTGAAGATATCTCTGAGACCAGCACCGTGATTAGAGGGCGGTGGTGTGGGCACAAGGACGTGCCTCCCAGGATAACATCCAGAACAAACCAAATCAAAATAACATTCAAGTCCGATGACTACTTCGTGGCTAAACCTGGATTCAAGATTTATTATTCTTTTGTGGTAAGTATCCTAACCACCCTGTGATTAAAAGCAGACACTGGTTTCGTGAAGTATAAAGATCCTTTTCTATGCTTAAATGTGGTGGTGTGAACGTGAGCTTGATTAGTTCTCCAAGGTCTGCTTCGTTCCCACCTTCCAGCCAACATGGTATAAAGTCTTCTTTAGTAAGGAGTACCATTTTGGATCTATTAAGCCAACCCTCGGGTCTACGCATAGTAAATAGAAAAAGTAAAGTGGTTTATAGTAAAACAGTGTTACCTCAGTTCAGCTAAAGCAAGATAAAAGGTATGTGAGAGTTGAGTAGTTTTGGTTCAAAAAGTTGTCTACGTAACCCCAGCCACAGAGAAGAGTCATGACGATTTTAGTTTAAATTCTCCAGTCTTGGGAAGGGTCTCTGTTATGATCATGGATCACAGTCTTAAAGTTCCTGAAGTTCCTAAAGTAGACTCAGGAGTTTGCTAGTGTTGTGTTGGCTACACTCATGCGTAGTTATGGTCTCACTTCCACTTAATACCTCCACGGCCATTCCCAGCTTTAAGTGGTTCTAACTGTTGGAAAATGCTCAATCTCCTACTGAATCATAATCTCCACTGTAGTTAATTCTAGTTGTTGGGGTACATGCAGTCAGGTGTCTTTTTGACTCAATGGGTATTAATAAGACACTATGCAGGCCCCGCTCACTGTCAGATTCTGACAGTTGTTGGAGATACCAAGGTGAATAAGACAGACAGGGTTCTTGAGCCCCTTGGAGCTTATAATCGGGGAGGGATGATGGTCAGTTAAAAAGCTGTAATAAGGAAGAACAATGAACAGAGACAAAAGTGCCGGTTCTGTGAGTTAGGCTCAGGGAGATGCTTTGACCTGTCCGTTATCTTGGACAACCCTGAACCCTTCTCATGGTCATAGCATGTTGCCTTTTTATTCTCCCATGAGCACATTTCATTCCCATTCAGTTTGTCTCCATCCCTTTTCAAAGTATGGGTGTCAAAACAGAACATAGTGCTACGGATAGAGTCAGTGTATGTGTTTCCTTCCCTCCTGTGAGTTAAATTTAGAATAGAAAACACCTTTTATCTCTAATGTAGGTGGTTTTTTTTTTGCATTTTAGTGAGTTATTAAATGCTAAGTGAATTCTACATCAGAACAAATGAAAATGTAGCATGAGCTGATGCTGGTTCCAGTTTTAATTTGAAAATAATCCATCAAGCAAGATTTACATTATTGCAAATACATCAGTGCTGCTCAGCATTAAAAGTCAAGTGCAAACCTTTGGTTTCTCCATTTCTGTCTCCGGGCATGTTCAGGGCCGCACCTGTTCCCTGCTGGAGTGATGAGGGGCAGGCGGAGCGCAAGGCCTTTTTTTCCCTTAAAGCACCAAGCACTCTTAGTGCTAATGGGTAGATGTTCTGTGAAACTTCATGACTAAATTGAATGGTCCATACGTCAGTTAGAAACACCCTAACTCTGACACTGTCTTTAAGGCAAAATTATTGGCTTATTTTCAACAATGAAAATGAACAGTTCAAGGGTAGGACAAGTGTTCTCTTCCTGTGTGTGTTCCACACAGCGCCTTATACGTGGCTCGCTAGCGTATTTGTTGAGTTGAGTCTTTCTGGATAAAATATGATTCATTAGCACTGCCTAATTTCATTTTTTGCTCTCCTGCTCTGGCTTTTTTCCCTTAATTTCACTCTACTGAGGAGAACAGGTAAACTTCAGAAGGCATAATTAGCAGAATTGATAATGTTATCAAATCCTTGTTAGCAAGATGTGATTGTCTAAATAAATTAGGTTCTCCTTGTTGGGGAATGTCAGGAATCTGTTTGCAAAGACCATTAAGTAGGTCATTGGAAAGGTATCCAATTACAGGGCTCCCAGTGGATTTCCAGAAGGCCACAGGCAGGGGTATGAATCTCAACTCTTCCGTTTACTGTAGTTTCTTCCTCTGTAACATGATGATCATACTGCCTGACATTAAAGAGTTGTGAGGATTCAATTAGGGAACTTCTGGGGCACCTGAGTGACTCAGTCAGTTAAGCGTCTGCCTTCAGCTTAGGTCATGATCTCACAGCCTATGGGTCCGAGCCCCGCGTCTGGCTGTGTGCTGACAGCTCAGAGCCTGGACCCTGCTTCAGATTCTGTGTCTCCCTCTCTCTCTGTCCCTCCCTCCTCACACTCTGTCTTTCTCACTCTCAAAATTAATAAACATAAAAAAATTTTAAATTAGAGAACTTATTACTCAAATATCTGCTCTTCTTATTATGAACATATCCAGTGCCAGGTGAACTTGGCATTCCTGCACAGACAACCCAGCTGTCAGTGTGGAGGTGGGCATGTGGATGCACACCTCTGACCATAATCCACTTCCTTTGTCCGTGGTAGAAATATTTTATTGCACATTGTAACAAACATAAAAACGTCTATTTGTGTGAGTGAGTTTATATGTGGCGCATACATGTGTTTAACGTAAGGGTCATTGTTTTAAAAATCAAAAACAAAAAAATAAGTCATTTTAAAACTATTCAAAAACGTTCTTTGTTATGAAAAGATTCTAGTTTATTTCATTATGTGAAATCTGTGAGTACCTATTATGAACAATTAAGAAGCAATTTTATCAGACCCGTTGCTTAACTGTATATCTCTGTAGTTTGAATGAATTTCATGCAGTGCAGTTAAGATTTCCATCGAGACTGAAGCTCTGCGTGCATCGTGGTTTTGCATTATAAATTATTATTACAAGTAGGAGAAGAAAAGGAAGAAGGGAAAGAAGAGGAGAGGAAACCGCAGGACTAAAACCCAGGAGCTGAGTAAGACGGGATTCCCAGTTATAACACCTTTTGCAGATTCTACTTTTGTTCAATTAAAACATAACCAGTTGGTTAAGGAAAAGCAAACTAATGGTGTGGGCGGTTCACCTTATTCCCCTAAGTCGAATTCTCAGACAGAGCTGGAGAGTGAAGGACCCCTTCAGTTTCTCTGTAAAATGTGTGGAAATGCTGTCTTAATGTTCACGGGTAAGGATTGTTGACATTCTGAACATGTGCGGGTGCTCTGGCCACACATCCAGGACTGTATGTGGACCCAAGGACAGTCGTGGTCGGGCTAGTGACCACACAGCAGCTGTCCCCATCAGTTTCCTCCTTTCAGATAGATCATACTGAAGGTTTGGGGGTTGTGAGATTGTTAACTGAATACCTACCGTGAGCTAGACCCGGCTCCATCCAGCACCCTGGAGAGCCAGCCTGGAAAAGACAAGCCGAGTGTCTCCCCTGAGGACCTCGTCTGGCAATGGGAAGAAACAGACAATAAATGCATAAGTAAACAGGGAAACAAATGAATTATTTGAAGTTCAGTAAAGGCAGGAAAGAAGGTAGAAGTGAGCAGTGTGGTGGACAGTGCTGGAGAGGAGCCCCATCCAGCTGGATGGAGTGTCATGGCAGGAGGCAGGAAGCACCTGTGAGAAGCCATGGGAGGAAAGACCAGCCGATCCTAAGATCCTGAAACAGAAAAGAGAAGACTTCTTTCACTCTCAGTGTCTTGGGATGTGGGCTGCCGGAAGGGAGCGGACGTAAGAGGGGAGGCCCTACATCACCTAACTGCCCTCCGTCAAGAGTGAGAAAGGAGATTTCCCATTCCACCCGTCTTATCGTCCATCTCTCAAGGGTCCCAGCACTTGGACCAGGGGGCAGCTAAGTCCAGACACCAAGAAAGTGTCAACAAGGTTTCAGACAAGGTGTGGGGCAGGGGCAGGGTCCAGCAGGAGGGGAGCAGAGCAGGTGACATGAGTGTGTGCTCCAGAAACCCAAGGCCATGTTGCGCAGCCTGCCATGTTGGTGAGCCTGGGAGGGGCTTCGGGGGGTGTGGGTGAAGCCCACGGTCTCGGGGACCGCATCTCGCTGTTGCTGCACTTTGTAGGCAAAGGTAGATAAATGTTCTTAGTGAAATTTTACATATGTCCTAAAGTTTCACTAATTGCATAGAATATTTTGAGGACCTAGGATTCTCTTAGGAAGGGGTGAGTGAACTCGGTGTTTTAATCAGATAGCTTTCCTAAAACCTGAACACATAGTGACGATTTTAATAGAATTCGCGAGAGACTGAAGAGCAAAATTTAGCATAATCTTGGAGCAAAGGATGATTTCTGAAAGGGTGTGGTTGGGTCTAGAAGCAAATTGTGGGTGAGGGGAATGAAGGGCCAGTTGAGTTCTTACAGGAGGTGGGGGTGGGGAGCAGAGGAGGAGAAGGTAGATTAAAAAAAAAAGATGAAGGAAACAGGGGGAGACAAAAAAGTGAGGTGGAATGAAATCCCATGATAATAGTATCTGGCCTTGCCCAGTTCTGGGCATTTGAGCTAGTCTTGCGTTTGTTACAGTGCATTAGTCAACCGGCTTTTTATTGAGCATGTATTATGCGCTGTGCTGTAGGAAATATCCTGGATAGAGCATAGTGAAGAAAGCAAAGTACCTGCTGTCATAGAACGTATAATTTGGCAGAGTCCTGATGAGGAGGTGGAGGGGGATAATATATTTTTAAAAAATAATAATGAAAATACAATAATGATAGCATCCAACCCTTTGGGTGACCATGAGGATTAAATGTATGAGGCATCCTGTGTGCAGTGTTTAACTCAGGCCCCGGCATGTGTGCTGCTGCTGACCCGGGCATTGCATGAAGATGGGTTTCCAGAAGAATGTAGGATGGAGCTGCAGTATCTTAGACATCTGGTGCTTGGCCAACCCTCTTACTTATGCAGGTGAGGCAGTGAACACAGGTGACGTAAATTTGCAAATGAGACTGTAAATTAGAGAGGTTAGGAGTTGGCCTGTGGTCACAGAGCTCACACATAGGCGCCATCCATGAGGCACGAAATCTGGGGACCCTCCAGAGAAAAATAAATGTATGTAAAATTGTGCATAAAATCTCAGGGAATACCCACGGCTCACCCACGGTGTCCCGTGGGTCCATGGAGGCAGCGAGGAGCCCCAGGCATTTACCTGTGGTTGTTATCTGACCTCGGGAATGGTTTCCTCCATGTTGACTAGTCCTTTCCAACACAGCGTTTGAAATAATCCTTTACTACTGTAATTAATTTTCTTCATAAACCCCCTGTGCTAATCACATGAGCAGGTGACTCCCCGTGTGCTGAGTAAACATATTGCCAGCTTTGAGAGAGAGGCTGTTCAGTGACACTTGGATGGGCCCGTATCCTGTTGATCTAGTATTTAATTACGCAAGCAGGCTACAAGTCAGCTTTTGTCCTTGAGAACCAGAAAGTTGTCGCGACTTTAAATGGCTGTGCCTCTTTATGTGCCTGTAACTTTCTCTCTGCATCTGTGCTCTCTGAGGCACTAATATTTTGGTAGCTGGAGCAAAGGAGAAAAATGAAGGAAAAAGCCATTTGAGTAAATTAGAGAAGGCTTACATATTTAGGATATGACTAAAACAGAGCAGTATTTCTTTCCTCAAGAGCTATGAAGCAAACCTCAGTAAAAAATATCTCTACCTAATGCTCACTTATAAATTCAGCAGATACTCCTGAGAACTCGGCGTGGAGAATAAGAAGGAAACGGTGCTCCCGTGCGGGAGTCAGGCACACAGCGATGGCCCTGGGCATCGCAGTGATGACATGTGGGGGGCATTTGGGACCCACGGGTGAGGGAGCACCTGACTTCATGAAGCCAGACATTGCTAGTGGAAGAGAATTCCCCCCTCTGCCTTCCAAGGTTGTGGGTCTGGGGCCCCGCAGGTTAAGCCAACAAAAACGAGAACAAGGAGAGAAAACCAAATGTATTAGCACGTGCATCTCACATCCACATGGGAGTGCTCAGTGACGAGTAACTCAGAGGGGCGGTTGGAAGTAAGGATTTTAGAACATCTTAAGGAAAGAACAACACGTCCCTGGAGAGGAGACAAGACAAAGGAAAAGGACTCTGGGGGAGCAAATTGCGAAAGGTAATAATACAGGGGGGCTCGTGGGAGCTGAGGCCAGGTGGTCAGGTTTGATGGGTAACTTCCTCTGTGCTGCTCTAGGCTGACAAGAGTCCAGCACTGTCCCTGGTGAGGGACTTTGTCCTTCCTCGTAGAGAGGGGAGGGGCAACACCTTTACAAATTTACATCCTGCTTCTAGGCAGATAGGGAAGGGCAGAGAGAGTCCGAGCCCCTTGTCTCTTCTGTTCAGTTGCCTTCAGCTTAAAATAATCTTTATGCCAAAGTGACGTATCTTGAGGTGACATATTCTGTTCCCTTTCACTGGACTGGGTCAGGCGGGAAAAAACACCCTGGGTAGAGGGTGTTGCCTAAATAAAGGCGCAAAAACAATACATACATACCTACATGCATACATGCAAGGCGTTTCAGAATATCCTGTTGCATTCATTCAAAGTGTTGGAGGTGAGGGTTGCTAACCGTGCAGTGTACTTCCTGTATTCTAGCCAGTACAAAAGAGACACAAAAGGCCAAAAAAATCACCAAAGTGCAGCTTTATTAATGGTGTTCCAAGAAATACCAGAACTCAAGACTCTCTTGTAAAACTAGAGTAGAGAACTTGTCTGGAACCTGAAGGGTCCTTAGAAGAGACTGGGGAACAATGACGGGCCCCTCCCACTGCGGGGCAGATGGAGATCTGGGCAAAGAGAGTCAGACAGGCAGGAGAGCCAGTGAGAGTGGCCAGTTCCATGCCCGCCTGTGCTTCACAGGTGGGTCCAGGAAGCAGAGGGGAGGGGAGACCCTTCCTGACAGTGGGGCTCAAAGGCAGGCAGCCCAAGGGAAAAGTGAGGGAAGAGGATGTGGTGGAGTAAGAATAGGAGGAGGGAAGAAGGAATAAAGGGAAAAAATTTGTGATGAAAGAGACCAAAAATGTTGGTGGATGTCTCCATATCTGTGAACTGAGGCTCCTGAAGCATTTCCCCTACAGAGCAGCGAACAGAGAGCTGTGTGCTCCATCAAGGATCCAAGCCCACAGTGATTTATGCTCTGGTTTTTCAATCGGGCATCTTTGGGAACAGTCCTTGGGAAGTCAGTACCCCCCACCCCCGCTCCGGCTCTAAGGAGAGCTGGCTGACCTGCGCCATCTCCCTAGGGATCACCGATCACCGCTCTGGCAAGTCGAAGGTCCCTGGAACTCAAGAGAAACACCAGTCTCCTGTCCTAGCTGAACAAAGGACTTAGAAAATAATAATATAGACAGGACTCCTCTAGTCTTGAAAACCCCGGTCCTTAATGTCCCCTTTGTCTGTGGGAATGTGACCCATTAAGGCCGACCTCCATTCAACATTGCTTCTGTCACCTGTGAAAATACCGAGCTACAGGTTCAAAGTGACTCTTTCCTTATTTTGCAATTGAAAATGGGAGTCATGCAGGCAAAAATATAAATAAAAAAAGATTAAACGGGCGGGCATGGAGCCACCCCTGAAAGAGAGAGATACATGAGTCAAGAATCAAGGGAGGCCCTGCTGATCACTTCCTGATTGGTCTTTCTCCTCCTGCCCCTTACCTGCAGTCTCCTATGAAACATCTCACACTGAAAGCCTTCCTTGGTCTGACCCCAGCCTAAGGGCCATCCAAGTCTCTCTTCTCCCTCACGACCTCTGGATTTTCCACCTCTAATCCCTGGCATTTAATTTTCATATCCGTATCTGTATCTGTCCTCAAATATCCTAGCCCTGTGCTCCCCAAGCATATTCATGTCAAAACTACTGCTCCATAGCTCCTCAAACATATATGCTTTCTCCCCTCGTCATGCAGTAAGATTGTTGGTCTTTACCAACACCGTAGTTTTACAAAGAAAAAATAAGGTACACATATCCTAGATACGTTGGGAAATGTATAGAAAGAAAAAACAAACACCAGTATTCCCATCACCCAAATATAACTATGACTGTTTTAATGCCTTTCTTTGGAGTCTTGCTTTAATCCATAAGAACCTTGTACAGGCCTCTCTGACTCTCCTTGAAGGCAGGGAGTGGCTTATTCCATTGCAGGGTATTTTTCTAAGTGGGTCTCGAAATGTTTCATTGAGCTGAAGCAGCAAGTATTCATTGAGTTCCTACGATGTGTCCGATAGTTTGGAGTAAAAACTATAAAAGCAGTTGCCAGAGATTAAAAAGATGTGCTATTCGTGAATTGCCTGTGTTCTTCAAGACTTAAGTCTTATGTTGGTAGGATTTACAGTCTTACTAACCTACCAATGGCCCTTAGCTGTTCGGGTCTGGGACTCACTGGGCATTGCAGGGGGAGCACGTGAGGGCGGAAGAACGGGAGCCATGACTGGGGTCGAACATTAAGGGAGCTGTGGAGGGGAAGCTGGTGTCCCGCTTCTGAAGTCTGTCTCCACTAGTTTTCACCTCCAGGAGCGTGTAGTTGCATCGGGAACAGCCTGACTTCAGCAGCTCTTGCTTTGGACTGTGTCAGTGTGACAGCACAGCAGACGAGGTTTAGGTCATCTGCTGATGCGCTTGCCGAGCTGACCTTTCTCGTGAAGAATGTCAGCAGCCCGGACAGACCAAAGGCTTCGTAATAATGGCAAAAATGGGGGCGCCTGGGTGGCTCAGTCGGTTAAGTGTCCAATTTCGGCTCAGGTCATGATCTTATCATTCATGAGTTCAGGCCCCACATTGGACTCTGTGCTGGCAGCTCAGAGCCTGGAGCCTGCTTCGGAGGGCCTGTGTCCCTTTCTCCCTCTGCCCCTGCCCTGCTCATACTCTATCTATCTCAAAAACAAAAATGTTAAAAATTTTTTTTAAATAATAGCAAAAATGTCTTTGAGGTCTTGACAGTCTCTTATTCTCAGGGTCTTTGCTAAGGCCTGCAGAGTTTTCCAGGATTTTAAGACACCCCAAAGCCATTCGTCTGATGTTTTTGAGGTTTTCTGTACAGGACAGAGGATATATAAATCAGGAACACTCAAGTTCACATCTGCGTATGATCTGTGAGACCCAGGACCCACATTTAAATGAGCCCATGCTGCTGTTTCTTCATTTGCAAAGTCAGAAGGCTTCGCCTGCATCATAAAACTGCTCAAGAATTGTCCGTGAGATGTACAGGTGTGAGAAACACTTGGTGTGCAACAGGTGGAAGTATTATGATTACTGTTACCATTAAAATGCCTCGGAAGGTTAGAATGTAATTAAATGCTCCAAGAGGCCCTGTGTCTTAGTCCGTATGTGCCGCTGTAACAGAATACCATAACCTGGATGGCTTAAAAATTTTTATCTTTCACAGTTTTGGAGCCTGGGAAGTCCAAGTTTAAGGCACTGGCAGGTTTGGTGTCTGACAAGGAGCCACTTGTTGGTTCATGGTTGGCTGCCCTTTTGCTACAACTTCACATGGCAGAGGGGTGAAGTTGTATTAGGGCACTAATCCCATTCATGACCTCGTCACCACAGAGGCCGCTGTACTGTCACATCAGGGATTGGGTTGCAATGTATTGATTTGCGGGGGGTGGGGAGGACACAACAGTGAGTGTGCCGCATGTTAAGCCAGATGAACACGGCGATCCTGGACTAAGAGTAAGGTCAGACCAAGGAGCAGCCGTGTGGTGTGATTCAGGTGCCGGGTGGAAGCAGATTTGGGGCAGTAATTGGAAAAACCCGTAATGGCTCTTTTCCATTATGCTCACTTAGATACACACTATCTTTGTCTCTTTTGAACTGATCCTGAAAATGTCTGGAAATATACTTTCAATAGGAAGATTTGAATTTTAGTAGTATATTTGGATTTGAAAAATTCCTTGATGTCACTGCTGTAGAAAGACATTTATTCCTCACCAAATTCTACAAAACACTGTGCAAATAGCACCTAAAAGCTCAAAGACAAGTCAGATCTCTGAAGCGTTTAGCCATTCAAGGCCACAAGTACTCAAAATGCTAAAACTGGCCATTTTCATGGAGAAAAAGACACTAAATCCACCAAGTATATTAATCTCTACAGTAAATATAAAAAAGAAATATGACTTTGTAATAGAAACTTATTTCATTTAGTGATAGTGATAACCCAGAGAGAGAGAGAATCTCCACACTCACTGTGAGCCTGACACGTGGGACTCGATCCCACAGGAACCTGAGCCAAAATCAAGAGTCAGATGCTTAACCAACCGGGACTCTCAGGTGCCCCAGAAAGGTTTTTTTTTTAATTGTTGAAACATATTTATAAATATAAATGCATAGTCTTAACCAAAAAAAAAATATTTCTGAAGGAAAATCAGTTGTAAAGGCAGAGCTCTAAATTCAAATTTCAGACCAACACTTAATTTTTGCTTAATTAGTTAGAATAAACAATTGTAAATGATCCATTTTCTTCTGTGCCTTTTGAAAGAGTTTTCCTTGTGTCACAAAAATATATGCTATCATCAATATGAAAATAAAATGGCTATTTGTAAGGCCAGTTGTAGGCAGAATGACAAAGATCTAATTTTTTGTGCCCCCAAAAAGGATTTGGAATCATCTGCAGCCCTGATCCCCAGTTCATGTCACCTCTGCCCCCAAGGTTCTTTCCTCACAAATGGAAACCTCTGCCAGATCTTTCAGGTAGGCCAGGCTCAAATTAATTCTCTAATGAATTCCGGTCACTCGCTTATCTCTGCAGATCTGTCTCTACATCAGGTTTCCATTGGGGTCCTGGGGGTGTAAATAAGATGGGAAACCTGCCCTCTAGAGAGTTCAGTTAAGACTTGGTGATAAGCAGAGGTTGAAATGCAAAGCCAGAGGTTGTGGGAGGGGAGAAGAAAGAAAAAACTTGTGCCTCCTGGAAAGAGAAGGTGGTCAGGAAGTGAGTCCCAGAGGCCGCAGTCCCAAAGGTGGGGACACATTCAGTCCTAGCCAAGGGAACCAAAGGAGTCACTGACTGACAACAGCTTCAAGCCTTACCCATCCCAACTCATTTGCATTAAAAAAAAAAACGATAAATCCTAAAGCTGAAAGGAGGAAAATCAGCCAAAGCAGTTTAGGCTTAAGCTGCAGAGGATGATTTAGGCAGCTTGAAGCATCACAGTTAATCAGAATGACTCCTAATCAAGTGTTTGCATTAGAACCATAGAAAGATTTTTATATTTTTAAATCATAGACGCTCAGAACTTACTCCAGACTTACTGAACCAGAATCTCAGGGAAGGGGTGTGCAGAACTCTCCTCTGTGAAAGCCCCTCTGCTGCCAGTGATGTGCTGCTCCTTTAGGAGCTATTTCCTTTGGTAAGAATTCTCACCATATAAGTGGAGCTCCAGAATTCATACTGTCCTCTGATGATACCATCCCTAAATTCACGTCTACTACTGAAATCGCTTGAATTGCGCCGAGTTCACCATTGCGATTTCACAGCACTCGTGCGTTGTGGGTGGATGTTTCCTGTTGAGCTGTCACAGACTTGGATCAATTCAAAGACAGTGATGAGCCTTAATTGTACTGTGTCTGCTTTCCTGTCTCATCCTGTGATAGTCAGTGTCCCTAAAGGAATTCATGTTCCGTAAGCTTCTGGAACACATCATGGACATCTGCCAGCCCTTAGTAGGATGAGATGAGGTAAGGCATGGGAAAGCACTTTATAAAATGTAAATGCACCACGTAGTTTTGAGATATCATAACAGAGTGTGCTTCTTAATTCCATTAAAACTGAATTCACACTTTACATTATGTAAATATGTTTAAGCCCATAAAGAGACCTCTTAGTTAATTAGTTCTTTTACTTCCACACCTCCTTCAAATCAAACAGCTTGCTAGCTCATGTCTTCCGTTACTTCATGTCCTGTGTGGAGGCGTTAGGAGAGGGGCCACTTTAAAAGTCGGTATTCGTATTGTGTTGTGATATGTTCACGAGAAAAAAAACAACACACCTACATACCTTATAGACTCCATCCCGATTTCTTGCCCATTTGCTTCTGCCTGTAAACCAGATTTCACTTTGAGGGTGTAGTTGTTCTGACCTTGACTTAAGAGAAAATTTCTTATATTTTGCTATTTTGTATTTAAAATTTCTTCTACAATTTAAAACACTTCTGTAGAAGTTCTCCTTCTCTACTTCTGTAGGGAAGATGCACATTACGGTGTCTGATGTGTGGGACCGGCACCTGCTGTGGCCCCCTTCCCCCACCAGGTCCTGTGCTGGGAGCGCTGGGGGTCTGTTGGCGCTTGTATGCGGTACCGGCCTCCTTTTCCCCATTTGCATGATTGTATAACCTCTACTTTCTGTAAACTCTGCTTCTCCACACATGCACATTCAGTTTGAATGGTTCCTGCCTCCTCTACTCTAGGCTGGTGATCTCCGCCATCACAAGTTTAAAGGAAAAGAAAAATCTCTATGTGGAATATGTCACATCACCCTCAAGTACGTAAGTGATGGTTGGGGCCCTTCCAGCCCTGCCCTGGTTTTCTAGGTGGAGAAGACCCGCCTCTAAGCTGCATTTCTAGACGTGTATGTTATACGGAGTGAGCATATCAAAGTGGAACCAAGTAATATGCGTACTGTTTGGCTCATCTGTGATACCCATATACACTAACTCCCAAGAGGGTGAGAAGTGGTTGATCCAACAAAGAATTTGGGGGAATCTGCTGTTTGCTTGGTGCCTTGGGGGATTCAGGGGACCCGGTCCCACTCCTGAAGAGCAATGAAAACAACAGGTTAGAGGATCAGCAGTGAGGATGGAATGAGGACTGTGAAGGAAGTGCAGACAGCCCTGTGCTCTCTGTTGGGTGTGGATGGCATGGTGTGTACGGCATTCCCCTCCACCCCCCCACCCCCGGCCCCGGCCTTTGGAGGCCACAGTTCCTCAGGAGTGCAGCCCCTCTCAGGGCCTGCCATTTTGAGCCCCCGTTCTGTCCTGGGCAGGTTGTGTCACAGAAGAAAACATTGGGAGAATACAGGCTTTGTCTTTTTCTATTTGGAAAAGTGCAACTTTCTTTTTAACTTAAAAAAGAATTTTTTTTAATGTTTATTTTTGAGAGAGAAAGAACGAGGGAGGAGGTGCAGAAAGAGAGGGAAACACAGAGTCTAAAGCAGGCTCTTGGCTCCTCCACACTGTCAGCACAGAACCTGATACAGGGCTCAGACCCACAAGCTGTGAGATCATGACCTGAGCCAGAGTCATCCGAGACACCCAGGCACCGCCCCCCCCTTTTTTTAACTTTTTAATCTCTTTCTCTGTGAGCCCTATTTTCTATCTTTTCTATCAGTCCACATATGACTAGGTAATCTCTTCCCTGGGCAACACCCCAAAATCTCTTTCCTTCCTTGTTTCTCTGCCTGCAGGGTTGTCTTTGAACCCCTCCTTTCCTCCACACCCAACCTAAGAGATCTTTCTGGGTCTCAGATCCAAATGAATGTGCCCATTTCCCTCCTTTAAACCCTTCAGGGGGTTTCCATTAGCTATGGTGAAATCCATACCTGAATGGCAGAGCATTTTGTGTTTGGTCTCTGCCCACTCCAGCTTCTGCCTGGTTCCTCGCTCCTGGGTGGCCAGCCACACTGGGCATTCCAGATTTTTAAGAAATCACAGTGTTTATTATCAAATGAGTGGTTATTTTCAGGCTTTTGTGACAGTTTCTTTTGACATTGGCCAGTCCATTGAAGCTAGACAGACAGAAACTGGGTGCCCCCTTTAGAATTGTCCACACAACATGCCCATGTTGCATGTGCTGCATGAAATAAATGGAGGGACACCCACATTTATACTCCTAGAGAGAGGACTTCTTACCCTAACTGATGTCTTAAATATGTGTGAATATTTGCACCATTTCATGTCACCTTCTGTCATTGGCTCATAGAATAAGATGTGAACCCATCACCGGGACATTCTCAGTAAGAGGGTATAGAGTGCCTCTTCTTGGGGAGATGGACGGCCTTCTGCATAGGATCCTGGGGATGTAAAAGGGGGAGAACCAACAGGAAGATGAGTCCAGCGGCTCACCCTGAACTTGCCCACCTTGCTCCAGCAGTGCCTCTCAACCAGGGGTGATCTCTCCTCCCTCCTCTCCCCACCCCGGCCGTGAGATACTAGACAGTATCTGGAAACACTCCTCTGTCAGCGCGGGTAGGGATACTGAGGGGGGGCGGGGGGGGAACACTGGCACCGAGCAGGTGAAGGACTCGGATTGCTGGTCAGTATTTTACAATGTGCAGATCACCTCCTGCCCCAGCAGAAAGAATTACCCAGCTCAAAGGGTCAGTAGTGCGGAGTTTGAGAAATTCTGCTCTGAGCCTCGTGTATACATTTTACTACCCAAAGCTACCCTTGTGATTTCCTGGGGTATTTTAGAGATGGGGCTTTGAGGAGAGATGGGGGCAGCACAGGGGGTTTGCATTGTAAGGGAAAATGGCACAGATCACGATCTCCCTTAACCATTTCTTCACTTATATGACCCTCTTTGCCGTGAGCATGCTTTACCCCATATACTCATGCCGCAAGTGCTCCCAAAATGGCCAGTCTGAGACTGATAGAACTAACAAAGGACCTGGGGCTTCTAAACGTTACAGTGAAGTGCTCTTTGCTGCCGTCTTATTTGTGAGGTAAGAAAGGGCTTTATGGGCAGAGAATTCCTTAATAGTTTAAATGGTTCTTACATGTGTGATGGAATATGGATGCAAAGCTAACGTGCTAGGCTCTTGTTCCTTTGCCCAAGTGTTTGAAATGTATAACAAATGTTTGTGTAGCCAAGGATTCCATGAGATGTAAATATATATGTAATATAACAGATTAGCGTAAGTGATTAAGCAGTTGTTTTCATTGTGTAAAACCTTTCACATTTCTCTTCTTTTTCCCCCATAAATTGTCACGTAAGAGAAAATTAGTATTAATAAATGCCATAGCAGAAAAATTAGGGTTTCATAAAATGCAAACTAGTGACATATTCATAAATGGTTAAAAGAGAAGATTCTACCACAGGTTTGATATCAATAAATAAAATAAGAAAATCCCTTTCTGCTTCCTCATCAGCTTTTAAAGGCAATGAGTTTACAACTGGATGTATACACTTCCAAGTGTATTGTAAAATGGATTAAAATTCTAACTGTTTTATTGCTTTTTCCTCCGAGCAGTTTCCTTACAGAGAGCTCAGGATATTAACTTAGAAGCGTGATTTTCATAAAATGTAATCCAGACAAACAAAGGATTTAAAAACCAGAGGTCTTTTAGACAAATAAAATCAAAAGAGATTGAAATAATAAACGTAAAACTAAAGCCGGTAAAGGAATATATTCACAATAGAAGACAGATGCTCAGTGGAAAACACTAACGCTTCTTAGGGCAGAAATGGAAAGCCCTAGTGGGTTGTTCATTATAGTCTCCGTTACAGCAGTTGGGTCGATTTCTTTCCAAAGGTATATCTTTGAATACTTTGTCCACTCTGGTGTGAAATGACTTACAGCATGGCTTTTCCACTCCTTTCACTGTGAGGCCATTCCACAGTTTAATAGCTATCACTCCTGGGAAAACTCTGTAGATATGGAGCCTACATTTCCCGTTGCTCAATTTCATGCCCTGACGTCTAGTTATTGCCCCCAGGGAGCATTGTAAACAATTCTTTCCCTTCATGGTGATGCATTTTGAATTCTTGGAAATTTGTATCCTATCCCCCTAAGTAACTCTCTAAAAAACTTTGTATGTAGTGTACATCAAGTACTTAATTCTTATGTCAATGAACAATATATTTAGTTTCTATAATCTTGTCTCACACCATTTTCCTCAGACCGTTAATCATCTCTTCTCCAAATTCCCACTAGTTTGTCAACACCGTATACTAAAGTACTCACAAAACAATTTGGTAATCTGATTCCCATCTTATCAGTGACCAACAGTTGATTCTGAGTTTCAAACTGTGACGCTCTTGTGTTTTGGCGCCTTGGAGATATCTCAGCAGTTCCCTCTACAACTTTTTATCACTCGCTCTATTCACAGTGGAACTCTCCCCTTTAAAATCTCAGGTGAAGTAGGTACAGTTCTAGACTTAACCAAAGAAGTCATAACAACTTTTTACAAAAACTCATTTACTCCATATTACATATGATATATTGTAATAGTGACTTGGTGTCAATTATTGATTTTTAGAAGTGATATCACTAATTTCTGTACTCTTTCAAGTATGAGATGTCCTATATCTAATGTAGAATCAAGATTTGCATATAAAGAAGGTCTGAAATACACTGCTAACTTGTCCCCGTGCAAAGACCCTATCCATGCGCATTTACAGGTTAGCCAAGTTATTGAAGGACCTTAGTCGGTTGAATAATTTAATTCCTCTGAAATGTATGGTGTGTATAATTAGCACAGCCATTGTTTTTGTTCATTTCTTTAAAATTGATTAAGCATGATCATCTTTGTCCTGAAGACTCTTTTACAACCTAAAGCCTTTGTAATGTAAATATTTCCTGTTTTATAAGATGATCATGCCTTTATTACTACATGTCAGTTTTAGAGTTCTCAAGTTCCAGAATTAACATTATTTTGAAAACCATGGTTACTGTTTTGTCTTAATATTTTACTGCTACCTGGATCTATGTTTTTTTTTTCCTTAAAAGAAACCAAATATGTGTAGCGGATAAATTTTTAAAAAGACTTTGACCCTGTTAGCAGACTTAAATCTATGAGAACCTTTGCAATATCTTGAATTTCAATACTAAAAGCCCCCAAAGGAGTAGCTCTGATATCAAAGGACAGGAAAAGAGAAAAAAATATTCTTTTCACATGGCCTTAAAATAATTGAACTAGTCACCTGCTACCCTGACCTTCATAGCATTCCTGTTAAGAGCAATACGTCAATAGTTTACAAAGAAGAAAAACATTTTGGAGATAAAACTAAATGTCAGCTGCTATCTTGCTGCCAAGAAATTGACTTTATAGTTGTCACATTTGGAAATGTTTATGAATAGATATAATCATTAACCCATAAGCCAACATCTACCTTTAAGCCACCTGTATCAATAAAAATAGCTTAAAAATGAGTTGGCCATTCGAAAATGTGATCTTTCAACATACTCATCGAAATCCCATTCATGGATAATGGATCATCATTAAGACCTTGGGAAGGACAAGGGTCACATCATGCCTATGGAGCTCAGTCATGTTTCAGCTCTTTATGGAGAGCCTGGTATCTTCCAGGCACTATGTTAGCTCCTGTGGAAGCATGAACGTTAATTGAAAGTACACCATAAGTCCTTCTAAACTCTGGGAACACAGAGGAGACAGCATCTCCCTCTGACCTAATAGTGCTCCTCCAAGGAAGTATTTTCATTTGTGTTCTAAGTGATAAGGCCAAGGGAGCTAGAGGGAAACTTTCCAAGCCAAGGGAATGGCCTCGCAGATTTAAAAGGGCTGATAAGGCACAAAATAACTCTAGGAGGCTGGAGAATGAGTGAGTAGCTAGAAATCATGTTGGAGAGGAAGAGGGAACCGGATACTGAAAGTTTTGCCGTCCTCAACAAAAGACTACAAGCTATTGACAACCTGAGGGATTTGGGGCTTAGATGTCACATGGGTCATGTAACACTTTTTGTTTTGATTTTACTTTTGAAAACCAATATGACAGACCAGCAGAGGATAGATTGCAGTTGGGTAAGATATAAAAAGACTAGATAGGTAACTATCATAGAAATTCAGAAGAGATGTGATAAACTTCTGAATTAAAACTCAAAATAAAAGACCTAGTTTTGAAGGATTATGAAATGATGATCTGAAGAATTTAGTGACTAGGTTGATGATACACACAATTAGGTGAAGGGGTCATATTTTTCTAGGAAAGAGGACACAGGGAGATGAGTAGGATTTGTTGGAATATTGAGGGTACCATTTTTGACATGTTGATTTTGAAGAGCTTATGGGACCCACTGTGGGGTGGCCAGAGGACTTTGGCAAAATGATCTGATTCTCCAGCAAAGATTTCTTGGCCTGGGATGGGGAGTTAGATGTCATTCATGTATGTATTATTGCTGAAGCCAGGAAATAATAGATTTTGGCTTCTATATATTAAATATTATTGCACAGTTTACTCAGATCCTAAGTATCAAGTATCAGAATCCTGGAAAACACTAACATTCAAAAAGGCGTTAAAAAACAGGCATACAAAGAAGAAATACATAGAGAAGTAAAACACTAGGGGCACATGGGTGGCTGCCTTGGTTAAGGGTCTAACTTTGGCTCAGGTCATGATCTTGCGGTTCACAAGTTCGAGCCCTGCCTTGGGCTCTGTGCTGACAGCCCAGAGCCTAGAGCCTGCTTCAGATTCTGTGTCTCCCTCTCTCCTTGCCCCTCCCTTGCTCACGTTCTGTCTCTCTCTCTCAAAAATAAAAAAACATTAAAAAAAAAAAGGAAGAACACCAGGCCAGGGCATGCTATCACAAAAGCAAGGGAAGAGATGATTATGGGGGTGTCATCGACACATTAAATGCTAGAAAGATGTCAGGGAAAACAAAGGCCGTCAAAGGCTACATTGGCTTTGGAAGTTATTGCAATGGTAGGGCAGAAGCCAGGCCCCCATGGGGTGAAGAATGGACCACAATTGCAGTCAACACCAAGTGTAAACTATTCTTTCAAAAAGTTGGGGCATGAAGGGATGAAAATTTAAATAAATGACACCTAGAGAGGAGGTTTGAGTCAAGAAGATACTTTTAAGGTCTAAAGAGACTCAAACGTTTTTATGGGTTGTGCGAACGGGTAACTGGAGGAAAGAGATACTGAGACACGAGAAGGAAAGGCAGCACAGTGTGCAGAGTTGGGCATTTTCCTCCAGGGGAAATCCAGATGAAGGAGTCCAGATGTTGGAGAGAGATTGGATTGCTCCAGAGTAGGGCTGAGTGCTTTTGGGGGCGGGGGTGGGGGGGGAGTGAGAACTGATGAGAGAGGACTCGAGGTGATGGACGGTGAGGCCCCTAAGGTCAACAGAAGGCTGATCACATGGGGGAAATGGAGGCAGGAAGTGTCTAGGTGGCTTGCCGAGGTTCAGGAGAGAGGGACAGCAGCAGGAACCCAAGAGTATATGAGGTTACAGAGGTCGTGGCCACAGACTTCACAGTGTCCTTAATGAGACTGCAGGTGGAGAGGGGGCAGCTCAAGTGTGGGCGCATGAGAGATGAGGGAGTCACAGGGCCACAGGTTGAGGATATTTGCCCTGCCATCCACAAGGACACTGGCGTCATTCAGGATGACAGTAGCAGGAGGTGATGACAGATGCCGGAACATGGGTGCCTCCATACTTAGTGAATGCAGGGATGTAGCCGGGTCTCCAGTAGGAGCAGCGGTACAGATAGCCAAAGCTGGAAGGGAGAAGAATTGTATTATTGATAATAGCTCAGCGTCCTGAGTTTCCGAGGGGGTGGCTGTGTAAGGTTACTTTCAAGCCTGCAATATCTTTACCAGAATGTATAAGAGGCCGATAACGTTGATTGCCTCTGATCGGCACCTCTTATAGGTTCGGGGCCATATGTTCTGTATGAAAAATCACAATAGTTTGGAAGTGTCAGAATGGAGGCAGACAGGAGGCACCCGCATGCCCCAGCCTAGCAGGGGCTTCCGAGCGGCCGCTGTCGTCATGGAGGCCCAGAGGGAAGTAGTGTCTTCAGAAGAGGCTAAGCAGGGGGTCAGGGGCAGCTCGAGGGGTAATGGCTGTTTGTCCACGTGGCACCTCTCAAAACATATCATGCTGATGAAGCTTCATTTTGAAATTATTCTACTCAGTTTTTAGACTGAAAACATCCCCCCACCCAGTGTCAGAAATTCAATTTCAAGTTTCCCTTTTATATTTATGGAGAATATGGAGCCCAGGCTAAAACAGTTCCCGAAAGCAATATTGTTTACTGCATACAATAAATCATCAGCTTTCTATCCTGTCAGTAAATGAAGAAGTTGGCAGAGGATAATGTAGTGTTCTCTTGAGAGCAAAGATTGTTCTTTACTTATATTGCTATTTTCTATAAAAGTTTATGGCTTTTTGGTTGTTGTTGCTGCTCTTAAAAGAATAGTATCCTCCCCTTAACTCAGGAGAGTGAAGGATTTCTTTTTATTCTGATGAAATCTAATCTAGGCATTGGCCAACTTGTCATATAGCCCCACAGAGGATGAGCAAACATGAATGGAGCCATGGAGAACAGGAGAGCAGATACCTGCTTCCTTAACCCAGCTTCCTGTTAAATAGGCTACTATTTTGCTTTATTTTTTTAATTTTTAAATGGTTTTTATTTATTTTTGAGAGAGAGAGTGTGTGAGCAGGGGAGGGTCAGAGAGAGTGGGAGACACAGAATCTGAAGCAGGCTCCAGGCTCTGAGCTAGCTGTCAGCACAGAGCCTGACACGGGGCTCGAAACCATGAACTGCGAGATCATGACCTGAGCCGAAGCCGGACAACTGAGCCACCCAGGCGCCCCACTATTTTGCATTAAACAGCCTTTCTTCGTTCCTCCCCCACCCCCGCTCTGCACCCCGTGACACTGTAGAAAGCATCTCACCCATCACGGAGAATAAAATGATTCTAATTGGATGGGTTCTGCCTGACCCACATAGTTTTTGGCTTCTATACATTGAATCTTATTGCACAGCCCTCCCTCTGCATCACAGAGAAGTATGACAGAGCTCCCCGCCTTTTCCTGTTCTCTTTGAGAAGAGCTGGGTGCTGCAGGCAGGAGCCCCCAGTACCGGCAACTTGCTGGGTCTGGTTCTGTGCGGGACACTCCAAGACCAGCCGTGCATTCTGCCACAGTTTGCAGTCTCTGCGGGGGGGAGAATGGTATCTGGGGCGGGTGCTCCCCTTTCCTCCAGCCCGGACGTCTGTCAAGAAGCATGAAATGTCAGGGTTTTTCATTTTGTTCCTGCTACTGAGGAGGCCTCCTCTCAACCTGTCAGGCAGAATGACAGAATTCACCAAAGACTCTCTAGAGGGTGGTGAGTTGCCAGTGAGGCTGGGGACTGCTGTGGTCAGCATTTGAATACAGGGGCCCGTGTGAGCCGCAGCATTAGCTGTACCCAAGCCTGGCCTCCATCAGGGTGCCGGCTCCATTCTGCACCTAGACAAGCGCTTTGCACTCCAATGGCATTATTTCTACCCAAAGTATTCCATTAACATAACGGCATACACAGCATTGTGCAGACTTTCATCTGATTCAAATATAACCAAAGGGGGGGTTTTGCAACTGTTGGATTTATTTTAATTTTTGTAGTGTTTATTTTTGAGAGAGAGAGAGAGAGAAAAAAAAGAAAGCCAGGGAGGGGCAGAGAGAGAGGGAGACACAGAATCTAAAACAGGCTCCAGGCTCCCAGCTGTCAGCACACAGTCCGACGCGGGGGTCAGACTCTCAAATCTTGCCATCATGACTTGAGCTGAAGTCAAAACACTCAACAGACTGAGCCACCCAGTCCCCCCTATTGGGTTTATTTTAAAATAGAACCTCCATAGCTAGAAATAAAAAGTAGTGGCTGACCACTTCGGATGATAAAAACCCTGGCGTCCTTCCTAACTTAGTGATTTACATGAAAGGAAAGATGAAATGGGGCGCTTGGGTGGCTGGCATCTGACTTCAGCTCAGGTCGTGGTCTCACAGTTTGTGAGCTTATCAAGCCCCGCATCGGGCTCTGTGCTGACAGTGTAGACCCTGCTTCGGATCCCATGTCCCTCTTTCTCTGCTCCTCCTCCGCTCACACTCTCGCCTTCTCAAAAATAAACATCCTTACAAAGGAAAGATAATATGGTTATATGGTATGGGTTTACTAGGTCTTCAAAAGATTACTTCAAAAGATGACTGTCAAAGAGCCTTCCTAAATAATAGGAAGTGTCCTCTAAGGGCTTTGTACATGTGCTGTGCAGAGAGAGCACAGTTTGGTGCTGTGTATGCAAGGCTTGTGAATTATTTCATGTAAAATAAGGTTTTCCTTTACAGATCTTTTCTTTTAAATGCCAGTGAGTCTTCCTGGGGAGAACTTATATTGGAAGAAGAAATCGTGTTTTGCACACACAATCTAGTGAGACTTACCTCCCTTTTCATTCTGCCACCCGGTGGCTATTTCTACCTTTGAAAATATAAATAGTACGCGGGTCACATATTGTGGGAAGTGCACACTGCACTACGGGTGGTGTTTGCCTCAGAACACAGGCTGCGGTAAATTTCCAGGTAGCACTTTGATTCGAGGTGAATGCACCCCTCACTCCCACCCAGGACCGAGAGGCCCATGACCTCCGGGCATGTCCCCCGTGGGCCTCCTGTTCCCTGTGCACATCAGAGAGGACACCCGCTAAGCCTTCTAGGATGGTCAATCGCCTCTAAAACCGAGATGATTTTCCTTCTCTTTCTTCAACACCGATGGAGTTGGGCCAGGGCTGAGTAGCTATTGGAAGGGGACTCAGGAGCAGTGTGTGTGGTTTCCACTGGGGGGTCTGGGGGAGAAAATGAAGACTGACCAGAAATCACCCTGGAGGTCTGCACACGATGGAGACAAGGGCTCTCCTTTCTTCGAGCAGGTGCAGGAGTGCAAAACACCTTTGGGGCATCGGGAGACGTGGCATCTGGTTCTAGCTTTCTCACCATTAGCCTGTGGCCCCCTTGGAATGTCCTAACTTTAGACACGTATCCTGAAATAGCCGTGGTTCTCTAAGTTAAGCTGCGGTAACCAACACCCTCGAGAGTTGAGTGGCTTCCCATTCATGTCCCGTGCAAGGAGCTAGTCCCCGGCGGCCATGCTCCGTGTCTCTGCTGCATGCGGGAGTCCAGGCCAAAGGGTCAGTCTCCCTGCAGACACACAGCAGAGGGCAAAGAGCAAGGGAGGAACCACACAGTGCGTTCTAAAGCTTCCCCTCCCATTCACTTGGTTGAAGGAAGTCACACAGCCATGCCTGCCTGCAAGGGGACAGGAGGTGCACTCCTTCCGTGTGGGGGCCCCAGGGACAAGCCCTCAGAAGCCAGACCCAGTACACAGGGGCAGCCCAGTACCTATAAGGTGAAGGCAGTGCTCAGTGGTTTGTAAAGTCTCCTCGAGCTTTGGAATCACAAGCTTTAATTTGTAAGTTAGAAACAGCAATAATTAGGGCCGCCTGGGTGGCTCAGTCTGTTGAGCGTCCAACTTCGGCTCAGGTCATGATCTCACAGTTTGTGGGTTCGAGCCCCTTGTCGGGCTCTGTGCTGTGTGGAGCCTGCTTCTGATTCTGTGTGTCCCTCTTCTGTTCATGATCTATCTCTCTGTGTCTCTCAAAAATAAATAAAAATGTTTAAAAAAATTTAAAAAAAGAAATAGCAATAATTAGTTTGGATATAGAGATGCGTTACCAAGAGATAGGAGCCTGCATGAATTAGTGGTTTGCATATGCATACATGGTTTTTCTTTTTAAGTTCATTTATTTACTCTGAAAGAGAGAGAGAATTTGTGGAGGAGAGGGACAGAGAGAGAGGGAGAGTCCCAAACTAGTTCTGTGCTGTCAGCAAGGGGTCTGATGCAGGGGCTCAATCCCACCAACGGATCTTGACATCATGACCTGAGCTGAAATCAAGAGTTGGACACTCAATTGACTGAGCCACCCAGCTTCGCCCCCCCCCCTTTAAAATGTTTTATTTATTTTGGGGAGAGAAATAGAGCATGAGCAGGGGAGGGGCAGAGAGAGAGGGAGACACAGAATCCAAAGCAGACTCTGAGCTGTCAGCACAGAGCCTGACACAGGGCTCAAACTCACAGACCATGAGATCATGACCTGAACCGAAGTCGGACACTTACCCAGCGAGCCACCCAGGCACCCTTGCATACATAGTTTTTGCCTTTCAATTCCTTCAACTATTTTAAAGCAGTTTCTTGCCCTTTTGAAATTTTGTGTTTGCTAATGTGAAGAATACATGAATAATGGTCCTTTAAATAGGTATAATGAATTATAGCAGGCAAAACACTTTACATACACCTGTTCCTAACATGACTATATGGACCATGTCTCACTTGTTGACTCTGTTTTTCCAATGCCTGGAACAGTGTGGAGCAAGTAGAAAGCACTCAGTCATTTCCTGGAGGGTGGGATAGAACTCCTTTTATAGGGACACTGCTGGGTAGAGTCAAGGGGCTGGAGGAATGCATTCCATCCCCTTGGGGAAAGTTCAGGAAGGCACAACCATTTGCTTGATGGCTTTACAGAAATGTCCAGTCAGGAAAGCAGAAAACCTCCTCTCTGAGAGGATGCAAACTATTATTTTATCGAATGTGTCTGTGCCCATACCCGGCTCACGTGGTGGTAGTGGAAGCAAAGTACAATGAGGAATGTTAATGCTCCCTGAAAACTTCAAAACCTCAATGCCCATTTTAGGTGAAGAAAGGCCACTGTAGGTTGGAAGGACCAATCAGCAAGTTTTCCAAGGAGGCAAATGTGCAGATGTGTTACATCTACACTTTTTGATGCGTCCCGCATTTTTCTCACAGCTTTCCATGGAATGATCTATTTATATTAAAAGCATTCCTCTGGGATAGGAATGGCCATTACTTCCATTTTGAGAAGAAAATCTCCAGGCCCAGAAAGACTAAGTACTTGGTGCAAGTACTCGGGCTCATGAGTGGTGGAGTTGGGATTGGATCCAGAGCGTCGGACTCCGGAGCTGGTAGCACAGGCCACCACCACCTCCCTTTACTACCTTGCAGGAGTATTAAATCAGCTTGATCCTCTTTTCAGTAGAAAGATGACATATTGGAAAGACTATACGAGTTCTGAAAAGAATGCAGTGAATGTCCACATGGGCCAGTTAGTTTCACATGAGTTATCTAATTGAATCCTCAACTACCCCTGTGGGGGATAAAAAAGGTACTTTTCCCATTTTACAAATCAGGAGTCTCAACCATGGAGAGTTTACCTTGTCCAAGGTCACCCAGTCCGTGTTCCATGTGGAATTTGATTCAGAGTGCTCTGTGTCCAAAGCTGTGTTTTAAAAATGCTTTAGCACACTGACTCTTAAATCTCTTCTACCAGCCAAATGCTGCGTCCTTATTCAGCAAAGGTCAATAGTGAGGGAGGCTCACCACATCCTTGCTCTTCATTTATTTTGTTTGTTCTTACAGATTTTCTGATGAAAGCTATCAGGCCCATTTGTATTCTCGTGTCCTTATGATCCCTGCTGGGTTGCAAGATAGCTTTTAGTAATCCCACCAAATCATTCCCTGCTGACCAACCTCAGGGGTCATCCTAAAGTACTTAAGGGATTCTCATCTGTTGAATGTTCTCATCAGGCAAAACATTCTAACTCTTCTCTGAAGAAGAAAGGTAATTTTGTACCCTGCTGAGAAATGAAATAGAACTAAATTATATTTGAATGGAGAATGCTATTATCATTGTAGTGATTACCAACATGAGGAAGGACTCTTAATTCTACGCTTGCCTTAGAAGACCATAGACATCCCAGAAACGTTTTCCAAATGAACAGCATTGAATTCCTTGGTTTCAGTTTTTTCAATTACTCTCATCTCAGAACAACAATCTGTTGTTTACTGTGTGTTTTCTAGGAACTCCATTATGCTGCTTAAGATTGCACAAATCAAGGGGATAAAACATTGTTCTTTTTTTCTTGTTTTCATACATGCAGGAAAGGGAGGCATGGGAGTAGGGGCCAGAGAGATGTGACTTTATGAAAAACCAGTTCCCTATGAGTCTAGGACCTAGGCTCCGGGCACCAGATCTGCCCGTGATGCTGACGCTTGACCTTCGCAGAGCCTGGTTTCCTTGTATTTAGGCCAAGAGTGGTCAGAATGAAAATGCTTTGAGAGCAGTGACCTCGATATTTTCTTCTCTATCTCCACCACTTTGAACCATGTAGTCAGAAATAGTGAAGTCTTTAAGTGCCTGGTGAAGGAATGATTAAATGCCATACCAAAAAAAAAAAAAAAAAAAAGAAAAAAAAAAAAGAAAGCTCAGCGTGGCATTCAGGACCCTCCAGTTTGTCCTGCTCCTTCCTCAGTCTCCTTTTCCTCCTGGTACTTCGGGCACATGGCCTACTCTTAGTAGGCCTACAGTCTCCTCTCCACCTGCCTGCTCTCCTGTCAAAAGCCCTGATTATCAGTTAGGGTCAACTCCAAGGCCACTTCTTCTGAGGCCTTTCTCCCATCCTCCAAATGGACTTGAATCATTCCTTCCTCTGTAGACCTAACAGGACTTTGCGTATGGTCCTAATAGAGCATTTATTTCTATAGAGCTTGTGTTTTTTATTCCACAAATATTTATTAATACTCAGCTGCATACCAGCCAGGGTGCTAGGGCTTTAGATGAATCATCACTTTGCCCTTCACAGAAATCCACTCGCTCATTACTCAGTCTTTCATTTAACTAGTACTTAACTGTATGCGTGTTAGTTAGCAGGCAATGTCATAGGTGCTGGGGTTGAGCACTGTACAAGGTAGAAAGCATCTCACCCTCCAAGGGTGTTTACCTTCTCACGGAGAGATGCCGTCATGGAAACAAGTCCAGAAATAAGAGAATTTAACATAATGGTAAGCCATTAAGAAAAGTAAATAACGTTAATTCAAGTTGCTGGTGTGAAAGGGAATGACGGGGGAAGAAGAGTTAACCTAGGTGAGGTCTTCCTCCGGGGCAATTGCACATCTCACGCATCCCTGCGTTGCCCGGGGCTCGGCACGGGGAGGGACACCTTGCAGTCATTCAGTAGTCTTTGTCAGATCATGACCACAACATAGAACTTAGTGATCTGTAAGCACCCTCTGTCCCCAGCGTGTGCTGCTGAGACATAAGGAAATTGAAGGATGGTGTGTGTGTGAGACACCAGGTGTGCAGGGACTGTCTCGGGCCGCCCTTCACCTGAGCAGCAAAGCGGTCAGCTCTGACGTTTCCCTCCAGTGGAGCAGAAGCCGTGGTTTACCCAGTCCCGAGGCTGTTCCCGCTTTGACTTTGGAGCGCATCGTACTTTTAATTCTTCTGGCAGTAGAAATGACCTTTATTGTTCTGTTTGGCTTAGATGAAGGCAACATTGAACTTGCATTCTGTACAGGACACTGCACACATTCATACAAAAATAGTCTAGCAAGAAGCAAAGGAGGGCCAGTCTAGGATTGAAGTTTTGCTGTGCCCAAACGCATGTTTTCACTCAAGAACACTGCGGGCGAATACTGCTAATGTCATCCCAGGCAAGAGTAGAAAACGCCCTTCTGAACTGATGACAAGCCAGAGCAGAGAGGGATTGGAAAGCCCCATAAACATGAACTACTGGGACTCAAATTGTGGGATCTCTCATTTATTTTTTTTTAATTTTTAAATGTTTTTCATTTATTTTTGAGAGACAGAGAGAGACAGTGTGAGCAGGGGAGGGTCAGAGAGAGAGGGAGACACAGAATCTGAAGCAGGCTCCAGGCTCTGAGCTGGCTGTCAGCACAGAGCCTGACACGGGACTCGAACTCACAAACCTTGAGATCATGACCTGAGCCGAAGCCGGACGCTCAACCGACTGAGCCACCCAGGCGCCCTGGGGATCTCTCATTTAAACGCCTCTTGTCCTGCACAGAAGTGATTTTTCCAGCCAGTGGGAGAAGACCCTGGTGTTTACTTGGGAGTAACATGAAGTTACGTGGGCCCAGAGGAGCGTCTGCTCCTGGGAGGTCTCCTTCACCAGCTTCAGCCACAGAGCCTGCCACAGGACTGTGTTCCTCCGTGTGGCCCTTTCCCAGGCCTTATCAGAAAGAGACGCATGACCCTGTACGTGGAAGTCAGCTCCAAGAAGCTCAGCTGAAGGCCCAGACACCGAGCCTGCTTTGGGATCTGACGCCTGCAAGCTGCTGGTTGAGCGGGCATCCGGGAGAGGAACTGGGCAGTCAGGAATGTGCTAATCTCACCTTTTGTCAAGAGTGATTTGCAGGCATCTGGGCGCCCTTCTGTTTCAGACTTGACATTACCCAGCTTGCTAGTGTAGGGGTGCCTGGGTGGCTCAGTCGGTTAAGCCTCCAACTTCGGCTCAGGTCAGATCTCACATTCCTGGGTTCGAGCCCTGCATCAGGCTCTGTGCTGACAGCTAGCTCAGGGCCTGGAGCCTGCTTCCGGTTCTGTGTCTCCTTCTCTCTCTGCCCCTCCCCCTCTCATGCTCTGTCTCTCTCTGTATCAAAAATAAATAAAACATTAAAAAAAAATTTTTTTTTAATTTGCTAGTGTAACCACATAACCGTGTCTGGAAATCCCCTACAGTCTGGCCAAGAAAAGGTGGTGCTTTGAATAAACAGCTAATTCATTTCCATAGGGTTCTGCAATATGAACATGGCTATTAAATACTCCACATTCTGCTGGCTTGTAGGGCCACATGGTGATTGTGATGGGTGGGGGCTCTGCTGAGCACATAGGAGTCTAGTGTGGGGACCAGGGTGGATGCCTGCAAGGAAAATGTTTCACCAAAACAAAAAGTCACCTCCCTGGGCAATATTCATAGTTTTAAAAAGAGCAAGTGCTTTCTGACTGCTTCAAGACTGACCTGTCCCTGCTTCCCTCCTTAGATGTTCCTCTTTGCTTTATAAACCTATCACTTGCTGAATAAGGTTTTGTGAGCACATACTTTTTCCTGGCAGTATGACAAGTTGTATTGACTATGGCTTTGTCTGTTGCATTTCAAAGGGCATTTTCTCCCTGACATAAGATCCTGAAAGTTTTAGGGATCATTGGAGTTTGTAAAGGAAATGATTTTAGCCAAGGGATTTAGGTGACACAGCCTTAATCTTCATGGTCTGTGTGTGATTTCCAACTTTTCTAATATTTGTTTTAACAATATAACTAGCTTTTGGCCAAGATAAAGATGAATCTGTTCATATAACACAGTCCTTAAGAGTGTGAATGTTAGCACAGTTATACAATCAAAATGAAATGCTTTTTTGAGTTTTGAGTATGACACTCACAGTCTTTCCTCTCTCAACGAGAGAAACAACAGGGAAAGTAAAAGGCATGTCCACTGTGTACCAGGAAGTGTGAAGCACAAGGAAATGAAAACATCAATAATTCAGGCCAGGATTTCTTCTTTTCGCTTTCAACTTGTAATTTTTCATCTCCTCCACTATCCATTTTGGCTTGGGCGTGTATCTGGAAGATTAGCTTAGCGATATCAAAAGTACCATCTTTAATAATTTTCAGGTTACTGGTGAACTGATCCAAAGGTGCTTTCGGAAATGCATTTAAGGAATGTATGAAAACCTATACATAGCACGGATCAAGGGTGTGTGTCTGTTGTATGAAAGGACTCTGGATAATCTGCCGGAGTCCAGCCCCAGCAGGTCCAGGGCTCCCTGAAGGATGGACGGTGTCGGCAAAAGGGAGTGAGAGAGCCTCGTTTTTCTTTCTGATCACCAGGCAGGCAACTCTGCACTGACCAGAGTGTCAGCTTTATTTAGTGAAAAATGTATGGGGTACAAAACAGGAGTGGCAATTGCCTTAGACAATGATTTCTGATGACAAATTCTTTGGTATGTAAAAATTTCCCAGCACCTAGACTGGTAGAAGACTCATGCATAATCTTTATCAATAGTGATTGAAGTAGGTGACTAGATGCTATCACATGGGGAAGGAAGGGATCTTTAGCATTCAAATAGGAGGCAATGTTTTTAGCATAGCAAAGGCAAGAGTTAGTTCTTTTGTGAGCAGGGGTCAATAGCCTGTTTTCTGGAGGAGAAGAAAAACAGGTTTCTCTGGAAATGTAATATTTGCTCCTACAATCACAAAAAAAGAAACTCCTAAAGTTCCTTCACAGGGTCTGATACTAGTCAACCAGGTGCCTTGGGGGTTGGTGCTCAAGCAAAAATTGAGTGGGTGTAGATGTTGGTTGCCATCTGACAGCAGGAGGCCCCTGCCTTACAAACCCACCTTACTTCAGAAATGGCTTCCAGCAATAATCAGAAGGCTGAGTCCAGTAACAGAGATGGAGGCACAGAGCTTCTCTCTGGGGTCCAGGTACTGGCCACCCTCTTCCAGGAAGGGTTCTGTCAGCATCCTGTCTCCCAGCTTCCTCATCTCTTGAAGCTGCAGAAATGATGGATGGCATAATGTACTGAGACCATTTCATATAGTACCCGGCGTGTAATCTGTGCTCCAAAAAGGCAGCTGTTACTACAAAATAATTAATCGCAAAGCTTTCTTAATATGAAACAACTTAATCATGTTCACAAGAGCTATTAACCAAATTTAACTCTGCACCTCACTCTCCGGCAACACATTGAAGAAAGACCTGTGGCAGGATCTTTCTAGATGAAAATTCAATGTTCATTTTTCATTCGGTTCGTGTCAAGCATAATGAAAGCTATTAGCAGAGTTGTATTTTGCAATTTGTAATTTTCTGTGCAGCCTCTTGCTAAGATGTCCTTGTTTGGGCAACACAGAGTTAATTTAATCAACCTTCTAGACCATCCATCTCACCTCTCCAGGCTCATTATGTTTCCGTCTGGCCATAGGACACAAGCAATAACTGGAGGTTGCTTATCGTTTTCTGTCTCAACAGACTTTTCTAGGTCTGCACACACACCTGCACCCTTCTCTAGCTCTGTATTGTGGCCCCCACGACGCCCTCTCTGAGTTGGCATACTCTTCGCTGCTTGCTGAAGGATTTCTTCTTTAGCTATTGGACTGGCGTTTGCTCTGATCTTTGCTTACACTTTATGACAGCTTCCTGCACTAAGTCTGGTCTAAAGAAACCAGAAACTAATAGGTGTAAGAAGCTCCTGGTCTTTTAACATAGGAGGAAAAAGGACTTTTAAAAAATACTTTGACGTTAGCATCAAGAGTTCATGGATGATTTGTTGATGAATCCTAGAAGATCTAAATTGAAACATTTTACTCTATTGTCAGTAATGGTTTAGGGATGCCTGGGTGGCTCAGTCAGTTAAGCATCTGACTTTTGATTTTGGCTCCCCTCTCTCTCTCTCTCCCTCCCTCCCTGTGTCTCTCCCCTCATTCATGCTTGCTCTCTTTCTCTTCATCTCTCTCTGTATCTGTCTCTCTCTCAAAACAAGAAATTATAATACGGTTTAAAAGTTGTGAAACTAACTCTCGAATTAGTGGAAAGCTACAGTGTGTCCTATCTGTAGGGGATAATTGTTATTAAAAATTATTTATTTTATTATCATTTTACTTCCAATAGTAGAGGACTCATGTCTAGGACTTCTCAGAGCGCTAAGAATATATGTTAATAATTTCACAGGCAAATTCTCTAACGTTGAAATATGCTCCTTGATTCTCGTTAATTATTGATTCTTGAACTCTTGATATACTTGTACTGGGTGTTGTTGCCAATAAAAGCTGGCCTCCAGCCTTGGCCTTTCCCATCTTACTTAGACAAGAGCTGATTTGACAATAAGCATATAATGAAATACTTGTAAAGGTTTGGTTAGATCACAGACTTTGATTGAACCTATGGATTTTCGTTTTTGCTTTATTCTATTCCCATAGACTCTGAGTCATGGACGTATCATTATTTGCATGTACATCGATGGGCCTGCATGCCAGAAATTCATGTACTATAAAGTCTCAGAAGTCTTTGTTCTAAAGGATCTCTCCCCTAGAGGCATCTCAGGGCACAGGCCTCCAAGCTTAGCTTTATTTGAATTTTCCTCAGTGGGTCATGATTGGAGTGTCATAAGCAAATGAAACATCCCTTAAGGAAGAAATGTTGATAGTGTATTTGTTTGTTATTGTTTCATGAATCCGGACAAATGCCTCTGTTTCTTTCGCATCTCAGAAGAAAGATCTCTATGCACGAGCTTAATCAAGAAGCACAAATAGAGTTAGTAGAGGGGGTTCTTTATTATCTGTCTCTGAGGAAGGAACATAAAGATCACACAAAAGAAAGATTATCAGAATAAAGGAAAATGCCCGGACAAACATCTTTCAAAACTTTCCCAAAATAAGTCATGTTTGATAAGTTAAACATTGTTTTGGTTGAGAGCCTCTTAACATCTCCACCTAAGTGCATATGTTTGGTCTTAAGAGATGGAAGAATACATCCTCCTGAGCAATGAACCTTTTTTATCTACTCACTGCATGGTCACTCAGGGTAAGAAGGAACAGCCCTCCCCTGTGAGACCCAGGAACAGATGGTACAACTAATCATCCTCCATGTTTAGACTATTGGCCTGGTGACAGCTGTCTCCCATGACTCCAAGGACAGTTGTTCCCAGGTCCACTCTCAAGGTCCAGGAGAGGGACTCCCATGGGCACCCATCCCCGGCGTTCCATGACTGCACACGGATAAGCTTGCCTTGGTGGGTGAAGGAGGGGATTATCCCCCTGTCCACGTGGAATATACTTCCTCCCTCTGGGACGGTCCTGGGGTGACTGATGGCGAGGAAGGGTTATCCAGCCGTATCCTGTCTGAAAATGAAATTCCCAATCATGTGTCAGTCTTCAATAGTGAAGATTATTGATGAGAATATCCATTACCTGCGGTGTTATCGTATCCCCCGCTAGACTGGTTTTCGGCCTGTGAGTCAGCTGTCCTCACACGGAGCTGGACTGATGCCCGGCTGACCCTGAGCTGATGGCTCACTGCATGCTTTCATGCCACTTTCAAGACATCAAAAGTTTGTGTTGCATTAGCCATGTTTTAGGTCAAGTCAAATGTGGTGATTCTAGAACAATTCTTTATTGTCCCATCTTTGAACAGTTCTCGGTAGTAATTGATGAGAATTATCTCTACCAAAAATGTTTTTATTTTCCACCAGAGACTACATGGGTGACACTATTCAATCTAGTAATATAAGGCTTTGGGGGTAAGTGCTCCCACAGGCTTCAATCCATTTTTCTTTTTTTCATTGTTTTTTCAGAAATTTATCATTTTCTTATTAAAACTAGATATGTATTAGGAAAAGACATACAAAGAGACAAAAGAAAGAAAATAAAAGCAAGCATCAGTGTCAATATTGTTGTGAATCTATTTGCAGTCTTGCTTCAATCAACTATCTGTACGTTTTTCTAGCAAGATTTGGATGCTATGAAGCAAACTCTTAAAACCCTTTGATGTATAAGAATTCATTTCATTTTGAGGATGTAACAATTTCATGTAAGGATATTAACTGTTTATCTGTTAAGTCTTTTACAAGTATATTTGCCCATTTATCTTTATGCTTTCAATTTTGTTGTTGGTATTTTTGGATTTATGCAACGTTTAGTATGTATGAGGTATATCCACTTTTATGCTTACTGACTTTACCGTTCTTGCTACGGATTATAGCTCTTCCACACTTCAATTATACAAATACCTGTCTATATTTTCTTATACTTTAAGTTTTTAAACTTCCTAGTATATAATTTTCTCACACAAATCAAACTTTCAAAACTAAGCCATTTAAATAGCACAGATCTTAGAATCACATCTATATTTTCAAAATTACTCCAATGCCAGAATGTGGCCACGAGGTAATATAATGTGAGGACATAAACTGAGAACAAGTTCTTTTTAATGATGTAAATGAATTCTTAGTAGATGAAGGCGGTGCCAACAAGGATGCCATAATTATGGGGTGACACATGCCATTACTGGACGGGTTGGAAAGCACGGGGCTCGGAGAACAACAGCTTCTTGGACTCTGGTCCTGACTCCAGTCAGAGGTGCTGGGCAGTCCCTCTGGCTCTCGGAACTGCCATTGCCCTTGGGGCAAGGGAGGGCTTGGACCGCTAGTTCCCATTGTAGTGAGTCACCCACGGCACCAAAGTGCTGTCCGTGCAGGGACCGAGGGACCCAAGCAACCAAGATAGCAGCTCCTTTCTGTCAGGATGAAACAGACTCCAATGTAGGAGCGGAAAGTGAGGAAATGAAGCAGGGAATTGGTACCTGCCTCTTAGAGCCCCCAAATAGTCTCTCTCCTCGGAAGGATGGGGTGTGGCTTCTAAAGCATTTATTTGAATTTCTTGTAACAAAGGACAGAAGTGTGTTGTTGTAAGCTGGACTTTTTGGATACATTTTAAATGGTGATCCCCTGTTGGTTCTGTTTTGGCATTTAAGTAATGTTAAGGGCGCCGCTGTGCTAAGAGCACACGCCATAAAGGAGTTTGTCTTGCGGTAGCCTGGAGCTTGAGAGAGCAAGCTGTCTGCTCAGGATGACACTAAAAATGCGCAGCAAACACTGTGGCCCAGGCACAGCTGGCCAGGATGAGCTCTGGCCGACACTGCTGTTTGCCAGTCCTGGGCAGTGGGGGAAGCGGACGAACGCTATCTCTTGAGTGTACCCAGAGAACCAGTGAAGTTGGAGTGCACACCCAAAACTCCATGAAGAATTTGACATAGAATACAGAAGAGCTCAGCTCCCTGCCATTCTACAGCGTGCACTCTAGTCAGGGCAAGAGATAATGAACAATAAGCCAAATATAAAACCATGTCAGATCATCTCAAATGCTTTAAAGAAATTAAGCAAATTACATGGCTTGAGTGGCCAAGAGTGGGGGCATTTTAAATCGAATGTTCAAGGAGCATTCTCTACAGATGTGCTATCTGAGCATAGAAATCAAGAGGAGCCAGTCATTGGAACACTTGGGGAAAGTGCATCCCAGATGTAGAGACCAGCCGTGGATGTCGACCTGAGGGGAGACATCCTACAGTGTTACAGTGTTCTTTGAAAGACAGTAATAGGCCATGATGGGAGGACTGGAGTGTGTGGGAAATGCGGAACATCAAATCAGAGAGAGACACTGCGGATGAAACAAGCAAGGGCCAGCTCATACGTAAGACCAGATCCTGAGCGCCATGGAAAGCTGTCGCAGTGATGTAAGCAGAAGAGAGAAGTGATTTGATCTCATGTTTAAAAGATACCAATAGGGTAAAATAGCCAAGAAATAAACCCATGCATCTACAGTTAACTAAATTTTGACAGAGTAGCCAAAAATACTTGATGGGGAAAGATACTGTGTTCAAGAAATGGTGGTGGAAAAACTAGATACTCAAGTGTAAAAGAATGAAATTAGACCCATATCTTAACACCACTCACAAGCACGAACTCAAAATTTGAGTCAACTTAAATGTAAGATCTGAAACTGTAAAACTTCTACAAGAAAACATAAGGGAAAAGGCTCCTAGACATTGGTCTTTGCAATGATTTTATTTGGTTATGATATCAAAAGCAAAGGCAATAAAGCAGTGAGACTACGTCAAACTATAAGGCTTCTACGTGGCAGAAGAAACAGCAGACTGAAAAGGCAACCTGTGCAATGGGAGAAAATATTTGCAAACCATATATCTGAAAAGATGTTAACCTCCAAAATATATAAGGAAGTCATGTAACTCGGTAGCAAAAATAAGAACCTGATTTAACAATGGGCAGAGGACCTGAACAGACATATTTTCCAAAGCAGACATAGAAGTAAATGCTCTTTATGTAAAAAGACAATCAACATTACTAACCAGCAAGGAAATGCAAATCATGAGCACAATTAGGTATCACCTCGCACCTGTTAGAATGACGAGTATCAAAAAGACAAGAGATGACAGGTGTTGGCGAGGATGCAAAGAAGGGGGAACCCTCTTACACTGGTGGTGGGGATGCAAAATGGTGCAACCACTCTGGAGAACGGCATGGAGTTTCCTGAAAAAATCAAAAGCCTATCATATGACCCAGTAATCCCACTTGCAGTTATATAACTGGGAAAAAACAAAATCACAGCATTGAAGAGACACCCCCACCCTCCACGCGCACTGCAGCACTAGTCACAGCAGCCAAGACGTGAGAGCAACCCAGTGCCCACTGAGAGGAATGGGTAAAGAAGATGTGAGATGCATGTATTCAACCACGAGGAAGGAAGAAAGCCTGCATTTGAGACAATAGAGATGGTCTGTCACAATTGGAGGAGTGTGCAACTCTTGATCTTGGGGTCATGAATTTAAGCTCCGTGTTGGGCGTAGAGATTACATGAAAAAAGTTTTTAAGATTAAAAAAAAGCCAAACTCACAGAAACAGAGTCATATGGTGGTTTCCAGGGGCCAGAAAGTAGGGAAGTGAGTCGTTGGCCAAAGTGACCAACTTCCAGTTATAAGGTGAATAGGGTCTGAGGGTCTAATGCACAGCCTGACAGTGCTCTGTCATATACTTGAAAGTCGCCAAGAGGGAGTAGTTCTCACATAGCCTCACCACATACCCCACACACAATTTCAATTATGTGAGGCCCTCGACGTGTCAACCAACCTTGTGGTAACGATCTCGCAATATGTGCACGCATCAGGTGATCTTGTTGCACTCCTTCAATGTACACAGTGCTATGTGTCCGTTATTTTTCGGTAAGGTGGGAAAAGACCAGGCCACCACAACTGTCCTGTGGAGTACGGACTCTGGACTCTGGATTTGTTGTAACCTGGAGAAAGCTGGGGACTGAGAAGCCCGGCCATTGGAGGTGATGGTGGAGGACATGAGAAATGATCGTGTTAAGGACAGATTTAGAAAGCAAACGGCTCTGTTCCTTCCCACGCCAAGACTGTCCTTTCAGTTCGAAAATTCAGAGGTTCTACATTTTATTCCTAGGAGAGGTATTTTTCCTTTTTATAAGCTCACTTAAAATATGTCATTTATAATTAATGGCAAATTTTGAAATAACCTAAAAGAAAGTTGGTTTAAGTGTCTAATATTCATGTTGCTAAGAGAAGATAAATTTACTTTTTATCTGGAAGTTAATGAAATTCTCTGTCATTTTTGCATATTAAAGTCTTTAACTGGAATCCAGTAGCCCAGACAGTGAAGAAGGGAAAAGTTTTTTGTGCAGCATTTGTCTAGGTGCATGTGCAAAAAGATACTTTATATTTAAACATTCTTAACATAAGATGTTTTACCATGTATCTATGCAAGAAAATGAAGCAAATTGAAGTCACAGAATTTAGCAAGTGTAGATAAAAAATCTAAGTAATAAAGAATACCTCAAAGGATATCCCCATAGAACCTTCCATCAATATTCAGCTTTATGTCTTTCCAGTTTTTCTTTTTTTTTTATTTTTTTAAATGTTTTTTTAAATTCATTTTTGAGAGACAGAGAGAGACAGCACGAGCAGGGGAGGGTCAGAGAGAGAGAGAGACACACACACACACAGAATCTGAAGCAGGCTCTGAGCTAGCTGTCGAACGGAGCCCATGAGATCATGACCTGAGCCAAAGCCAGATGCTTAACCAACTGAGCCACCCAAGCACCCCCTGCTTTTTTTTTTTAATTTCTCTTTGGACACTCATTCATCCAAGCCAACCACAGTGATGTGAGAGATCACCACACAGCTTGTACCTGGACATGCGCTCTAGGGGTCCTAGCTTTGCAAGAAGTTGGCCACGTGCTACAGAGCACACCATTTCTAGGCCATCCCTCTTCTGACTTTTGTGTTGGTGATTCTCAAATCTGTATCCCAAGTCCCGGTCTCCCGCACGTGGTCCACTCTCATACGACAGAAGGCCTCCTGAGCATCTCTGCCTGGATAGTGCATGGGCACTGCCAACACTTTGTGCCCCACAGGACTCCTTAACTTTCCCCAGTAACAGCTGTCCCTGTATACATTCCTCCCATCTGTCTCTTCTTGAGTCTTCTGCCTCACCTTTATCACAAGTAACCCTACACTCTCTTACCTACTTCCCCGAGTCCATAAGACTCATCTCAAGAGTCAGCTTCTTGGGTCAAATTTTTCCAAGCCCACTTCCTCTCAGGTAAATTTTCTACTCGCTTCCGTGGTATCCCAACTAAACTAGGATCACAGCCCCCCCATGAGTTTATCACGTGTTATTTACCTGTTCATTTATGTGTTTACATTTTGAAACCCTGGTGGGAAGGTATCGTTTCCTAGTTCCGTGATTCCACCCTATGTTTAGAATATATTGCGTTCTAGCAAATATTGAATGAATGAATAAAAATGAAAATTCCATGATGTGAGGGTTGCTCGTGTCCTTATCCTACCTGGTTATGTCCGCCCACCAATAGCCCCTTGAAGACATGGAGAGGCTGTTGGCTCTCTTGCCCAATTTCACCTGCTCACCTGCTCAGAAGACTCCCATAAATACCAACCTTCATTTGTTTGCAGCATCCTTTTGCTGTGGGTGCTCCACCACCTTTTTATGAGAATCCTGTCTTGCAGAGTGCAGAGACCAATTTTTCTCTTTCTTTCTTATCTTTCCTGAAGTCGAGACCTGAATAATGATGTCTAGCCAGTGTTTAATAGGTGTTCATTCCTTGAACCCCACATGTGATTTAGTTCTCTCTTGGTAAACAACTAAATTCTTTTAACACAGGCATTTATATATAAACCAGTCTCATCATGAGCAATTAACAAATGCACTTGCAGCTCCTCAAAATGTTAATGAAACTTAGACCTGATACTTAGGTCTCATTCAGTAAGTGTACTTGGGTAAATAAGCCACCAGATTTGAGTATCAGAATTGTTCTCAGCATCATCTTCAGATACATCCTACTTCCTGATCTGGCTGGAAGACATCAGCCAACTTGATTTATTTTAGCAGCGTCAGGAAATCATTTGTGACGTGTAAAAATGGTAGAATTAGGTTTCCTTCCCATTCTGTTTTTTAAAGTTACTGCTGCTAGAGTAATTAGCAAGACAGTCCCATACCAATCAGAGACACATTTGCCTTTTAAGACAAGTTTCTTTCTCTGAGATCCATTGCTAGTACAAGTCCTTTAAGGTTTCTCTGGGAGAACTTTCCCAAGTCTGCCCGTTACGTTCTTTCCTCGGGTAGGTAGCGCTTTGTCACTCCACGGCCATTTCCTTCCCTGCCGTTCTGCCCGACATTTCTTGATAGAGTCAGGAATGGCTGGCCTGTTGTCAGTTAATTTATCTTTGAAAAGATCACAGCTCAGTCGGCAGGATTGAACATGATGCAGAACCCAGTTCAAACCAAATAAACATCAATATCAATAATGACTCTTATCACTTTATTAGGCAACTTACTAAGTGTGAGTTATAATTACATAATTAGTGCATGCAGCTCCCCAAACTACCCTGTAATGGAAGCATCCTACACCAGCCTTTTACAGATGAGCAAGAGAAGGATTGGAGAGGTTACGTAGACTGCCTGAGGTCACACAGCTTGCAGGTGGCTGAATTAAAATCTGAACTCCTGTCTACACATTTTCCATTTCACCAGCCCTTATAAGTGAGTGTGAATATATCCATGATGTCCATAAATGTCCGTGTCTCGAACGAGAAGGGTTCCTGAGGAAAGGTGCCTAAGACAATGGTGACCTGTCCAGCAAGAATGTGGCCTTATTTCTGTTGTCACTTAGTTGGAGGAAGAGTCAGATGGCTGAGATACTGACACTGTGCAGGTAATGAATTAGAGGTTCGATGGACTCACATGGATGTTTCTTGCCTTCTAGGAAGATTTCCAACCCGCAGCAGCCTCAGAGACCAACTGGGAGTCAGTCACTAGCTCTATCTCGGTAAGTAATTTCGTTTTCTGTTGCCAGGGAAGAAGAAACAAAAAAAAAAATGCTACTGGAACTGCTAAGTTCAATCCCAGAACAGCTCCAGCTGCGTGAAGGGTCCGTAGTTCCCCGGAAGCCGTATTGCAGTCGTGATGTGTTCTTCCATTTCATGTAGGTCACGGTGGGCTGGTGGGGCCAGTACCATCTGTAGGGACAGGGCATGGGCAGTGACTCTGGTATCTGTCCGTTTCAGAGCAGAATATTCCAACTAGGGGAGCATCCAGACACAGCAGACACATCACCCTGGTCCATGGCCCAAGCTCAAGGGGGGAGTGTTGCAAGAGTGTTTTCGAATATTCCAGGAGAAGCTCTTACCCTTTGTGTTTCAAGGATTTTTTCAGATGTGAAAAATCACAGTGTTTACAAGATAACAAGTGCAAACCAGGCATGTGTCCTATTTGACTTGGAAATAACACATAACCCACCCTGAAACTGTATAGGGTTTCACGCCCCCATTTTGATCTCCAAATTGAGTCATTTCTCCAAAAGAACAGGCCTTGTTTTCAGCAGCCCTGTGAGTAGCACATATGTAGCAATAAACACAAGATAATAAATTCAGGTGTTCATTAGCAGGTCAGAAGCATGGAAAAGCCCATGACTCTAAACTGGGTTCGGGTGGCTGAGTCAGAGTTGAGTTTTTTTCAAGTGATAGGCTCTCCTTTGCTCTCTGGGGCATTTTTAAGAACCTTCCTTCAGATGGCAGGATTTCCTTAGCTGTGGATTCTGGGACTATCTAATTCATCTGGGGTGTCCGCTGATGTAGAACAACACGGCCCATTCAAGAGGTCGGTGATATTAAGAGTGTTTTATTTGTTTCTGATGGTCCCAGATGCCTGCTCTGAACCTAGCTAAGTGCAGGCAGTCATTGCTGGGCAGGAGAAAATGACAACGAGGCAGGTGACACCTGAGTCCTGGGAGCAGGCTCTGTACGAGGCTTGGCTGGTGGCAGCCTGGCTCTGGTGGTTCCGAGTGGGTGCCGGCAGCTGCTGTTGCCACCAGACCCCAGCTGGCTGTTCCGTGGAGTCCTCTGGCTTATCCAGCTTCGTACACATGACCGCTCAGAGTGGTCTAGACACTCCTGCCCCAAGTGCGGAAGTGACATGCTTAAGGGCCTCTTAGTGCATTCAGGATAATCTGGGTCCTCTGGAGAGCAGGACGGTGCCGTCCTCTGGGAGTCTCCTGACGCTCACTGCTGGGTCCACATCCACTGGTCACATTTCTGGGCTCAGTTCCGGGCTCTGCTCAGTCCTCAGGGAATAGCAGGGGCACAGAGTTGTTTCCCTCGGTGTTCTGGTTTTCAGGAACCTCTGGAATAGGAGTAAGGACCCTTGGACCTGCCATGAACTCTGTATAAACCAGCGTTTGTTTTTGATGAATGGCTTATTATTTTCAGAGCATTCTTTCTCTCTCTCTCTTTTTTTTTTTTTTACCAATTGTTAACATTTTAAAGTCATTCGGTTCTAATAAAATCAGATCTGCAGTGCTGTGGAGAGGGGCATACCCAGTGAGTTCTCTGTCTCTTAAAAATAATTTTTAAGGGGCACCTGGGTGGCTCAGTCGGTTGAGCATCCGGCTTCGGCTCAGGTCGTGATCTCATGGTTTGTGGATTCGAGCCTCATGTCGGGCTCTTTGCTGACAGCTAGCTCAGAGCCTGAAGCCTGCTTCAGATTCTGTATCTCTCTCTCTCTCTGACCCTCCCCTGCTCACGCTGTTTCTCTCTGTCTCTCAAAAATAAATAAGAAACATAAAAAAAATTAAAAAATAATAATTTTAAACAATTACCCCAGAAATAAAATTCAAATTGTTCTAGTGGGCTTATTAGGTTGTCTAGTCATCCTTTACCTCATTTCTTAACCATTGCGGGTGTCTGTCACATGAGGACAGTTGCACATGTTACCTGTGGTTTGTTTCCCCCTCCCCCCCAGGGACTTAGAGCCACCCCACCCCCACCCAGGGCTTTCTCCTGAAGCAATGTCTAGGGACACACAAGCCCTGTTAGGCACAACCCCAGGAACTGTTAGCCAGGAGCCCCCCAGAGCCACTGGTAGAGGGTTCCACGTGCATGAATATGGCTTCTCTCGTGTTCCTGCTTCGGCTTCAGAAAAGAGAGAAGCATTTTAATTTCCAAGTTTTGATGTGCTGCCTTGAACCTAACTTGGCCAGCTTTTTGCATTTTTGGATTTTAGACCCACATTACCATGATACAAGGCTAAAAATAAATCACCTGGTAAACATGAGCCAGGCAGGCTGTAGATTATCCAGATAATACAGAGTTGGATGGGAGTTTGAAATTTTGACACGGAAGCAGACTATCCGACTCTAGCACCTGATGCCAGGAGGGTATCAGCCACACACACATGCACACACGTGCCTGCACATACACACACACATGCACACACGTGCTTGCACATAACGCATACATGCACACACGTACCCACACATACACGTACACGTGCACTTTGGGGAAGCAGGTGGTCCTTCATCATTGTTTACAGACCTTTGGACCTTGACTGGTTAAAAAGAGACAACATGACCTGAAAGTGAGAATATAAAATGTGAGCTTTGCCGTCTGAAACCCTGTAACAGGCTATTTCTTGGTAGGATACTGCAGTCACATTTCAGTAACGTGGAGTTTGTTAATTTCCCTTTTCCTGAAGTGATTGGAAATGTTTGCCCTTGAGGGGTCTTATTTGTCTGCAGGTTTCTTTAAAGACATTTTGAAACCATTTGAGACTCTGTGCTCTTTATTTCTTTGTTAATGGGTCATGAATTTTTACAGAGATGTTTGAATCATGGCCCATTTGCCTCTAGATTATACAAGGGTTAGTGGAGTAAGTGCTTGGAAACTTCTGTGGGGGCATAATCCATGGCAAAATGCATGATCTCTTACAGACTCTCTGTGATGTCATATTCCCCATTGAAAGAGTATTTCTGAGAATATTTTAATGACAGCTGGGATCGCTCGCAAGCAGCAGCACTGTAAACATACATGTGTTTGCTTCCTGTGAGAGTCTTCCAGTCTTGGTCAAGACTAATTATCCTTGTTGAGAGTAAATAAATTGGTTAAAGTGCCACCGTTATCACACTGTCTCCAGAGCAGATTCAAACCCTGCTCACAAAACATGTGTAATGCCAGGTAACCTGTGCCGGGGAGACACGGAGGCTAGACACGGGAGAATAGAATGGAATCTGCAAAAGGAGCCACAGAAGGAGTTCAGGAAGTTAAATTGTAATCATTATTTGTTGATGCCAATGTGGATGATTTGCGACCTTGAACCAAGAAGTGGAATGGTGTCATTTTGATATTGCCATTTAGTCAATACCTTCTTTGATGATTCTATTTCCGATGAACTAAAAGTGTTATGATCTGCCCAGTTGTGATTGGGAGGTGACAGTCATTCACACTTTTGCCAATCAATTGCTCTTATTTAAGACTATGGCAAGACCATGGCAGAAGACTTTGGCATGATATTCATGCATATAATGTCTTAGGGTCTGAAGTCTGCCGATGCTCCTTCCGTATAGTTGCTTGACTATTGTGTTTCGTAGCACTGGACTTTTTCTGAGTACACTGAGCTGTGTGTCACTCCTAGGGAGTACCCCATCACTCTCCATCAGTGACGGACCCCACGCTCACGGCGGACGCTCTGGACAAAACAGTCGCAGGATTCGACACTGTGGAAGATCTGCTCAAGCACTTCAATCCAGAATCATGGCAAGAAGACCTTGAGAATCTCTACCTGGATACGCCTCATTATCGAGGGAGGTCCTACCACGACAGGAAATCAAAAGGTAAGAAACACAACATTGGAGGTTCTTCATAAGCTGATAGCAACATAGATAGTAATACTCGGCAAGGGCAATCTATTTAATTCACTAAAATCAGAGGCTTACTGCCAGTCTTATCATATACCTTTGCCACAGCACCTTCAAGTGAAGTCCTGGGTTTATGCCAAACTGTGTTGTTTGGATAGGATTAAGAAAGGTTTGGTTGAGTCAAAGACAAGTCACAGTTAGGAGCTGGGAAAAAAACCTCGTAAAATCATCTGCACCAGCTTCTTGCTTCTTGGCAAGCAAGGTGTTACTAGCCTTACTGTCACGGGAGGCAATGAATTTGGGGCAGGCTGTGTGGCCAGCAGGCAGTGGAGAAGAAATGAGAGTCTCGGTTTCTGGCCTCCAGGGGCAGGACCTGTGTGATGGTCTGTGATCTTCTGAGCCTCTCTGATAGATACGAGTGTTGATTTCGCTCCGGACTCAGGGCCATCAGGCTCAGCTCCCGGTTAGTAGTCAGAACTCTCTAGAAAATTTCACCTCTCCCCATTCAGTGTCTATATTCTAAAAGGGTTTTGGGGAAGGTCTACTGTGTGCTTGGTGCGCTGGACTCTTCATAGGATATACACGTCCCAGAGAAGAAACAGAAACCCTGGGATAGTTGGAGACGTGTGGGTACGTGCTCACCTGGGGGTTCCAGGGAAGTATAACGAGGGGAGGGGAGAGGAACATTCACGAGAAAATGTCTTGAGTTAAAACAATAATAATGAAACTCTCGAAAAAATAGTATCTTACTCGTACTTCTGAGCGATGTGATCTGAGAATGTTTCTTTGAATGCTGAACTCAGATTAATAGAGAACTATCTTGTAACTATCTTTTCTGAATAACCCTATGATTTCTAGCCTGTAATGTTCTTGCTCTATTTGCTAAAATTTGTCACTGAACTGTTCTCTTTTTTTTAATGTTTTATTTATTTTTGAGAGTGAGAGAGACAGTGTGAGCAGGGGAGGGTCAGAGAGAGAGGGAGACACAGAATCTGAAGACAGGCTCCAGGCTCTGAGCTGTCAGCACAGAGCCTGATGCACGGCTCGAACCCACAAACGTCGAGATTATGACCTGAGCCGAAGCCGGAGCTCAACCGCCTGAGCCACCCAGGCGCCCCTGAACTGTTCTCTAAAAGTCTCGTAAGGCTCATGTGCATCATAGATGTGAAGGTATTTAGCTAAAATAGGGCTTGTTTGCTACATTTCACAGTGTCGGGTGAACTTGTAGGAACCGTGAGCCTGGTCAGCTCACGCAGGTAATGTGTGCATCAGTGAGCACAGCCTCTCAGAACATTTGGGCTGGTACGACCAGTCCGTTAACTCCTCCCGGGGACTGCTGCTTATGGCTCAGGTCTGACATCCTGGATACTTGAAATGTAGAGCTGAAGGGCGGGCGGGAGAGTCGCCAGTGGCCCCAGTGTTTCAGAGATGTACCCTAAGAGGCAGTCTTTGAGCTCCCACACAGTCTCCCCGGCACTCAGGTTGGATTCAACCCAGAGGAGAAATCACATCTCTGGGGTGTTGTCGTCTTTGAGTCTCTACTATGGTCAACTCGAAGGACAGTGAAAGATTCACAGTGCTGTGATGCCCCCAGAACACTAGGGACTTGGTGTCAGACAAGGAAATGATAAGCTGCCGCTCGGTCTTCAAGGATCTTCACCACCACAGCTGTCGGAGGCGCAGCTCTCCTTGGCACCTATTTTTTTTTACAATTTACAATTAAAAATGTAATTGTACAATTACATTTTTACAATTTAAAAATGGCACAAATCCATTACTTTCTTTCCCACCGAAAGTATTTGAGTTGGAGGCAGAGCCTCTGGGTTCAGATCCTGCCACTGCCACTTACAAGTTCTGTGATTTTTCAGCAAGTCACTGGTCTTCCTGTGCCTCAGTTTCCTCATTGGCACCTCCAGTATGCTCACACCGACGTCTGATGATTGTTAGTGGTGCCATCGAGAACAGCCGGTGCCAGGTGCTTGTTGGAGAAGTGTTGGCTCGCTCTGGCTACTTAGAATCCTGAAGGATGTGCATGTCGCATCGCTGGTGAAAGCTTCCTTGTCCCTCGTCCTGACCCTGTGGAATCAACCACCCCAATGTTTGGAGCACTGGGGATGACACAGCATTTCTACGTCCTGCTCCTGTTGCTGTGGCTTGGGGTTTTTCCCGAGGGAATAGGAGATTTTAGGACCTAAAGGTCTCATCTCCACTCGGCCGGGCAGCTGTGAGAAGCTGCCGATGTCTAGTCCCAGACACACTGACTCACACCCCCTGGGGAGGCCGACATAGCGATGCTGTTTTATGGCTCGTGGGAGATGGAGATGGATCCTGAGAGGCAGCTGGGGTTGAGAGCCACGGTTTCAGGGACCGTTCATCCTGTAGGTCGGGTACTTGGCATAGCCTCTGATGCGTTTTAGGTGCTCAGTTCATGTTTGCGGAATTGAAGGTACTAATAACCCAGCATTAGTATATTTCCAAAGTTTACAGAAACCCACCCCATAGGCGAGGAAGGTAGCTTTGTTAAGAATGCCTTTGGTTACTGATAGAACCTCGAGAGAGCATTCGAGGTGACATTCCACTTATTTCTGACAAAGCAAACATTTCTTTCCATTGTTGGCTCAGGTCTCACTTCTTAATCTCTTCTTTAGAAAGGCTTGAAGGCAGATCTGTACTGTTTCATTTCACACCCGCAAGTCACCACTGTCTGCGCACTTTTCTCACTATGCTGACTTAATTGTTTATCATTCCACTGACGCTGAGCAACCTGTGTATGTCTCACACACACAGAGGCGAGCCCCGTTTAAGATTCCAGATGTCATTTTCAGCTTTTAGAACTTAAAAATACAGATTCAAGGTTTATATTCTGATGTAGAAGAAAGGGAATGTTGAAAGAATGGTAGAAACAGAAAAATGGTTATAAATAAGGGAGGTCTATTGGATGTCAAATAAAGAGTGAATTTTTCTAGGATTCCTAAAAACGTTTCCTCTCCTTGGTATGATCGTTTCTAATGACTTTGTGCCCAGACAAGCATCAGTTCTGGGTAGCTGTTGAATTTCCATTCTTCTGATTTGCCTAGACTCATCAAAGTGGCATTTTTCTTGATACCCAAGACAGGTATTGTAAGATGAGCTTTAAATGTAAACCTACAAAACACAGAGTTTTATAAATTCTAAAATAAAGCACACACACACACTGGGTGGAGAACTGTTGTGTCATGGAGTAGAAATAGTTAACATTGGAAAGGAAATGGTATGCTTTGTTTCTGTGGGTGATTGGAAGGCAGATTTGGTGATATCACTGTCTTCATTTTTACAACTCATGAGTCATTGGTAAGCTCACACCTGCCTGTTAAAGCTTCTGGACTGAAGATAATAGAACAACTTAATATATGTAATGTTCAATATCTTAGAGGGTACGGAGAAAAGGGTAGCACAGAGAATCGAAATCTGTACATAACTACAGTTCCCAAACCCAATTTTACCAATAATTTCAACTAATACTCAACTACCTCAAAGCTGCCTTAAATAGTTAACAAAAAACAAGTATTTCAAGTTTAAGTTGCATTTACTTTTTCTGATGAATATGCTAATGATCTAGCAAACTTGTACATAATTAGGTAAGAAACTCTATAGATCTTCTGCAAACTACATAATCATTTCATACCTCTTGTAGCCTGCCTCAACACTCACTGTGATTTCTTTAAAACACAATGCTTTGGGGGTGCCTGCCTGGCTCAGTTGGTAGAGCTCCCAACTCTTAATCTCAGGGTTGTGAGTCCAAGCCCTGCACTGGGCATAGAGCCTGCTTAAAAACAAAACTAAAAACAGAAACACAATCCTTTGCATTTAGGGGCAATGTTTCTTTATCCAGGTTCATAGCATGAAATTGGACGTCTTTAAATTGAGAAATGATCAGCCTCAAGCTCTCCTGGAGTGGGCATTAATTGAGAGGCCACTTACGGAGATTAGCCATGTAAATGAGATCTGGTTTCTTGTTTACTTATTCCAGGAGAATTTGACTTCCTAAATGGTAGTGTGTTTGTCACAGGAAAAAAATCCAACACATTCTAGCAAGGGGAAGCCTGTTTTCACAGTAGTAAAGGTTGTCACTAAAATGTGGATACAGTTGTTGAGGCACTCCAATTTAATAGTTTTGAACTATGGTTTTACTTACCAGAATTGAATTCTTCCCCCAAAGAGTTGCCATTTTTTAATGCATGTGCCAAAGTTGACATGCACTCAGTATTTCCACATTGAGTGGAGCACATATATTGATACTAAATTGATTCTAAGTGACAGGGTTTGAAATATGCAATTTTTACAGACTCTAAATGGTCTCTGGGACAGTTATCAACCATTTCATAGACTCTAATACCAATTCTATGATTTCTTACATGACATTATTTTGCTCTAAGATCTAAAACACTTGCCTTTTTAATTTGAAAACTATGTAGAGGTAAATGACTGTCATAGTAGTTGAGGACTAAACAAAATAAATATGTTTACTCTCAAACTATTTGAATTGGTTCTGAATTCTCCTAGCTCAAAATACTTTTTTAAAAAAAATTAGTCATTTATCTGTTTCTTTGTCATGCTCTTATGTACTGACTAGGAAAATACAGGTTTTGCTCTTTAAAAAATGACTTTGGATGAGGGAAATAATTTCATAGCATATTAGGACGTGAACATAGCAGGGGGCCTGAGAGGCTCAGTTGGTTGAATGTCCAGCTTCGGGGCAGGTCATGATCTCATGGTTTGTGGGTTTGAGCCCCACGTGGGGCTCTGTGCTAACAGCTCAGAGCCTAGAGCCTGCTTCAGATTCTGTGTCTCCCCCTCTCTCTGCTGCTCCCCCTGCTCATGCTCTGTTTCTCTCTAACAATAAACATTAAAAAAAATTTTTTTTAAAGATGTGAACATAGCTTAGAACAATCTGAAGTCATCACACATTGAATGCTTGCAAATTTCTCTCTGTCTGCCTATTTGATATCTGGGTAGGAACTCGCAAAAGGCTTTTGGCTGACGTGGTGGTGAATCAGATACGTCAGTCTTGAGATAACATCCCCCTATAACTACCTCTCTGTAAATTAAACAGATACTGGGGCCATTAAATCAAAATGGATTTATTTTTCTAATTACTAACGTCAGAAGAGGGATGGTCTCATTACACTTCCTGGACCATGTAGTATACACCAAGTAAGAGCTGTCTTCATCAGTGTTAAAATTGTCTACCACAAATCTGATAGAAACAGAGCAAAGGAAGGGACAAGCGAGGACTTTGGACTCAGGTAAACTTGCGATGAAATTCTCACGTCCCAAGAACAGTGGCCGCAGGGAAGTCACGTGTAGGCCCCGAGCCTCTGTGTCCTGCACTTTGCAGAAATGGCCCTGATTAGAACCGCTTCGCAAAGTTGCGTGAGGATTAATAAGAGCAGATGGTCCAGGCTGAGAGGCCCTCATCCTTTGGTGTAAAAATGACCACAGCCGTTCACAGACACCCACCCCCTTACGTCCTGCCTTCATGCAAAGCATCACACGTCTAGTGTTGTGAAATTAAAGTCTCATTTCTAGTGCTTTGTGTAACCGATTATGGCGGTTTTCCCCGTTGGGCGGAGGACCTACTTGGGAGCACTCCTGCTCATGCTCTCTCTCTCTCAAAAATAAACATTAAAAAAATTAAAAAAAATAAAATAAGGTTTCTTTATGTGTTTTATTTATTTTTTGAAAGACAGAGAGAGACAGCATGAGCAGGGGAGGGTCAGAAAGAGAGGGACATACAGAATCTGAAGCAGGCTCCAGGCTCTGGGCTGTCAGCACAGAGCCCGACATGGAGCTTGAACCCACGAACTGTGAGATCATGACCTGAGCCGAAGCCGGACACTCAACCGACTGAACCACCCAGACGCCTCTAAAGAAAGAATCTTTACAATCCTCGCATTGGTTCCCTCTGAAGGCAAATTATTGTTACCAATCCATTCAGCTCTTTGCACGGCTTCAACTAACTTTCATGACTAAGGCCAGTCGTAGGTGGGGCCAGAAGGAGTTCAAGAAGGAATGGGGACAAAATGAAGACTGAACAGACACAGGTCCTCTCAGTTCAGGGGAAAGAGATCAAGGTCACCATGTGGTTCAATACCGAGAGGAAAGAGGCTCTCTGCTGTCAGCTAAGGCACAGTGTACTTTTCCAGCAAAGTCTGATCAGTGGGTGTGTGTACACGGAGCACATGCTTGGGTGCATGTCATTGGCAACATCTTGAAAATGACAGGTCAGGGTCGACCACACAGGTGGGACGCCTGGTCACTGGGTCAGCGAGCGATCCCCCAGTGGGAAGTACTCTCTGCATCTGCCTTCAGATCTTCAGACCGAGGCTGCCAGGCCCACAGGCACGGAAAAGCCTGGATTCAGAGTCCAGCTCCCCCATGGGCTGCAGGTGTGGCTGCGGACAAGTTCTTTTTCTTAAGCTCTCAAGCTCAGTTTTCCTCCACTGTGGAAGCAAGAGCAAGACTGGTCTTTAATTCCTAGCACTGATGGGGGATCTTGCAGGCATGAAGAGATGTTCACTCTACCTGGTTGTCAGGGCTGCAGGATCAAAGAGACCAGCCTGGCTTTCCGTCCTCCCGCACCTGCGCCTCAGCGGAGCGCAGAGGAACCCTGTGCCTCCGCTCTCTGCCTCCCCTCCTAGTGCTCAGCCCCCAGGACCCGGCACAGTGCTCGGAGCTCCTGCACCCGGCCCGGGCAGTGATGCAAGATGAGGGTGCTCCCGCTGGAGGTGTGGTGCTCCCGCTGGACTCACGTGTCCAGGGGAAGCCTTTGAGGACGGGGACCCCTTCTCAGCCTTTCCAATTGGCTGTCTGCACACAGCCCAGAAAACTGAACTGCTGTCCAGGATCCACGAACACACAAGACTCAAACCCGAAAGGACAGCAAAAGTGGGATTATGACTATGACATTATGCACAGCGGGCGAAATAAAGGGAAGGGGATCAATTAACGAGCCTTTGAGCCAAACCAGGAGCCCTCTTGCTGCCTGCCATGCTCTACGGTAGAGACTGATGTGGGAGTGGAAGGGCGGCCTCTCCCTGGGCTCCCCCCTCCCGGAGGCTCCACACCAGAGCCCCCTCCTCGGAAGCCCCCCTGCCCCCACAGCCTTCCTGGCCCCTCAGCCTCCTGCCTGGGCTGACAGCTTGATGAGTCCTTGATGAGAAACTCCCTCGGCCCTGCAGAATGGTTGCAATCACACCTGGCACTTATTTGCATCCATCTGAAAAACCTTTCATTCCTGGTTGTAAATCGACTGTCGGGTGGCCTCCCCTGAGAACCAGGACAGCCGCCCTGGGCCACGGTTCAAGTCCTGCGGTGAACTGCTGTGTAAACTGACCGTGCTGTAAATGCCTCCAGGGCGGCGGGGACTCCGCCAGTGCGGAGTGCAGGTGAACTGATCCGGTCCTCTGCGTGAGGAGTCCAGATGAGGAAGGCAGAGGTGCCTCACCCTGGCTTGTTGAGGGCCCCTTGGGGTTTGGCTGAATCCTGCTGGGAAGGGCCCAGTGCCTGTGGCCCAGATTATTCTGCAGAAGGGCTGTAGCCCCTCACCACTGCACCCCCAGGCCGGCCCAGTGACCCGGGCCGCTTCCTCCTGCTCGGGGTACCTGTCATGCACCCTCTCCGCTTGATGCGCTAGAAACCTTGGAGTGACAGGGAGGAGAGCGTCAGGTGCTGGTTTTACACTTGCTCTTCACTGTGAAAGCATAGGGACCATCCATGAAATGTGGCCTTGAGCATGAGGTGCTCAGCAGGGGGCCGAGCCGCAGACCCTGCCAGCTCGGTGCGGTGCCCTCCTTCCTTCCTATCCCTGCCCCCGCACACCCATGCCTCCTTGCTGGCAGTCCCACTCCACTCCGCCGTGTCGGACCACAGACACCCCGTCCTCGCCCAGAGCAGGGGCAGCCCTCCGCCCGCCCTGCCCACCACACAGCGACGTCCAAAGTCCCGATTACGTGAAGGTGACACTTGGATGATTACTGCACTTCTTAATCCGTTTATGTAACCGCTCCTGCTTGGCTTGCAGTGATGCCCAGGGATTTCGCAGCAATAAAATGGTTCCTTTCCCAAGACAGAGTTCATTCAATTTAAAGCTGGATTCGTTATAGCTAAACTTATGGCATGTCTTTACAAAGGAAGGGAAAAATGCAGTAAAGTATGCACAGAAATTATTCAGCATTTACTGCCCCCCCCCCCCCCCCCCCCCCCCCCCCCCCCCCCCCCCCCCCCCCCCCCCCCCCCCCCCCCCCCCCCCCCCCCCCCCGCCGCAGGCTCCGCACACAGCAGGGGGACAGAGAGCCCTGCCCCTGAGAAGCAGCACATGCTTGCACATATGGAAGGGCTCTCGGGGCTTCAGCCCAAGTGCCATTTAATTCCTTACCAGAGGCTTCGCCAGCCTCGGGGCAGACAGCCACTTCGTGCTGCCTCGGGGACTCTGCATCCGCTTGTGAGCTGCTTGGCTCTGGTCTCCCACAGACACGTCCTGGTGACGTCCTCAGCATCTGCCCCAGGGAGCACGCTGACTGCCCCTCAGGCACTTGTGGTTCAAGACTAAGACCCTGGGGGGCTAGAGTCCAGGCTCTGTGGGACCCCCCTTCACAGACCCGGCAGGTGACAGAGGCAGCACGCTGACGGGGAGCAGGGCCCGTGTCGTCAGAGAACTGTCTCATCACTGCATTCTTGGGACAAGGTGGCCGTGGCCGCCGTTCCCCGGTTTGGATGCCACGCACCTGGAGGATCAGGTGGATTCTTGAGAACGTTCAGTGTAACATGTGTGATACAATGATACACTTTTAATTTAAGTAAATAGTTGTGACTAAACTTTGAAAATTCAGAGTGATACTCTTAACTCATAGACACCCAATAACCGCACCCCCTTACCTATCCAGAGTTATGACCAAAAGAGAGAAATAGAGGAGAAAGGCTTGAGATTTTTTTTACTTTTATTTTTGACCCTTTGACTTTGAAGGGAAGGATGGAGGAAAACTCGAAATGAATTCAGATGAATACGCAGAAGCAGCATTAACTGAGTGCCGGGCACACTGGATTCAGTCCTTCAGGGATTGCTGTGACCTGGGTAACCTTGTGCCAGTCACAGGTCACAGGTGTGGCAGCGGAGACCAGGAGGCACAGCTGGCCCTTAACCCCTGTGCAGTCCCGCCGTGTAGGATCCAGTGCAAACTACACATCAGACGAGCCCCAGAATGCCATTGTCTTTGATGTTTTCATTGACCTTGGAACTAAAATGAAGCCAAAACCTTTTCCTTCATTACACTTCCTTGTAAGATTTCATTCCCAGCTAAATATGCTGGAATGTTTGTCCTAATGCATCTCAGATGTAATTCAAGTCATATTTAAACAGTGGTTTCTTCGGAATCAGGAGATGATTTGTTTTGTTTGTTCTTAAGATAAAGATAGTTGTTTTAAATGGCTGATCATTTCATTTTCTTTCCTCAGAATTTTTTTTTACATTAAAAAAAGATGCAAGGATGCGGCGCCTGCGTGGCTCGGTCGGTTAATGTCTGACTTCAGCTCAGGTCATGATAGTTGGTGGGTTCAAGGCCTGCATTGGGCTCTGTGCTGAGAGTGCAGAGCCTGGAGCCTGCTTCGGAGTCTGTGTCTCCCTCTCTTTCTCTGCCCCTCCCTTGCTCATGCTTGCTCTCTTTCTCTCTCTCAAAAATAAACATTAAAAAAAATTTTAAAGATGCAAGGAAATTTGAATCATGATAAAGATCCAGCCAAAGTTTGCAGAATTTTTTTTGTATTTTTGTTTGTTGCTGTTATTTTATTTATTGTTATTATTATTATTGTAGGCAGATGGGATCAAAAGGGAAGTAGATCCTGTCCCCCCTTCAGTGTTGGGCTGGTAACTGAGATTTGGCCCCCGGAGTGAAGCTGTCCTCACAGAGGTCTCCGGCGCCCGCCGAGGGTGGTGGCCGAGGGCCGTCTGCCGGCTCACGCGCGCGTGTTTCTTACAGTTGACCTGGACAGGCTCAACGACGACGTCAAGCGCTACAGCTGCACCCCCAGGAACCACTCCGTCAACCTGCGGGAGGAGCTGAAGCTGACCAACGTGGTTTTCTTTCCGCGCTGCCTCCTCGTGCAGCGCTGTGGCGGCAACTGTGGCTGCGGGACCGTCGACTGGAAGTCCTGCTCGTGCAGTTCAGGGAAAACCGTGAAGAAGTATCACGAGGTGAGTCGCTGCCGACGCTCCTGGCTGCAGTCCTGCAACCGAGCAGCACGTCGGCTCTTTCCAGCTGCAGGTGTGATGTCGCCTCCAGGGTGCCGGATGACCGGGCCACTGTGTGCAGTCGTTCAGGTTGCTCACTGCACAACGGCAGGGACGATTGGCTAACCTTGCCAAGCCACATGCCCTGGGGAGGGGCTGAGTCATTCCCGAAGAAGGGAGTCTTTTCCCTAATCACCTAATACCACCTGCGGGGTGACAGCACCATGGTAGATTATATCATCAGATGTGTGATGCGGTGAGGCAGAGCTGGGCTGGCCTCCTAGTACTGATGTGATGGTGTTCCTAAAGGCCGTAACTCCAAAATCTAGGCTGCTTTAAGAAAACTGTCAGGGCCAAACTTGAAGTCCATCAAGTCGTTAAAAAATTAAGTGGAGAGAGGGGTGCCTGGGTGGCTCAGTCAATTAAGTGTCTTACTCTTGGTTTTAGCTCAGGCCTTGATTCCACAGTTTGTGAGATCGAGCCACACATCAGGCTGTGCACTGACAGTGTGGAGCCCACTTGGGATTCTCTCTCTCTCTCTCTCTCTCTCTCTCTCTCTCTCTTTCTCTCTCTCTCTGCCCCTCCCCCACTCTGAGGGTCAAAATAAATAAACAGTGAAGATGGCAAAATGTAAGGTGACAGAAAATACATATAGTTAGATACTTTTTAATTATTTAAAGACGGTAATATTTTTCTTCTAAAAATACCAGTTTTTCCTAAATATTGCTGAGCGCTCCCTGGGGAGTCAGCTCTGAAAGGAGGCACAGATAAACAGTAAATAGGAAGATAAACAAGGAGCAACCACAGAAGGAGGGTAGAGTCTGCGTCCCAGAGTCTCTGTTCTGGTCACTAGTAACACTGTGCTTTTTCCTTTTAAATACACGGCTCGTTATGAGCATCAAAGAAAGAGCAGATTTGAGGGGAGTTAGATTAGAGCTCCTGACTCTGGTAGCACCGCTGTTCCTTCCCAATCATGGGAGCCTTTGCAAGTCACAAAGTGTTCACAGACGTGAAACGGGACTGACTAATTCTATCAGATAACCACTGACGGTGACTCGCCGTGCATAGGAAATGCATTTTGTAAGATGTCACACATCACGCAGAAATCCGTTTAAGAACAGAAACAATGAAGCAGACGTTATTATTAGAAATTATTGTTTGAGTGACTTTTCCTCAGTATCCACCCAAACAAAGGAATAGAGAGCGCTCCCTAAATAAAACCTCCAGCTTTGTAAAGCTGTTTCTTTCTTATCCTAAAAACAAAACAATAATAGCAACTTTCAAGAGGCAGCCTCTGAGCTCAGTGAAAACGGCTGCGTCATAACTGGTATTTTCAACTCGGGAAACGCAGGAAGTAAAATGTCACAATGTCCGTGCTTACCTTAGGAGCGGAAACACATTCTTTTGGACCTGCCTACAGCTTATTTTCTTAGGCGTAAGAATTTTTTACTCCACCCTGCCATTTTCAAGGGGAAAAATAAGTTCTCCTATCTCGAGAATGCTGTCGTCCGTGTTCATTGTGTTTTATTTTTGTCTGACCTGATGAACTCCAGATTGGATGTTGTTTTTTGCATCTAAGAACCTGAATTTTGTAATGTTTTGTCATACTCTGAGGATCAATCCAGAATGCAATCATCAGAATAGACTTAAACTAATCTAGCAAGTGACAAGGTCTCTACCCAGACATCGTGCTGCGGAAAAACATTCAAGTTCAGGCCTTTGATCTATGTGTAGAGTGCTTTCTTTTCCTCTGGACTTCGCTCAGACAGAAGTTACAGCCTCACGGTTTAGATGGTTTTTTGCAGGAATGGTGGAGTTAAACATATGCACCGCACCCCCCGCAGCCTCTCACCTGCCAGACACTTCAGGCTAGAGAAGTCTGAAGCGTCCTTCTCTTCCTTCTTTTCTTATCTCTGAACACCTTACCTGTATATTTATGTTCATAATTAACATCTAGAAAGGGAAACCCTTGATTTCTGCTCATCACGTGAGCAGGTCTAAGATGTCAGCATCTTTGGGACACTGCTCACGGAAGCATCTCTTTGAAACATCGTATCCAGATACCTTTACACCCAGGAGTCTGCAGAGCCCTGGACAGAACCGCTCTGCCAGGGGCCACACAGAGGCACCAAATGGCATCATCACTCTGTCCGCCACTGCACCCCGCTGCTGCACGCCCGCCGCTGCACACACACGCCTGGCACGCCCGCCGCTGCACGCCTGCCGCTGCATACACACGCCTGGCACGCCCGCCGCTGCACACCCAGCACACACACGCCACTGCACACCCGCCACTGCACACCCAGCACACAAACGCCTGGCGCGTTGCCCCTGGACTCCCAAACACCCTTGAACCGTGTCCTGCCAATCACCCCGTGGGCTGCCCCATGGAAAGGAGGAGAAGGCTTGCTCCCTATCCAGACAGGGGGGGTTGCTTGAGCCGGGCTCATTATGGAAAAACCCCTGTTCTTTGTTCAATTCTGTGACTGTGTTCTTACCCCAGAGAAATGAGAAGCCTGCGTTGCTAGCTTCCGGTTGTAACTGATGAGATGTGAAATGAGTTTCTCTGGGCCATGAGCACCCTTAGGGGGTAACCGGGACCCATCACAGAAGCAGGCCTGTGTGGCTTTGCCCAAATATTTCAGCGCTCAGCATTTAGGGAATAAAATCTGAAAAATTATGAAGCCCCTAGTGAAGCTTATATAATTGTCCTTCCCACGGAGCGTGCTGTTTCTCCTGAGCGTTTTTCTCTGTGCGATGCAGTGTTTCCTTCTTTATGACTTTCTGCTCTCAAAAGTACTTGTAAGTGTCCTGTGAAGGTATTTTTCCTTTTTGCTAATAGTAGGTCCCTTATGCCTCTTGGAATGTATAAGATACAAAAAAGACTTTGGTTGGTGATTTTTTTACAAAAGGGAAGGTTCCAGAAAACATACTGTATAGACAGTCAGATGATGTTGTTTCAATTCACATCTGCCCTGATAATGGGCATGAAAGGATGGATCTTCCCTAGAAATACAGCGACTGGTTTTTAAATTTTTTTAAATGTTTATTTATTTTTGAGAGAGAGAGAGGCAGAGTGTGAGTAGGGGAGGGGCAGAGAGAGAGAGGGAAACACAAAATCAGAAGCAGGCTCCAGGCTCCAAGCTGTCAGCACAGAGCCCTATGCGGGGCTCGAACCCATGAACTGAGCTGAAGTGGGATGCTCAGCTGACTGAGCCACCCAGGTTCCCCCAACGACCTTTTAAATTAGATGATGGTTCTCATCCTTTGGTTCCCTATCCGTGTCCAATCAGGCAACAGCCAAAATCTCGCAAAGGAGCAGAGAGAGAGTCAAGTTCATTTTCTCTGTCCTTCGTCTCATGATTTTGTCACACTGCCGCCTCAGCCCCCCGTACCACCTGGTGGAATTTCCTTCTGGGATGGAAATGTTCCCTGCCTGTGCCCTGCAGAGCCGGGGTCCCTGGCAGCATGCAGTTATGGGACATTTAATGTGTGCACAGCACAAATGGGTGACTGGACTTATAATTTTATTTTAACTAGTTTAAATGTGAAGGGCTCCACACAGCCAGTGGCTACCACACTGAGGAGCACAGCCTAGAGCAGTCTCTATTTCTGGAATAATCATTCCTATCTCTGGACAAACAAAATGGGGGTGGGGAGGAAAGACTTTAGAGGATTACTTTTATTTCCCTGTAAAATTTTGTATTAAAAATTGCTTCCTATAACAAAATTTAAGAGTTAGAAGACGTAAGCATATATATATATATATATATATATATATATATATATATATATATATGAAGAAAAAGATTAACTAGAGGTTTTAAAAGGGTGAGCCTCAAGCTTGGGATAGAAGTATAGTACTTTCAGTGTTAACGTGTTGGAAGCATCTGCCATAGAAACAGATTTAGCTAAAGTTGCAGGTTGAGATCGAGGACATAGAAAACATTGGTTTCCAAAGACTTTCTCTTCCGTGGCAAAAGCAGTGAGATTTGGGGTTATGATGATAACCAACCATTAACAAAAGTCAAGAAAATTTCTCTTCTGTTTCTGGAGCTAGTGCACTCCGCCCGCTTTGTTTGCTGTCTGTCTCTTTGGGTGACCAGTGGGACCGCTCTGCAGGTGACCGGCGGGACCGCTCTGCAGGCTGTCCTGTGTTTTCTAGGAGAACCAGACTGAGACGCCAAACCACTGCCCAGGTGGAAGGGAGGCATCCCCTCTGGTTTTAACTTCCAGAGCCAGACACTCAAAGCCCCCCGGGGCGTCCGATTTCCTCCCTTCAACCCCACAGTCACCTACCCTTGGGGTTCCCAGACCTCAGATGAGCTGGTGTCCGTTTGCTTCTGCACCATCTTCCGGCCAGAACCGCCCCTCCGTGTGAGGACTGGACACATGGGTGGTGGGCGTGCCGGGTCTGTGTGAAAGAATCGGGGATACGATCTGGAGCGGTTGACGCGGGTAGGAAGGTCCACACATGTCTCAGACGTCATGCGGTGATATCTCGTGGGGATGGTGGATGTGTGAGAGCATCTGCAGGTCCCGGAGCACGAGGCAGAGGTGGGTGGGATCCTCTGGCTTCCGGCGGCCCCTCGCTCCCCGGGTCAACGCAGTCCGCACCAAGAGCCACGAAGTGTGCACATCCCTTCCCTTCTAGATTTCGTTTTGGGTCCTGCCTTCCTGCCCTGGGGTGTCCTGCCTTTCAGGGGAACAAGCCCCTTTGGGACATGACCCTCTGCGAATTCCCTGCTCTGATATGCAGTGCCCGGTTAGACCTCCATTATGTCTTCTGCAGATGTAGACTGAACGTGCTGTCACTCATCCTGACAGGTGCTGCCACAGTGATTTAGCTCATTCCTTCAAGGTGGGACCGTGGCTGAGTGCACCCCACAGTGACCCAGAGGGCTCCCAGAAAACTCCATGGAGCAAGACTGCAGTTTCATTATTCGGGAGAGCTTTACAGACCCTCCGTGTCATGTCACCTGCAGACTCAATTTGCCAGGGACACCTTGCAGACTCTTGGTCACATGTGTCTTTCTTACCCAGGACTGTATCTTACGACCTGGTACCTGGGGCACCTGGGTGGCTCAGTTGGTTAGGGTCCAGCTTCAGCCCAGGTCATGATCTCACAGTTTGTGGGTTCGAGCCCCGCATCGGGCTCTGTGCTAACAGCTCAGAACCTGGAGCCTGCTTCGGATTCTGTGTCTCCCTCTCTCTCTCTGACCCTCTCCTGCTCGTGCTGTCTCTCTCTGTCTCTCAAAAATAAATAAAAAACATTAAAAAACAAAAACAGTTGTGGTACCAGTCTCCCCAGCACGGTGCCCTGCTTCTGCTGGGCCGGTCGCCCCCAGGTTCAGCAATCACCCAGGCTGGCAACAGTATGTTCCCCCTTCTCCAAATATTCTTACCTATAATCACTTAGGTTTCAGAAAAATTGACTACCAGCCCTTAAAACTCTTAACTCGTTGCTGCACCTCTTTCATAACAAAGCATGGAAAAAGTCAAAATGGACAAAAATACGAAGCTTTTTTTAAGGCAAGAAACCGGCTGCATCCGGAACACCTGCTCTAGAAGTTGGGTGGAATCTTAAATAAACTCTTCATGATCGTGGCTCACACAGCACGTCCATGCTGAAATATGCCCTTATGTTTCTGTGTCAGCCGTTGACTTGAGAACTGGTACAAGGCCGTAACAAGCTTTTTTTTTTTTTTTAATCTTTGCAATAAAGAAGGACCCAACTCAGCAGATAGCTTTTCTGCCCACTATTGTTTTATTAGTGTAATAGCTTTATGGCAATGATTCACTCAGTGGTTTATTGGCTACCAGGCGAAACTGTAGTTAAATCTCTTTTGTGATACGGTAATTTGTCGGCTTCTCCAACGTCCTGCAGTGTTAGGAAGGCTGCCGCCCGGCTCAAACATTCTCCAGTTCATACAGTTGTGTGCTTTTCCTGGCGATGGAGAGGGTCAGGGTTTCCGTCGTCCCCCGGAGGTCCTGACACGAGGCTGCTCCCTGCTGGGTGTTTACTGCAGCCATGAGCCAGGGAGGCGCTGTGGGCTGAGGCTTCCGGTGGCCACAGTGAATGCAGCAGCTCCTTCCCTTCAGAAGTGACCAGATAACCCCAAGCAGCCAGTCTGCCTTCCCAGATAAAGGCTTTCCGATTCCCTCTCCACGTCCCGAGCTCTCTCGGTCGCCTTCGCCCTCTTCCCCTTTGAGCGCCGTGCACCTGAACCCAACACCCGCACATGGTCAGAGGCTTTGAACCTCAGCGCTGTGATCAGCCAGCCAAGCGGCCCAGCCTCCCCTTTGCTCAGACACGGCTTTTCCTGTCTTGTCTGGGAAGGCGTCTGCCGATGCATTTTTCTCATCTTATCAGCAAAGCACATAGAGGCTGTGCCCACATTGCTTAATACGAAATGCAGGGAAAATCCCAGAACAATCCGGAAAGCAGGGAGAACCAGTGTGTGGACTCCGCCGTCAGCCCAGAGCATGCACTGCTGTTTTCCGTCAAAGAGGACGCAGAGCAACAGAGCGCTGAGCTAACCCCAGACAGTACCCATCACCCGCCATCGTGCGGTCCCTCCCCTCCCCTGCAGCCTCGGACCTACTCTCCGTGCATCTCGGGAAGTAGTGAGTCATTCGTGGAGAAATTACGCTGAATTCGAACCTCTGACTCTCTCCAAGCCCTCCCACCACATACGGCACAGGTGGCTTTTTTACCTGCCGTGGGCCAGGCTGTTTAAGACCCAGAAGTGTAATACATTATTCAAGCACTGTCTTTCATTTTCCGTGGCTCCCAGCAGGAGAGAAGGCCAAGGTCATTGTGACTCTGCTTGTAGTAATTTAAATTTCCTGCAAGA
>NC_043710.1:96048996-96073803 GCF_006229205.1 Suricata suricatta
CCCCCCCCCCCGCCCCCCAGTGCCAGCATGCACCCAGCTGTGAGTCTTCTTCAGCAGCTCCTGTGCTCCCACCGCACCACTAGGCCAGGCAAACAGCGGTCCCCATTTCACAGGCGAGGCCGGGAGCCAGTCCACGCGGGGTCAAGTTCTGGCGCCAGTGGTCATTGGCTCTGCAACTCCGGGCAAGCACCTTCATCTCTCTGTTTCCTCATGGATGAAAGTGTAGAAAAGCACCTAATAGGATTGCAGTGAAATGCAAGGAGTTTATTTATTTTTAATTTCTTATGTTTATTCATTTCTGAGAGACAGAGCAAGTTGGGGAGGGACAGAGAGAGAGAGGGAGTCACAGAATCTGAAGCAGGCTCCAGGCTCCAAGCTGTCAGCACAGAGCCCAATTCAGGGCACAGGCTGACTGTGAGATCATGACCTGAGCTGAAGCCAGACACTCAACCGAATGAGCCATCCAGGCACCTCACAAAGAATTTATTATTTGCAGAGTCACTTGCAACAGTGTGTGGCATCTAGAAAATTCTCAGTAATGTTAGTAATACTTTGTGCTCCCCTGTTCTCAAAGCACTTATAATCCAGCTGCTAGAGAGAATGCATAATAAACGGCAGGAAATTGTGTGATCCCTGCTGTAGGGTCCTAGAATTGCAGGAGGAAAGAGAGCCATATACTTAGCTGTCAGGACTGCCATTTGAACTAGCTTTACCAACAGCTAACACTTCTGAGTCTTTCTGCCCCAGGGACAAACCCTCCTGGGCTGTCCCCTGCACGTGGGATTCGGTGTTCCCACAGTCCAGGCTCTGCAGCTTGGTTGAACACTGAGCACAGGAAGGCATTCCTTCTCGTCCTCACTGGAGCCCCCATGGGCAGCACGGCTGGATAAGGAGGGCCAAGTGCTGAGCATTCTGGACCCACGTGTCCTAGTAGATGGTTTTGGTTTGTGACTCGAAGCAGGTGATCCGCGAAGACTTCTGGGAAGAGAGTCCATAGTAAACACTTGAAGGGATGCCATGACAGATGGCTCAAACACAGAGGCAGAATTTCGCCACGTCTGGCCTTCACCTAGGATGGCCCTAAACCAGGCAAAGCATATCGGGTCCCCACCCAGTACACACGTGGAGCCCCACACCCCTTGGAGACACAGAAGGACATCACAGGCACACTGAAGAGGCGGTGGCCCCCGTGGGCGAGGGCCCTGGAGGATAGAGCCCTGTCCTTAGACCTGGGTCTGAGTGCCCAGCAGACCCTGGGCGAGGTTCATGGCCCCCTGGAGAGTCCTGGTCCTCCAACGTGGGGACAGGATACCTCCTCCTCTCCTGTGTGACAGACAATCTTTGTCAGAGGGCAAAAGATACAGTGTGTCTGGCCAACTCCTGTGAAAACTGCAAAGTGCAACATAATTGCAAGGTAGTGCCTGCTGGACTTTAGAGTCTGGAAGGAAAATAGAAGAGGTCAAAAGTCACTGCTCCCAGGAACCTAAGAGCCTAACCAAGAGCAGCAATGAAACTGACCAGGCAGTACGTGTGAAAGCAAGCGTGGGGTTTTCTGAGTGATTCTGCCTGTGATGATGAATGATCGGCTTCGTGAAGGCCACAGCAGGGGAGAAGACCGCTTCTTTGTAAACTTAGCTCAAGTTCTGTGTCAACTTACTTTTTGAGTTTTTGTTGAGATTACAGTGAGCGTACAGTGTAACACTAACTCCAGGTATACAGTACGGCGACTCCGCACTGCCCTGCATCAGTGGTGCCCACCACGGCAGGTCCGTCCTTCCTCCCCTCCCCACCCCCGCCTCCCCCTCGTGACCACCGGGTGCTCTCTGTAGTTAGGAGCCTGCTCTTGGTGTGTCTCTCTTGTTGTCCCCCTTTGCTCATTTGTTTTGTTTTTAAAATTCCACATGATGTAATCATACAGGATTTGTCTTTCTCTGACTCACTTATTTCACTCAGCAGAATATTCTATCCATGTCATTACAATCAACTTACTAATTTAAAACCTTAAGGATCTACTGTAGAAAGAAATGCTGTATTAATACGCAGATATTAACGTAGAAAGAATTCAGCAGAGCCTGCTCTGTTTTGAATTGTCGAAGGCGTTATGTATTAACAGATATGTGAGAACAGAAACCTATTTCCACTTCCTCGTGGCCACTAATCACCTTCCTCAGGGCAGAACATTTTATATCCACCGAACTTTTTGCCATCGTGGCATATTATGTTGATGACTTTATCCGCTGTTCTGTCTATGGAAGTGACAACCCTAAGGGCTCGCTAACAGGACGCACGCTTCTCGTCCTAGGTGTTACAGTTTGAGCCTGGCCATTTCCGGAGGAGGGGCAGAGCGAAGCGCATGGCCATCGTTGACATCCAGTTGGATCACCACGAGCGCTGTGACTGTCTCTGCAGCTCCAGGCCACCGCGATAGGGGCCCGTGCGCACACTCCCCGTGAGCAGTTTCGGGACGGTGTGTGGCAGTTGTGAGACCCCGTTCCCGCCACCAGCTGAACTTGCCACTAGCCCACCGAGCAGCAAGTGCCAGCGGCCGCCCAGCTCCCCCCGGCTCTGTCGGCCACAGCAGGTCGAAAGGCGCATCATCACATCTGCATCCCAGAGCACGGGGCCGCGTGTAATAACCGTGCCGGAGAATGTGTGCAAGTCTCCTCGTCTACGTGTGTGTGCTCTCCACGTCTGTGTGTAAATTATTCAACTGGTCTACTCAGTGTTCACAGCCAGGTACACCGGAGCTCACATACGGTAGAGGTGTGTAGACCCTTAAAACCTTTTGACAAATTAAGGGACATATTAAATACGTGAAACACGCCCTTGGAAGATTCAGAAGATTACTTTGTTTTTAAATTTGAATTAGGACCTCAGATCTTGCTCTTTTAAAGAAAGCACTGTGTATATACTAAAAAGCAATAAATGGGCTTTTCTTATAGATACATCATAATTATAAAAAAATAGGAAAAATACAGTTTCTGGGGCAAAGGCACAGACCTAACCGCGTTTCCCCAGGGACGCCCGCACGCTTACCTGTGTAGACAGTAATCACCTGCCTACAGAAGCATGCTGTGATGTGTAGGTGCTTTAAACATTAAGCCATTAAGCCTTCTTTTTATGCATCCTGCTGAGGCGTGCAAATGCATTTAACACCTGTCTCAAAAAAAGTTCTCAGAAGGTTTATGATTATAATCTTTCCAGAGACCATTTACTAACTGTAGCAGAATTTTGAACTGTTTCTTTCTGAAAATCCCTCCACAGAAAGAACGCCTTTGGAGAATGGCCAGGAGACTCTGTATGAGCCTTCCAAACTCGCGTTCATTGAAAGATTTGGGTCGTTGAAAGTGAAAACAGTGAACACAATTATTAATGTAACTGGAAATCGAATGGAGGGTGTCATTGGACCCGTAGTTAGCAATGGATCCAAACTCTCCCAGCTAAGCCAGTGCATTTATGTACCGGCTTTTCTGTTCCTGTCTCCCTGACACACAGATATGGATTCACAGTGGCATTTTATAGTTGGCAAACGTCATGAGTTATTTACAGCCTGAAAGCATTCACATATTAAAACGACCTGATTTTGTGGACGCCAGTCTCTGATCATCTCCTTACTCACCGTTGTGAGTCCTGCTCCTGGACTGAGCGGAACCAGATCCGGGGCCCCTGGTTCTTTCCAGATCTGTAGAGCTTTGTTCTGAAAAGCCACCCTGCAAATGACAGGCATGTGACCGTGGCCTTGCTCCACCACAGGTCATTCCTGTGGTGAGAGCCATTTTCCCTGTCCAGCTCCTCAGCGTCTATTTTGAAGGAGCCTGAATCCAAGAGTAATGAGTGACCCGTCACTCTCCAAAGCAGGACTCTTAAGAGAACAGCACTGAACTTGAGAGAGCTGTGAGGCTGCTCAGAGATGGCTCCATTTTTCTTGCTGCCTTGAAACGAGCCGAGTTCTTTCGCGAGGCTAGGCCTCTGCATGCTAATGCCGGTGTGATCGAGGGCTGTGTGACGGGGGCTGGGTGAGCCCTGGTGTCACGTGAGTGGCCTAGGTAGACTTGGACCTCTAAGCACGTAGTAGGCTCTCCGCTCTCCTTAGTGGTCCCTTCCTGTCTCCTCAGCCCTTGGAGATGAAAGGCCACTGGTCACAGCAGGTGCACCTTCAGAGCATCCCTAGAAACCTCCAGTGTGTTTCCTGCACCGGGGGAGTGGGAAGAGCACTGTACTGGTCAGTTGTCCAGAATCCCAGAGTACCGTCCGAAATAGCAGAGTCAGACGCTCTCCTGCTCAGGGACTGCCTCCCTGTCACGGCCACCTGCAAGTGTCCCCACGAAAATGGCAGCTTGTGCACCCCAAATCCAACTGGCTACCCACAGATCCATCTTAGGCAGCTCCCATCATAACTGCAGGTGTGAAAAATCAGGAGTGTTCCACCCAATTTTCAGTAACCCTTCCAGGCTGTAATGACCAGGATAGTATTCAGTTAAAGCCCTATCTGCATTTTTTATTTATTAGCTGGAATGTAAGGAGACGTATTCACTCACTTCTCTTTTTTCTTTTCCTGAGTGTTTTATTAAAACGTCTCCCTTGGTTATCCGTTATCTATTGCACTTCCAACATGGAGCCAATAAATATGTTTCATTGCCATCAAAGGAATAAAAAGCTCGCCATACAAATTACATTTCAAAACAAACCCTAATAAATTCGCATTTCTGCGCGGCTCACTCACCTGGAATAATGCCTTTCATTCACTGTGTCCTCATAGGGCCAAACACTTTCAGAAGCAGAATTTTTTATGCTTTTGGTCGTATCGGCAGCACGCAGCTTTTTCCTCTCGAAGCATTTTTCTGTAGCAAATGTAACATGGCTCTTATCTCCATGAAAAATATATATTGCTTTTGAACAAAACTACTCCATCATTTACTACTCAATTGCAGCTTTGAAAGGTATACAGTGTTACAGACTGACTTCCAGGACCGCCCCCAGCTGATGGGGGTGAGGAGCCCGGGCGAGTTCCAGGGTCAGTGTTCAGAAGGCAGGGACAGCACGAAGCTTGTCCTCGGGGTGGGTTCTCAGCGGGTCCCTGTCCCCGAGCTGGGCGGCAGGGAGAGACCGGAGGCTTTGCTGTTTTGTTGTTACTCCTGGACTGTGTGTTTCCCCCACTGGCTTTTTAATAAAATACAGTTTCATCTGACATCCCTCCATACCTGTCTCTTCCTTTGGGCCCAACGTCAGTACCGCCGGACATCCTGGAACCTTTTCCCACAGAGGGTCAGGGCTCCTGCTCCCAGGGACCAGGGTGGGGGCTCCAGGGCCGCAGACTCTGGCTTGTGAGCAGGGGTGGGGAGGGGGGAGGGGGAGTATAAGGAGAGCACTTCTCATCTGCCTCGTGACATCTGGCTGGTGACACTCGGCCACTCGATTTAGCTTAGCGGTTTTGGGGTGTTAGGGGAAAGGGAGTAGAGACGTGTATTTGTATTCTGTGGCAAGATCCGGTTTTAACAGGGCGCCTGGGTGGCTCAGTCGGTTGAGCGTCCAACTTCAGCTCAGGTCACACCCACCGACACACGCGCAGTATCTTAATGCAAATACACTTATAATCTTATTTTATTTCCCGAAGTGTGCATGTGTCCAGTTTTACTCTGAGAATAACTTATCAGATGTCCAAATTGTTCATAGCCGCCCAGGGTACTCTGATACAGTATCAGATTCAAATTCATAGGTTAGTATTCATGCCTGAAATTCCAGGAAATACAATTTTGTTTATTGGCACCTCTGATCAAGTATGCTAGAAGAGAGAATGTAACTCACTGGTTTTTACTGACACCCACTTACATTTTGTTGTTTTTGAAAATCCAGCTAAAGACTACACAGGTCTGCAAGATTTAACATAAAACGCTGGGGTGTCTCCTGAACAGAATGTCCAGGCACTTTATTTAAGACTTCATGCTTGGGGCGCCTGGGGGGCTCAGTCAGTTAAGCATCCGACTTTAGCTCAGGTCACGATCTCATAGTTGATGAGCTGTGCCGGGCGCTGTGCTGACAGCTCAGAGCCTGGAGCCTGCTTCGGATTCTGTGTGTCCCTCTCTCTCTGCCCCTCCCCAGCTTTTACTCTGTCTCCATCTCTTTCGAATATATATAAAAAAACATTTAAAAACTTAAAAGACTTCGTGCTTGATCTTCATGTTCCAGTTCTGAAGTTGCTAGTTAACTTGTATCTTTTTCAAAAGAAATTTCATGTCTGTAGCTGATCTGTAAAAATTCTTTAGCTGACCACATTAGAAGAGGCTGGAGCTGAGTCTGGAATGAAGCTTAATGTTCACGGTGCAGCAAGTTGTAAGCCGAGAAATCTTCAGTTTCTAATAAAACCATTTGACTTTCTAATTACTTTAAACTGTTGCATGCTGGCTGCCAGGTTTACGGGCCAGGAACCTAATGGTAAAATTACTCTTGGATTCAATTTATATTTTATATAATTACTGTAATACAGATTCTCTTTGAAGACCGTATGCTGGGTAATATTTATTTTCTAACCCATGTCTTTGGTGGAGGCCATATTACCAAGTCATTCTCTTCCATTGTCTTCTAGGCTTTCCTTTTCCCCTGTGATTTCCACTTTCCTTTTCGTTCTCACTGATCTCTACACACCAGTCTTGGGGTCAGAATCGGGGCCAGTGTCTGCTTTGGGAAGGCACAGGAGGCAGCAACCATTCAAGAAGACCAGCCAAGTAAATGGGTTCCCGAGGGAGCACTTCTTGGCTTAAATTGCCAAATGTGAAGAAATCACTGCTTCACGAGCATTAAACACATCAAGTGAAGGTTTGCCATTCTCCATTTTGGCACAAACTTCAGAATATTTATTGACTCCTATGAACAGATACCTTAGCCACCATCAATATGGGGAGAACCGACTACATGTTTCATTCATTCATTCAACAAAATGTATTAAAACTCACTATGTGTCAGGAATGCTTTGGGGTCAAAACACAAGGTCCACAACAGAAGACAGAAGTAGAGACAGATAATGTAGGCGGGATAAACCAGTGAAGTGGCAGAAAGGAATCTGTAGAAATGCAATGGGAGGTAAGTTTGAAAAGGTAGAAAAGCATCTGGACACACAAAGTCCTGTGCGGAGGGCTAGCAGAGAGTTCTGTCCTGGACGCAGAGGAGAGGAAGCCTGAGGGCTTTGCACATAGGGGACCTGCAGGTGTCGTAATGCAGGAGAGAGAACCTGCCCCATCCTGGGCCTGTGCCTCCTCATTTACAAAATCAGAAGGGCGGGAGAGAGCCTTTCTGACGGAACAGTTCTGCATCGTGGCGGATGGCTGTGCAGGAAGGATGGGGCGGGAATGCGAATCAGGATGCTGCTCATCGGCTCAGGCTGCAAGACACGGGAAGCGGGTGGACGCCCGGTGTTTGTGCAGACTGTCAAGGGCAGATCTGTAGGAGGTACTGCAAGAAAAGTTCACAAGAGGATTCATGGGGGGCGGGGGGAGCAGTGCAGGCTCTGGGCACGTGCCTGAAGAAGAAGTCATGTGGCCTGGCCATTTGAGAGGACGCTCAGAACCCCAGTGGGGCCGGAAGGGGAGGCTAATTTTGAGGAAGGAGATCACAACCACCTGAAGAGCCAGGGCTTGTGACTTGTGACGCTCCCTGGGCATCCTCCTTCGAACAGTAAGGTGAGCCCATGAGAAAGATGAAGAAGGGACCCCCATAACAGCAGAGAAGAGAAACAAGAGAAGTTCACAAAGCTCACACGGAAGTGTCTCAAAATTTGGAAAACACTTCCCAGAGGGCTGTGCCAGACGGACCAGATTTGGGGAACCACAAAACGGCCATGACTTCTGCTCTGGTCAAACAAGAGAAGGGCTGCAGGTATTACACAAATGCATAAATAATCATTGTGTTTGTGAAAAGCAGAAGCCTGATGTGAGATGACATTAAGAGGTAGAATTTAGAGTAGAGGCAGGAAGAGATTCCTTAAGAATTGGTCATTTTCTTGAGACCTTGGAGCAGGAACTGAAGTCTGAACACCTGATAGCCAGCAGGAGGGGGAAAGAGACTGAGACATTAAGAGGATGGCGTCAGAAGTGAAAACGAAATGGCGGCTGGATTAGAAACACATTTTGAATGTTTAATGACCACAGTTGGTATGGATTGAGTGAGGAGAAGGAGGGTGTCAGAGATTTTTCTAGGGCTTCTGACACCACAAACTAGGCAGAGAAAGATGCCATGTATTGAGATGGGGAACCAGGGAGAGGAAGAGGCTTGCCTTAGATCAAGAATTCAATATGAGATATTAACGCCAAATGGTTGGAGGTACGAAGTAGGCAGTTAGGTCTGCGGGTCTAGAGCTCAGAAGAGGGTCTGGGAATGAGACGTAAGCTTGGAGGCATCGGCCTGTAGGTACTCACCACATGGAATGTGGCTGGTGTGGCCCAAGATTTTTCTGGTTGTGCTAACAGTAATTAGTTTACATTTCAGTGTAAACAGCCACTAGGGGTCTAGGCATCACCCACAGATCTGCAGCCCCAATAACACCACAGAACACACACGCGTGCACACGCACACACGCCTCGGCTGAATGGCCAGGGCAGTGGCGCCTGACCCAACCTGGGACTGAGTCTGTCTTGGGACACGTGGAACTGAGGAGACACTCCGATGTCTCCTCAGTTATTTGGAAGGTGGGATGTAACATCAATGGCCATGGGCATCTGTGCCCCGTCTACATCCACCATAAAGCCCAGCCCAGGTCAAACCACAAAGGGAGAGGAGAATGCCCCCCCCCCATGCAGAGTGTTCCAGAGGGAGCCCCTCGCTCCGCTGGGTCCTCATGTCTGGCCAGGTCCCACTCTGGGCTCCTCTGGGAATGTCAGACAGTGGAGGCATGAATCAGAGGGCAACGTGTTCGGGAGGGAAGATGTGTGGGGAGATAGAGGGTTTGCGTGAAAAAAACCTGCCAAAGAAGCTGATTGATTTGGGAGCCGAGGGAGAAGGCAGATCCTCCTCCTTCGCGGCCCCTAGCTGCCGCCTCAGCACTGCACACGCCGATTAGGGAGCACTGACCACTGCCCCGCAGCCAGGAAACGCGGGGCTTCATTCCGGGGAACTCGGAGAGCGTTTTCACCCACTGGTAACTGCATACCCTTGTGTGTGGGAGTCTCTGCTTAAAAACACCTCATCTACTATGTATTACTGACTCAGTAGCGTTGAATTCCCAGCCAGAGCGCTCAGACTCATGCATCACAGCCTCCTCACCCCGAGAGCACACGGCACCCCGCGTGGGAGCCGCTTTACATGGCAAAATGCACCAAGGAAAAGCACAGATGTGCAAACCACGGGACACTGAGAAGACCACAGAAAGACCCTTGCTGACAGTCTGAGAGCTGAAACAGGAGTGCAGAGTGGCCCCTTACTCGGCCACAGCTGGGACACGTGGGTGGGGCACATGGGTGGGACACGTGGTGCTCACCGCTCTGCTCCCTTCTGCAGATGACCGCAAAAAAGCACCACGCAGATTGATTTAGGAGCTTCGTATAAATTATACAGAGTGGGCATATTTGCAAAGGCGGAAACTGCAAATAATGAATATTAACTAACACTCGTGTCTGCCAGGGCGCCTGGGGGGCTCAGTCTGGTAAGCATCTGACTTTGGCTCAGGTCATGACCTCGCTGTTCCTGAGTTGAAGCCCCACATCGGGCAGTGTGTGGACAGCTCGGAGCCTGGAGCCTGCTTCAGATTCTGTGTCTCCCTCTCTCTCTGCACCCTCACCCCTTGCTTGTGCTCTGTCTTTCAAAAAGAAATAAACATTTAAAAAATTTTTAAACGGGCACCTGGGTGGCTCAGTCGGTTAAGCATCCAGCTTCAGCTCAGGTCATGATCTCACGGTCCATGGGTTCGAGCCCCGCGTAGGGCTCTGTGCTGACAGCTACCTCAGAGCCTGGAGCCTGTCTTCGGATTGTGTGTCTCTGTCTCTCTGACCCTTCCTTTCTCATGCTGTCTCTCAAAAATTAAAAAAAATGCAAAAAAAATTTAAAATAAATAAAATAAAAAATGAAAAAATTTTTAAATAAATAAGTTTCTGTTTACTGAATGCTTATAGTATCCCTGAAATTCTCTGAGGCTTACATATATTTACCTCATTTTCATAATAGCCCAAAGACAAATGAGTTTTCTAAAGTTGAAACATGATTATGCATAATGTTTCTGTTAAGCAACAATGTTATTACACTTATTATGGTTCATGAAGATGAAAATGTGAAGCCCAGAGACGTCAGGTGAGGGACCCAAGGCCGGCGGGGGGTGAGCTCCAGGCGGCTCCGGTGCAGCCGTATCCTCAATCCCCCCGTAACTCCCGCTGTCTCTCTGTCAGTGGCCGGGGGCGGGGGAGGGGGGGGCAGGAGTAAAGAATTTCCTCGTAAAGTCTTCTCTTCTCGCCTACAATCCCAGCGTGGACCTGGAGGAGGTCGTCATTGAATATTCTGTTCAAGTTTCATTATTTAATTAGTAATGCTTGAACATCTCTTATAGGACAGGCACACTTCTAGGCACTAGGGACAATGAAGAGGATTACTGAGAATACAATGTCTAGATTTAATCGCACATGTAATTTTATATAATGATCAATGCTATTAAAATAAAAAACAAAGCTACTGAGAGAGACAAAGGAAGGTCTCTACTAAGGAGGTGACACTTTGCTGCGATCTAAAGGAAGTGAGAATAGGTGGAAATATCTTGGGGAGGAGCATTCCAGGCAAAAGGAATAGCAAGTGCAAAGGTCCTGAGGCAGAAGCAAGCGAGGGATGGTGTGAGGAACAGCAAGAGGGCTGAGGTATTGTGGGCAAGTAACTCAATGGCAAGAAAACAGAAGGGAAAGGAGCAGGCAGTCCTAATTCCTGTGTCCCCAGGCAGCCCTGTGGAGGTCAGCTGACCCCCACCAGCCTGCAGGCGCTTAACAAATGAAGGCTTATCATCCTCTTGCCACGGAGACTTTAGGGCAGAGGTTTGCTGCTCGTCCACGCACCTCACTCTCGCCACTGAGATGGACGAGGAACCTTGGGAAGACACTGCCTGTCCTCCCACTCCATCCGCGCTGCAGGGCTGACGGAAGCGGGGGCCCCGGCAGAGCACGTGTCACCTGGTTCCGAGGGACTGTGCTGAGCAGAGCCCCTGATGACACGTGCTAGTTGTACATCCTGAGAGAGAGGAGACTTGGTGGGAATCGCCGCGGTGGTTTCTGATTCTGCAGCGTAACCTGGCCTGGCTGGTACACGGAGTCTCTCCGGGGTTCGAGGTGAGGACTGGGATTCCTGAAGGGGGTGGGCAGAGGCTCGGGGACAACTTAGAAGGTGGCTGATGCCACCTGAACCCAGGCAGCAGGTGACGGTGGCCCAGACACTGGGGTGGCAGTCGGGAGGGTAACAGGTGCTCGGACCCCGGACTATTTGGGAGACAGAGCTGCAGAGGTTTGTCTGGGGAGGGGATCTGGGAGTCAGAGGAAGGATGGGTGTGGCCCCACGGTCTGGGGCTGAACGGAGGTGGGGGGAGCTACTGAACACCGTGGCAGAGGAGCCGGGGGCCGAGGTCCACGGCCTGACTGTGGACCTCCGTGTGGAAGTCAGGAAGCAGATGAGAGCCGGTCCAGGGCTCAGGGAGAGACATGACTCCAAGAGGGTGTGTGGAGCCAGGAGACTGGGTGACAGCACAATGGAAGGGACAGCAGATGGAAAAGAGGTTCAAGCCCTGGGGCGTCCTCAGCCTTGGAGTCAAGGGGCAGTGAACCGTCAATGAAATAAGAAGAAAAACAGACGCATGCATGGTGGTGCCCAACACCTCACCTGCGCACTCTTCAGCTCCTTTCTTCGATTTCTCCACCCTGATCTCTGTCCCATGAGGCAGATCTATATATTTTTTCTTCTACATTTGGAATATTTTTATCTGCATAGGACATACAGCAATAAACACTTTCACTTGCTTCCAATTAGATTCAAACTAGCTACCTTACTAACAAATATCCTTCAAAGTGAGTTCAAGTGAAAGAAGAAGAAACAAATGGACAGGAAACTTCCTAAAGATGACCGTGCTGCCACCATGCGAACAGGGCTGGGCTCTGTCCCCCTGGAAGTGTTGGGAGCAGTATTTGGTTGGTTGGTTGGTGTTGAAGCAGAGTTGCCACACAAGGTCAGGTGAGCCCCAGGTGCGCTACGTGGGGGCCATAAGTCTGCCTTACGCTGTGCTCAGGGCACCTGTCGCTCCCCTGTGCCTGTAATCACAGCATCACAGACTGTTCCATGCTGTGCCTCTTATCAGGACTTTATCCAGGAATCTGATCTTAGGGAAATGACTCCAGCTTCTGGTCAGGTTTGCTCAGGCAGAGGAGCCCTAACAGGAGATGAGAGAGAAGAGAGTAAGATGACATCAGGGACTCTCTGCTTCAAAAACGCCTCAGCGCCGCCCACAAGGTCTGTTAAGGCGGGACTCCGAATGTCTGGTTCTCCTCTGATCCATGGGTGGGAAGAGCTTTTCCATCTGTAAGTTCCCAGGAGGTGCTGGGTAGGGACCACACTTCGAGACCCACAAGGGTAGAGTAGGTATCTGCTACTTCCCTCTCCATGACATTGCTTCAGCCTGGCTGTGACAACACAAGGTCACCGTTCCTCCAGCCCCGGCCTGTCCTGCATGATGCAGTGCCCTCTGGGGCTCCAGTAACTTTCTCCTGCCCTCAACTTTTCAAAGCTGGTGGCAGCTTCACCCTCCCAGGGCCCCGAGATCCTGCCCTGTCACCTGTCCCTCCTCAATCAGAGCTCAGTACTTAGGTCCTTTGGAAATACACCCTCCTTGAATTTTCCTGATTTGAGTGACTCATCAGTGTCACGGACGTAAGAGTCTTGGAGAAAAATGAGCATGCAATTTTATTTTATTTTTTTTAACTTTTTTTTAATGTCTTATTTATTTTTGATACAGAGAGACACACAGCATGAGAGACGGAGGGGCAGAGAGAGAAGGAAACACAAGACAGGAAACAGGCTCCAGTCTCTGAGCTAGCTGCCAGCACAGAGCCCGACGCGGGGCTCTAACCCACGAATGTGAGATCTGACCTGAGCCGAAGTCGGAGGCTTAACTGACTGAGCCGCTCAGGCGCCCCGAGCATGCAATTTTAAAATGCACATGTGGCCAGTGGTGCCCAGGGCTGCCAAAGGGACAGACAGGTTGAGGACTCAGAAATGACCATCCTGTTCAGCATGTGGAGGCCACTAGGGACCGTGTCAGAGACAAGGCAGCCAGGGCGCATTTGAGAAAGAGCGGTGGCAGGTGTGTATCTACAAATGAATCCAGTCCTCTTAAAGCCCCTAAGTAATAGGAGGCCGGGACTCTGAGGACTTACGTCATCGGTGCATCAGTTTGCTAATGACTGAACCTGACACTCACACCTGGGAGGCCTCCCACGCCTGCTTTCCTAACATGTACAGACCCACACCTTGTACATTGAGCTGGAGGAGGGAGGGGTCCCTGCAGCTTCACAAAGTTTTGGAATCACCTGGAGGGCTTGTTACCTGAGCGCTGGGCCTGCCCCGGAGCTCTGATTCGACAGGTCTGGGCCGAAGCCCAATCGCTGGCCCTTCAGCCAGGTCCCAGGTGGTGCTAACGTCCCTGGTCGTGGGACCACGCTTCGGCTCTCACTGCTCGGTTGGCGAAGCCTCCTGTGCCACCTTCCCTGCCATTCTCAGCCAGTCCGGGCTCGCGTGACATGTCCCTGAATTACTGCCACACCTTCCACACCATCTTGTCACAGGCAGGTAAGTCCAAAAAGCCAAGTTGTGTGAATCTGGTGGCTTTTGTGCTGTATCCCTTTGGTTTTCTTCTAAGTGTGTGCATGTGTGTGCATGTGTGTGCATGTGTGTGCAATCTCTGACTTCACAGAGATTGGGAAACGTATTAAGGTCGATGTTCAATCTTCCATTCAGGAAATGGAAGAACAATGCTAGACTCAAGCTGTTTATTTCTCTCATAAAACATGGTTTCGAATCTCTCCGGAGAATGATTAGGCTTAAGGAGTTCTTAAAATCATCGTAAGTCCTTTAATCATTTTTGTACCAGCTCCATGACTCATCCCTGTGTCACAGTTGCTTCTTTGGCACCCACTTGCACAAACGGGTGCAGTTTTCCGGTAACATGGCACTTGGCGTTTCAAGGAAAAGAAACTGGTTAGCTTTCTATGCAGCCCAGAGCGAGGTCACTTCCCCAGGGTTACGGCGCGCTCCTGCGCTGCTCATGGAACGCAGCTGCTCCCTGTACAGTCAGCCAATCTTCCCTAATCCTGGCTGGAAGCCGTCTGTCTTCCAAATATTATATATTGACTTAGGATCATTCCTCCAACTGGCCAAGACCAAGCCTGGAATCAGTAGAGAGGCTAACGGTTGTATTAAAAGTCATCTGAGCAGAGCCGACAGCCAGGGACCGAAGCAGGATGAGTGAGCGACCCGTTAAAGGAAAGTTCAGGTCTCAGGCTCTCAGGTGTCCTGCCCAGAGAGAGAAATTTATTGATGGTAAAAAGTACATGTTGTTCCCTTTCAAAAATAATTTGTATTCCTTCCATTGTAGACGGGTTTTTGAAACACTTAATAATCAAGGACAAATAGTTCCACCTGAGGTAAATTGTGAGCAAGAGGGAGGTCAGCATCCACGAATCATTGCAGCCTGTGTCTCTGGTCAGGTGAAAATGGGGGGGCGGGGGGCAGCAAGGGAGCCAGGAGGGGAGGGGCCCCAGAAGGCTCTGGATGGCATCCTGGTTTTGTTCTGAAGACAAGAAGGAGCCTGGGGCTCTGACAAGCTGACAGCACCTTGCATTTCATGGACTGAAAACAATAGGAGGTGGGACAAAGATGCCACCGAGCAAAGCAAACAGAAGCTTACTGGGCGGAGAGGGAAGAACTGGGAGCCCCTGGGAGGGGAGTGGACTTCGACCTCAGCAGACCGCAGGTCCTTTACACAACCTTCTGGGGGGTAGACCGCGCTGCCCACGAATCCTCCTCAGGTCTTTCATGCATTATAAATAGATGGTGGTAAAGGCACTGAAGTAGAAGTGGGGAAGGGGAAAGACATACACCCCCACCCCCACCCCGGACAGCAGCAGGCAGGGCCCGGTTTCCCAAAGCTTTTCTCCAGTTTCCCCCGTGGAGCGCGTGGCCTGAGCCAAGTTCTCTGCAACAGCTCCTTGTCCTCCAGGGTCCTCCAGGGTCCTCCAGGGCTCTGAGTGGAGAGCAGGATGCCTGCCCTTTCTGAACGGGAACCTTCCGTACCGTAATTCTCCCCACGGTCCAGGCCGCTGTAGCCAACACATGAGGAGGCTCTGGGGCCTGGACGCCAGATGCTCCCTGGGCTCATGCGGACACCTCGGGCTTCTGTGCACGATTCCCAGATGAGCCAAGTGAGAGACAGTCTTAGGGCACAAAGCTGAAGAGACTCTAAGCCAGAACTTAAGGAGGTCCGCCCTCAGGGCTGTGTTCTAACCACAGACCTTGGGGAGAGGCTGCTCCTTACTCGGGGAGGCTGGGCACAGTTGGGGTTAGACCTGCAGAATTCGTACCCAAACTGAGAGCTGTGAGCACGCCTCCTACCTGGACAGTTTGCCCATGCTCTTCACTCTGCTTTGAAGCCCGGCTCACCTGCATGACCCCTTCCGCGTGTGCTGGGCCACCACGCCTCTTCCCAAGGCCACCCAAATGCCAGCACCGCATGGGTCTTATTGGTCCCCCTGTCTGACTCATGGTCAGGGCACCCCCGCCAGACCTCTCGCTGTGGCAGTAGTCCTGACCTTTCACCCCGGTGTCCGCTTGTCCCCAGGACCCTCTCTTGCTCTGCCCTGGGCACTCGGGGCCCCGAAGAGTTGTCTCATCTTTCACTTCCTGATGCTTAAGACCGCCTGTCACAGATAAAAGGTGCCCCATCAACTGACTTACTTAAATAATCAATCGACTGTGCTAAAAATCCTGCTCATGGGCTCCTCTCAGTCCATGAAGCTTTCGACTTCAGCTCAAGTCATGATCTCACAGTTCGTGAGTTCAAGCCCCACATTAGGCTCTGTGCTGACAGCTCAGAGCCCAGAGCCTGCTTCCGATCCCGTGTATCCCCCTCTCTCTGCCCTTCCTCTATTTGTGTTCTGTCTCTCTGTCTCTGTCTCTCTCTCTCTCAAAACTAAACATTAAAAAAAAGAAGAAGAAGAAAAGAAAACTCTGGTCTTTCCTGGCACTTGAGCTACTAGGGTTGTATTTGCCTAACTGGATATTTTGTCTGGACGTCTGCAAGAAAAATGTCCCCATCCTTACCTGGAAGATCAACAATTCCAAAAAGAAGTTGGCTCATTTCAACTGTGCTGATTCTCTGCACCACAGATTGTGATGACCTGTGACCAGTGTCTGTGTGTGCTGTGGGGTGTAGTGTCTCTGAAAGCGGAGCTCTTCTATTTTCTCTTGCTCGGTCATGGCCATGTCCTCATTCCCGGGCAGTGACTGGCCCATGGTAAGTGCTCACGGCCACTTTAGATGGTGCAGAATGGGCTCTAGGCATCAGAGCCCTGGGTTTCTATCCAAGTCAGCCACCAGCTTTTCGCAAAACCTTGGGGAAGCCTAACCCGTTCCGGCCTTACCTTTCTTCCCCTTAATGATAGCGATCAAGATCAAGAAAAGTACAGGTTTTATTTGGGTGTATGTACAGACTTGAGCTTTAAGCAGATGGTGGGAGTATAACGGTCAAACATGCTTCTGATCGCCAAGGTCGGTGCAGCATGGCCCCAGCTGACCGTGTCCCCACTCTGGCTTTCACCGAGGTCACGTAACTGGATGCTGGCAGCTGTGACCAGGTGAGTGATCGCACATAGATGATGACCATGGACCGGAACGCCCCAGGTTAGATCCCTAAAACCCTTTTCAGCACTCAACATCTCTGAATCTATGGTCTCTACTGCTGAAATGAGATAAAAAGCGGTTTGGAAGGACCTAGATTTCAAGCACCCAAAGGTTACTTTGGAGGGGTGCCGAGTGAACATATTCCCATTTCAGCTCCAGCCAAGCTCGGACTTCCTCATGTGAAGCCCCTACGCTTAGGGCAGAGGGAGGACTCCCTCCTCGCCTTGTGTGCACATCAGAGGTGGACTCTGCACAAAGCTGTAACAGCACAGACCCCTCCTCCTTTCCTTGATTCTGCAGGCACAGCAGCTGGAGGAGCTGAAGGGCATTCTGGGACTAACATGCAAATGAGCATGCCTCACACTTGCCACTTGGCACCTCTGTGAAGTGGAAATTTGGTGCTTTGAAAGCAGTGCTGAGAAACTGCGGGAGATGGAAGTGCGGGTTCAACCATCGGTGCTCCACTGCCGTTTTCTTGAAAGCCAGGACCGGCCCCTTAACGTGTGGAGTCGCCGCAGGCCACGCTTCGGTGCAGCGGCACCTTCAGCTGCTCAGCCCTGCAGCTGATCCGTTGCCCCAGACCAAGCACTGCAAGCCTGCCCCGGGGCGGGGGGGGGGGGGGGGGGGGGGGGGGGGGGGGAGTCAATGGGAGGGCTGCTGAATGCACACATGCACACATGCGCACAGACACACACGGACACACACAGTTACACATTCTGCAGCCTCACACGCACACACATGCACACCCATGCACATCTGTGCACACACACAGATGCACACATGCAGACATGCACACACACACAGGGCTACACATTCAGCAGACTCACACATGCACACCCACACACATCTGCATGCACACACATGCACCCCTGCACATGCACACAGATACATGCACACACACATGTGCATGCACACACACAGCTACACCTTCTGCAGCCTCAGCAGCATCTGGTGCCATCATCACGGCAGAGGCTGCTGCTGGTATCAATGGAACACACTCCCCCAGGACCACGGACAGAAATTTAGGTCAGAAATAGAGTGACCATGTTTTAGGGAAAGCGTGTTCGTTAGGTCTCCACTCTGCAATGAGGAGTATGAAGTTCAAATCACACAACAGCGTTGCAGAATGGGCCGATGTGATGGTGGAGAAATACGGCTGTTTCTAGGTTTTCACGCACCTTTGCTGGGGCAGGCGGGGGTGCCCTGGTGGTGCTCCAGGTGGCCAGCGTGCGCACATGGGGTGTGGCCTGGGAGGTGAGGAGGACCGAGGGCACACTGGTACCAAGGGCTCCCTGATGCCACGAGGAGTGTGGCGGCCCGGTGCAGGGCAGTGGAGGGGAGGGGGCCTGGAGCAGGAGACCATGTGGCCCGACACAGGCGGGACTCCCGGGTGAGAGTGGGGCGGCTCAGGGGCCCGGAACATCACAGCAGCACTGTCCAGGGACTCCCCAGGGATACTGCTTTGGAGAGCCAAAGACTGTGGTCTCACCACCAAGCAGTCGGGTGGCCCAGGAGAGACCCTCCAGGGCCAGATGGCAAACGTGGATGTTGGGAACTGTTAGAACTACATGTGAACTTGGGGCCTGTGGTAGAACAAGGTGTTCCAGGCCAGGGGGCAGCCATAGCACGAGGCAGAGAGACACTTTGGAGACACAAGGGGAACCCAGGGAGAAGAGACACACTTCAGAACACCTAGATCTCGTCACCTTCAGGACTTCCCGGAATGTCCCCAGGGTTCGAGGACCCCATTCTTAAGAGGAAAGTCCATGTCCACTCTTTGTGATTGTGACTGTCCTGATGACCGAGGTCATGCATCCCACCATGAAAAGGGAGGTGGTGAAGCACTTGGGGTGGATGTCGAGGCTGTGAATAGATCAGCCCCCACTCCACCCAGTCCTGGTGTGCCAGCTGTGAAGTCAGAGCCTCAGAAGGATTTGAAGATACACGGAAGAGCCACCCTCTTTGTGTGATTTAAGGAGACAATTTCAAAACAGAAGTGACTTTAGAAAGTGTTTAAATGTTGCTAATGAATCCTACACTGAATAACATCCAACGCACGCATAAAGAACACTGGAGAAGGACATCAGTAGTGTGCAGAAATGCCTGGCACAGGCTGGGACAGAGTCATTTACTGTGCTGTCATTTACTCCTGCGAATGGAGCCTCGCCAAGGTTTTGCGTCCGCCTGCCCTAGGACAGCTCTACTCATGACCAGCCATCCATCGATTAAATTACGCTGTCCTCTTCCGATTTGCCAAATTCACATTTTAAAATGTTTAATAAACAAGACCGCTCTTAAAGCACTTACAATTTCACTGCTATAGACCAGCGACTGTCAGCCTTGACTTTGCATGAGTGTTACCTATGTGGCTTTCAAAAATACGGTACTTGTCCTAGAAACTGTGATTGAATTGGTGAGTGAAGGGCCCATACGTCAGTATTTTTAAAGCTCCTCGGGAAATTCTAGCATGAAAACCATCATTCCTGCTCGTCTCTTAATTAGTCTCCCATGCTACATTTCCCCTGTACTTTGCCATCCCAAGACCTTTTCTTTTCAATTTATATCAAAATTTCTTATTAAAAATATGAGGTAGCTTTCCATGACTTCCTAAGAGGAATTTAAATTCTAATCTGGCATCCCAGAGCCTTCGAAATCTACTTCCACCCTATCTTCCCAGTCCTGTGTCTTTCCATATTCTCTAAAGCTGTGTCATTCCATTTAATAAATCTTCCATTCTCCCCACAAAATCCTATGCATTTCCACGCCTCCAGAGTGACTCCACTCTGTTCCCATGAAAAGCGTCCTTCCTCGATTCGGCTCATCTGGCAAGGTGCGCCCAGCCTTCAAGGCTCCACCTTCACATCCGTTTCCTCCAGCTCTCAGCAGATTTAAATGACCGCAGTCCTCTCTGCTCCCTTGGCACCGGGCACACACACCGCGAGCATCACGCTTTACGAGAGGATCACATGGTGGAGACAGCGTTAAGTAGCCAGCACATTCTGTCCCATTTTTCTTCTCCTGGACACGTAGGAAGCATTTCCTAGCTGCTTTTATTGCCATGTTGGGGTTATGCGCCGGCTCTTCGCTAAACCGCGTAAACGGGAGCTATTCCCAGACACAGCCCCTGAGCTATCCCAGTGAACCTTCCCATTCTTTCCCTTTCCCCGACAGCTTGGTGTCCGTTGTAAATTCCTTAAGTTCACGGGCTGTGCTTTAGTCCCATTTGCATTCTGAAGAACTAGTAAGGTGTCTAACGTACCAAGTAGGTCCTCAATCAACATTTGCAAATTGATGCTAATATACAATAAAGGAAACTAAGTGGGATTAGAATCTTGCAAACCGAGCTGAGAGCTGATTACTGCCGGTGAGGCAGGGCACTGGCCAACAAATAGGAAATGCAATGGACCAAGACAGAGAAAACGGTTTCAAAAAGGTCCGAGGGTCTTCTCGGAGAGAAGCTGGCGTGTGTGGAGGGCAGCCTTGCGTTTATGTTCAGCAGATCCAAGGCTACGGAACAGCTTTATCATGGTGACTATGAACCTTGTAATTCCTTGCAGTTGCTTCATATGCCGTATGTTTTCTAAAATATGCCATTACCTCTTCTTTAATTTGATTCAGGAAACAGTACCAAGATAGTTAGAACAGGTGTCATCATTTCTATTCCAAACAATGAACTTGAAATCCAGCAAAATTAAATATTTGCTCATGGTCTCTCTGACTTTCCTTAGTGGTAGGTAGGATCAGAGCACGCTTTCCCATGAGCAGTGGGTTGTTTTCCTGCATCACCTTATGACTGTCATCTCTGTGTCCCAGGGTATTCTCAGTTATCACCTGGAATAGTCTGAAACAGTAAAGGAGTCTGTTTCACCAGCTTCTACTCTAGCTACACTTAAGGCTCTTAGTGTTGGTGGGATGGCCCCGCTTCTGAGGTCTAGGAGAAATGGCCACATTAATAGAAAACAAAGAAAGCCATACTTGGGGTTCTGAGCAACGAATAGAAGACCAGAAGCAGTTGTAGTGCCTAGGACTCCCTGACCTGGTACAAGCAGAGGCCAGGGGTTTATCTATAGGAGGGTATCTATCAGTGAGCTGAAAATGCAGTGAGGCTACATTCAGCATGTGGACAGACGTAGCATGTCCAGCAGGCCGGTGGAGAAGATGAGGTGGTGGTGAGGGTCCCTGAGACAAGGTGCATCTCACAGGCAGTCTCAGTGATAGGCCACCTCATGAAAATGGAGGGTTGTTGTCAACCCAGGTCCCTAGCAGAGGACCAGCTGGCCAGGGCTCTCTCATTTGCAGAGGCTGCTCATGTCTAGCAAGGTCAGCAGAGTGGTCCTCAGTGAGACCATTGCATATGCATATTTTACATTGCAAGTGATTCTGTTTGTTCCTCTCCAAGGCTGCCTGCACCTTGGTTTAGGACCTAACACGATAAACTCAAAGAAACACTGCAGTGGCGAAGCTGTCTGTCTATGCAAACCGCCCAGGCCTTATATTCCTGTACAATCGAATAGGAAAAGCATCGTTGTAACATTAGCCAGTGTGTATTTGTGCCAGCTAGCTGTTATGTATTACAACCTGCTGTCTGAGGAAACAGGAGCACCAAAAAGGTAACAAAGTTCTCCCAAGCAGAAAGGGAAGGTTTCAAAGTCTCTATTCTTCCAAGGAAGGAAGGGAGGGAGGAAGGAAGGAACAAAGGTAACATGGAAACCGGGAAGGGAGAAAGAATTGGAGAGTCCTTGCCATTGTGAAATGCAAGCACCTGTTACGTGCAAGAGACGTCACTTTCCTTGTGCCAGGTGCTCCCAGCTGCTGCTTCAACCCACCAGCTTCCTTTGGAGCCTGTTCTGCTGCTTTGAGACCCAGCTGAAGGGGCCTCCAGCCGGCATCTCACCTTCTCCTTGGGACCCCATGTGCAGGGGCAGCAGGTCAGAGCTGGGTGCCAAGCCTTACCCCAGCGAGAGGAGACTGGACATAGGGCCACTCCAGTCTTGGGATTTTTCATCTTTCTGATTTCACCTACATGATGGGTTTGCAAGGCCATCGCGGGCTGGCCTAGCTCTGAACTACTGTGGGTTATACTGCTCTTATGTGGAAGTAGTTCCAAATTCCAAAGAGGTGACGTGCAAGTAAATTTTGGGGACTCACTCTCCCACTTATAAATCTGGGACAGGCTATATAGATATGATAAGAGCATATATTTTTTCCTACCTTAAGGAAAATTTTAGGGTATAATCACTACATGAATACTGCTCAGGGTCAGGACATTTAAAGACTCCATGGGCTTTTATCACTCACAAGGATAATGTGCTTTTCCTAAGACCCATAAAACGGTAGTAGGATTAAAGAGCTCCATCACAGGGAGCACTTGCATAAACCTCTCTGTCCTTAGCACGGACTCTCCCGTGGACTCAAACTGGGTGAGCCTTCAGTTCTTTCTTCTGTGTTTCGCATGAAGAAAGTGAGCACAAATGTCCCCATCACCCGAACCACACAGGAAATGCTCCCGCCTGGTGTGGCCCTGATGCCCTGAAGTGCTGTGCAGGCAGATCATGCAGGGTCAGTGCCGCCCGCAGGTGCCTGAAGGCACCGAGTGGGGGAGGGGAGGGATCAGGGAAGAGCCTGGTTTCCCACACGCAAGGGTGACACAATGGACGTAATCACAAGCACTTATTGAGCGCATGCTATGCGATATTCATGGTGCTTTAGAAAAATGAGTGGCCAGGTCTCTGCAGCATGATGCGTGGGCACAGCCCGCCAGTCCCAACAATGAATTTATGTCCTAGATGAATACAGATCTCTTCCCAAGACCACATTCATTTCTCATGTGCCTTTCATAATGTAAGCATTTTTCTGAGCTGATAATACTAGTTGATTAAAGGTATCATGTTTTCTCTATAACCTGTGTCCTAAGCTCAAGCCAACTACTTCATCTAGTTTTCAATTAAAAGAAAATAGGAAAAATGACCAACTGAACAAGGGACTGTGTGTTGGGGAGACATTTTCTAAGAAATGTTCCGCATAGTTTCCACCCTACGTGCTATATCTAAAACCCAATGCCTGTGTAAAAGGTGATTCTGCTCTGCTTGGTTTGAGGATTTGAGCCAGGAACCAAGTGTCCATTTGGATATTTCCTAATTGAATTATCGGGAAATATTCAGAAGAGATTCTGTCACTGTTTGCCCTTTGTGATGTTGTGGCATTGTCATCTTTCATGGTGGCTGGAGATCATGTTTGTCTACTCATTGCACACAACCGTCTCACACGGCTGCTACTGAGTATGGAGCCGGGGACATCGGTGTCCTCATCGACTCGGGCAGCTATAGCACAAACACCATAAACTGGTGGCTTACAGGCAACCTAGGTGGCCTTCTTACTGTTCTGGAGGCTGGGAAGGCCGAGGTCATGGTGTCAGCAGCTTTTGGCATCTGCTGAGAGCTCACTCCCTCCTCTTTCTGCTGTGTCCTCACAGGCAGAGGGGCAAGCGATCTCTCTGGGGTCTCTTTAATAAGTACAGTCATCCCATTCCTGAGGACTCTACCCTCATGATTGACTCACCTCCCAAAGGCTCCACCTCCCAAACTGTCACCTTGGGGATGATGTTTCCACATAAAATATCATGAGGATAATAATACACACAGTCCATAGCAATCAGGAATTCCAATATCCAGGTGCAAGGAAAGTATGGGATCCCTTAGAGAAGACAGCGGGGTAGAGGGAGGAAGAGAGTGCGGATTCACTTACTTGGAGCAGTGAAGTTGTGGTTAGGAAACAACATGGAAGGGTTGGCAAAACACGACTGAAAATTGTGCGGGCAGAGAATTGATCTTCTATTTTCACAACGACCCTGAGCAAGTAGAAACATCACACTGAAATGGGCAGTGGCTGACCTGGAACTTCAGGACGAGGGGTGAAATGACGAGAGCGGTGTTCGCCCAAGCAGCACGTTTTTATGATGCATGAGCCATTTATACAAAAGCAGCAAAAGGCCTTATGTAAGTTATAACTGATGGTATCAACTAAGACTCACACACATGGTCAAACTGGTGAAGTGAAGAGCTGAGCCATGCATGAAGGACTGTAAATAGAACAAGGCATCACAGACGGACACTTGTCTGACTGTGATGTACTGAGCAAATTAAAATAGGGAGAGATTAGAGGCCAGCTGCTCTGTCTAGGGGAGGTAAAAAGAAATTAAACTAAGATGGCAGCTTTGGAAAAAAGAAAGAACAAGTAGACAGAAACATTACAGGGGGGAAAAATCATGATTTAAGGATGAATTGGAAGTAGGAGGGGGAAAAAAGAGCCCGGGAGACTCAGTGCTAGCAAGCCTCCTGGAAATCAGAACTATTATGAGAAAGGAAATATTGTAGAGGACGCAGGCAGTGGAGTGAGGAAGTCATTGGTCGACATTATGTCAAGTAACATGAAGCCATCCAGACAGAGATGCCTTATGGGTAGTGAGCATTTGTTGGTAAGATGCGGCCTGAGAGGGATCTGCAGAGAGATCAAGTCTCTATCAACTGAATGCAGCCATCGGTACGGAGAGTAGTTCCAGAGCTCAGAGTAAGGAAAAGTCATGAGGGGCACAGGAATCATAAAACTCTTTAGAAGACGTGGGATGAAGTGTAGTCTACTAGGATGAATGTGAATTGAAATGGTAGAAGTTGGAAAGTCATTTCAAATTAAGGTGTTACCAGAAGACCAGTGGTCCAGAAGTGGCACCACATGTGGACTGTCTGACATGAATTTGTCATCTGCTGTTTCCAGAGAAAAGTTTCTAAGAGGAAATGAAAACACAGTTTCGGAGATGCTTTGGCACCAGGCTTTCTAAATGGCAGACAGGAATCTGGCGATGGGTCCTCCATTGGAGACTTTCAAGAGGGTTATGAAACAATCCTGTTTGTT
>NC_043710.1:96073903-96087080 GCF_006229205.1 Suricata suricatta
GGGGGGGGGGGGGGGCGTGGAATGCCCAGCACAAACAGAACCGCTGTGCTGAGTTAAATGAATGGATGGGAAGAGGAGAGTCTTAAAGTAGGGATTCTCTAGGCAAGTGATTTCAATAATGTGGTGTGAATCTAGATTATCATTTTGCCAGAAGGAAAGGAAAAATAGGAAAAGATGGGAACAATGTTGTAAAAATGAAAAAGTGAAAGAGGTTGGCAGTTGACTAGTCTGTGCGAAGGAAGGATGGAGATAAAGCCCCAGCTGACTGAAGTGCCCAGATGCAGTGATATTGACCGTGGTCAGAAATCAGGGTGAGCTGTGTTGAATCTGATTTGATGCTGAATCCATGGCAGGTGTTGGAGAAACTTGAAATAATAATTTTTCATATTTCTAAGGTTAGTTTAACCTTTCTTCATTTTTAAAAATGGCAGCCTTCTGTTTGACTTTCTCACCATCAGTGATTTGGACACCATCTTTCCTTCTCCTAAATTGGCCAGGAGAGGAGCTGAGGGTAAAAACAGAGAGAGACCGTTACAATTGCTGCAAATGCTCTGTGACTTTTGGTAATAGCTGCTCTGCCTGGGAACTGAGATTGAGTTTCCACATCAGCTTAGATGGAAGCTAGTTGCCCAATAGTTGAAACCAATGGTCTACTCAAAATGTGTAACTTCTCTGGAGAAAGAGTCCGCGGGCAGATTGTCAGAGGTGCTAATAAAATGGCTACTTATTCTCTGGCCCAAGGTGACAGTACAAAGGTGTTCCCTTTGTGCACATTGGAAGGTGACAAACTCAGTGGGTAGGCGGTCGCTTTCTGCCAGAGTTCAGAGCATTTATGCTGTGTCTCCTCGCTGCATTTCCTCTCTAGGACTCTTTCAAAAGTGATGATCTTCTCTCCCCTAAAGACTGAGTTAAGAGCACTCCCAAAGCCTTGCAGGGAGGCAGCGGGAGGCTCTGTCATCACGGACGGGTTGACCGTTCATCAATCCGAATGGTTGGCCATTCTTCCCAGTCACCTACATGATAATATTCACATATGTGAGTTCAGGGTGGGGTTTTTGTAGCCTCTTCCTACCACTGACTCCATCTCTCTCTGGGGTCCTAACCCCAAGGAGTTGGGTGAATAAGGAAGTATCGCTAAATGGGAAGGAAAATGCCATTTTATTAACAACATCTGTGCCAGAACACACACCCCAGACTAGGAAGTGTGACTGGAAAGTCCTCTTCATCCTCTCCTGAATTTAAGAGAGATTTTGCAGAACAGGCTGCCCTCTGACATGCTGCCCTCTTTTAAAGACAGAAATAGAGAGGTAGCTGGGGTTGGGTCTTCCCAGAAGAGCAGTATCCAAGTTTGGATTTTCTTCCAGGTATTTCAGGAAATTGTATGTGGATCTGAACAGTGAGTCTACTTAAATGTAATCTTAAACCTTCCTATCTGTGAAGTCCCACAGCATTTTGATAGTTCATGTCCTGCCACATCCCATCTAGGTTAGAAGTGAAAGCCACCGGCTCCTCCCCCATGATCTTGTAGGAGATGGAGCTGAGTGAAGCCAGAGCTCATTCTGAGGACTAAGAGGGCTGTGGAGTGAAGTGACCAGAAATGCAAATTACAGTGTCTTGAGGAAGAAAATGAACAGGTGGTCAACCCAAGCCAAAGTTACCATCCAAAGCTCTAACCCACTATGGCTCCTGGAAGGTGCCAGCGACATAGGGGGGCAGACAGAGCATGGAGGCTCTGATGACCCCTAGGTCTGGGGCACAGTCTAGCCTGGAGGGTAAGAAGCTGGAGAGAGTTAGGCTGGGAGTCGGCACCCTGAATAAGTAGACAAAGTTCAGTGCAGAGCTCCGGTTTCAAGGAAGTCACTGAGGGTCCATCAGTAAGCCAAGGTCCCATGGTAGGAAGGAGGGAGAAGAGTAAGACTTGGGCAGCAAAGCTGTCCCAAGGGCTCAGCTTGGGGACACCGGCAGCATGACCAACTTTTATTTTATGCTTTACTGTATTGTATTGTATTGTGTTTTGTTCTTCCTAATTCAGCTATCTTTGGCACTTATTGTAACCATCATTCAATATGACAATAGCAAAACCATATTTGTTAGTACTTACTGTTGTGTCTTTTTCCTGCTGAGGTCATTAACCTCATCGACACAGAAGCATTGTATTGTACTTTTTTTTTTTTTTGAAGCAAGACCAACTCTGATGGTGGGTCTGAGCCTTCAGATTTTTACTTAGACCAGATTCACCTTAAAGGAAAGGTAGGTGACTTTATAGGGAAGAGACAGGAAGGCAAATGCACTCATCACGTTCTGCACAGAATTACTGGTATTTATGTGGACTGGGAATTGCTACCAAAGCCTAAACCTTCATCCCTCCTGGGATTCAGAAACATCTGATCATTTGGGATAAGCTAGTGAAAAATGGTGACCAGGAGCTTACTTTTATCAGGAGGCAGGGAATCTGGGAGCAAACGGATTGTGTGAGAAGAGAAAGAAGGCGGTCAGTTCTGCCCCTTCACAAACCCGTGGGCAAAGTCGGACAGCAGGTACGCATTCTGTTTCTGCAACGCGTCTGCCCCAAACCCAAGGTGAGGGTGAGAGCAGAGGACTAACCAAGGGCTAAGCACAGCCAGCTGTCTCGCTTCCTCTGCTCATGATCTTTCCAGAACAGTGCTTCTCAAAGTGTGGTCTCCAGATTACCTGCAGAGGAAGCATCAGATGCTTGTTCAAAAGCTATTCCAGGACTAGACCTCAACCAGGGCCTACAGACTAGGAAAATCGAGGTGGACATCCTGAGAATTGGCCCTTCTTAAAAACCAACTATTAAGTGATTCTTGTATGCACTCAAGAGTCATGGTTTGATTACTCTAGAAGTCAGATTTGCCCTGGTGCCCTCATACTCATTTTTCAATGGTTTTCTGTTGTCTGTAAAACACATTCTACTTGGTAACACATCTTTCTAGGTCACTTTCTTGTGGAACTCACTGCTCAGCCACATGGAGAAATTGCCTTTTCCTAGAACACATGCTCTTTGCCTCCATGGGTTTGTAGCTCCTTCTGACAGGCTTTTTTTTTTTTTTTTTTTTTTTTTTTTGCTTTCCTTGTTTTCAGAGAGGACAAACTTCTCGTACTTCCTAATGACCAAATCTCATATATCACCCTCTCTATGAGTTTTTATAATCACCCCATGCAAAATTAGTCACTGTTCTTTCGTGCTATGATGATTAATTTTATGTGTCCACTTGGCGAGGCTATGATGCTCAATTGTTTAGTCAAACACTAGTCTAGATGTGAAGGAATTTGTGGATGGGATTAATATTCATGATCAGTTGACTGTAAGTGAAGTCCCTATAGCATGGGTGGGCCTCATCTAATCAGTTGAAAGTTTGAGTGCCAAGAAGGAGATTCCCCAAAGAAGGAATTCTTCCTCAAGACGTTAACATAAGAATCCTGCCTGAGTTTCCAGGCTGCAGATTTCAGGCACAAGACTAATATCAGCTCTCACCTGAATCTCCAGCCTGCTGGCCTGCTCTGAGATATCAAACCTGCTGGCACCCCTACTTTCAAGAGCCAATTCCTTTCTCTCTCCTTCTCCCTCCCCCTCCCTATGGGCCATTTCTCTGGTTAACCCTAAGACCCTTGACTAATACACTGCCACTTTCATTCAGCTCAAAGTTAGGATGATGCAGAGCCCATGGGAGAGGAAGGCTCCCCAGTTAATGGGGGCATTGGCCTTATTCCTGGGGTGGAGGATGGGAAGCTCCTGGTGAGGGCCCCTGGCCTGTTCCGCAGGACAGAGATGAACGATCTCTAGGCTTGCACAGCCTGTGTCTCCTCCTGAACTCCAGCCTCAAGCACCTCTGTCAAGGCGGAAGGTTACTGTCTCCGTGATCCCACTGGACTCCTCCCGCTGTCAGGGGAAGCCTGTTGGCCCCGCACCACTAGTGCTGAACTCCCTTAACCTCCCTTGTCATGCATGGACTTGGGCGGTCAGTCCCTGTGTGTGATGTTTCCGGATGTTGACCCGCGTTGCTCCGGAGCCCAGCTCGGGGACCTGCAATGCTACAGAGCTTCATAGCTGTTCAGTCACTGGCTGGTACCGTGCTGTCCCTTCAGGACTTTTCTCCAAGCCGCCGCCGACCCTGGCATTGTCCTCGAGTGGCCCTGTGCTCCCTCCTGGAGCGACAGTTCGGCCCAGCCAGCCTTCACAGTGGGGCCTTGCAGTGTTCCCCAGAAACGTGTCTCCTGAACCAGGTGAACTTCATTTCAGAGTATTGTCGCTGTGCCCTCTCCTCGTAAATACAGGCTGGCAGACGGATTGTCCCTTTGATTGCAAAGGCAGAGTGGTGACTGCCATTTAATCTTTGGTTTGCAGCGTAGATCACTGCATAAGGAAAGGTCTGTTCTTCCCAAGTGGCATTTTAATCAGAGGCGATTATGACATGAACGTGAATCCCATGCTTCTATTGAGCCCCCCACCCCACCCCTGCTGCTGCGTGCAGGGCCTCCCTCAGTACTGTGTACTATGCAGAGCCCTCTCACACACGCACTGAGGCCTCCGTAGCGTTAGCTGCTTGGTTCCTGTAATCCTGACGACAAACCTGGGCGTGGTGGTTAATGTGGATCCGGGAGGCAGCTCCGAGAGGTGAAGGCTTCAGAGCTGGTGACTCAGCACATAGGTGTGGATGTATGCATACAGCAGGGGCTACTGTTATGCAGAGCAGGGGCGGAGAGGTCTGCAAGCATTAGATGCCGTCATTCTTGTGAAGACCCCGTGAAACAGCTACAACCGTTATTCTCACACCATACCTGAAGAACTAAACACAAAGGAGGCTAGTGCCCTGCACATGGCTGCACAGCCAGGAGGGGTGGAGCCGCGTGTCAGCCCCAGGTCCCTGTGCTCCAGAGCCCCCCAAACCTGCCCCATTTGGGCCCCGCCTCTCCCGCTGGGACACCTATGTGAGCACGCATGTGTGCACGCGTGTGCGTCTTCGTACGTGCACGTCACACCTCTTGTCGTTCACGAAGCAGAACGGGAGCTCGTGCAGATGGCCAGAGGCCCCTCCAGAAGCCGACTCAGGCCCCATGTCCCTGGAAACCCCTGGGCTGCCTTCCTGAGGGCCCTGCATCACCCCAGCTTTCCATTGGCCCTGACGACTGGGGCCGGGAAGAACACAGCTCACAGAGACCCCAAATTATCTGTCAAATGTATTCTGTGCAAAGAGCCGGGTTAAGATATCCTGGCAGACTTCAGATAGCTGTGAAATTAGGTGATTAACTAGTTGTTACATAACCTTCTAATTTCTGTATAAGTCTAATTACATGAAATAGAAGTTGGGGTTTTGATTTTTTTTACTTTGCTTTTCTGTTTGGAGTGTAATTGTAAGTACTGTAGTGTAAATGATGGAAAATAACTGCATATGTTAAAAAAATAAATAAATAAACAGAAAAAAATATATATCCTGGCAAAACTACTGTGTCCCTCCCTGTCCTTCCAGAACCAAGGCTCAGCCCAGCTGCCCAGTGACCAGGGCTGCCCCCTCCGGGGAGGGGCTCCAAGGGGCAGGTGCCGAGGACAGGGGAGCCCGATGGCAGCCTCAGGAGTGGGGTAAGTGAGAGTCCCAGCTCCATTATGTAAGGTCCTCAGAGTCTGAAGAGCAGGCGGAGAGGAGGAAGGGAGGAGAACAGGTGTGCCTGGATAGGACGGGACAGGACAGGTGCCCCACCACGCCACCGCCTGTTGGCTGGGTGCATGATGGGCTGCAGGAGGGTGTAAAGGATTCGAACCCATTTTGCCTCGGCTGATTTCTCGTCTACACACACCTGATTTATCATCCAGTCGCCTGAAAGGGGTACTGTGGGACCTTGTCATTCTGTGACTGTCTAGCATCCAACCTCTGACTCTTATTACCGCCTGGGACCCTGTAGAAAGCCCTCGTTCTGCTCGGTGTCAGCAAGGCCCCTCTCAACAAAGGCAGCCCGAGTCCTCTGCTCTCTGCTTCTGCTGAGCTGATGGCTGGGGTCAGATGTGCTGGCCTGTAATTGCGTGTCCCCAGTGGGTGGCATGAGGCCTCCCGGCTGGTGGAGGTCATCTCCACGGCAGCACAGGTCAGCCCGTGCCTGACCTTGATGCTGGCGGCGGGTCTGCCAACCGTGTTCTCTGAGCCTCCCGGCTCCTCTTAGCTCCGAAAGTCCCCGTCCCCCTCCCAACACACTCCTTCCTGGCTTACCCACTGTCACCCAGAATGCTGAGGGCACAGCTGTGTGAGTCACTGCAAGTGGGAGAGCAAGGGAAGAAAGCCCTCGTCTTTAACCCTCATGGTGCCCCAGCCATAAAGCCTTCCACCCAGAGCCTACTCTTGCAGGGATCACCTCCCACAAGCCATTTCTGTAAGGTTTAATCAGGGATTTGCATTGGGGCAAGTTCACATGCAGATTCTAAGCCAGCATCCAACCCACCTCCCCCACGCCGCCCAGCCCTCTGGGAGCTATGTAATCAGGCGGCCAGTATTTCAGGAGTCTCTCATGTTGAGTTGCTAACGCTCCCATAGCCATCTGGGAATCAATCATCGCTGCTGCAGATCAGAAAGGATGGTAGAGACGTGTTTAGGCTTTACGACAGTATGATGTGTGGTACAGGAGGAAGGGAGAGAGGTGACACCACAATCATGTGCTCACCATGGCACTGAGTCTCAGCATCACCTGAAGAGATGAAGTATTAAAGAACATAGGTGAACGCTTTGGGCTCTCTCCTTCCATTGCGCCCTGACACTTCCCCTCTCAGAAAACCAGAGCAGGGGTTGTATGTCCGATGTGTGGCCAGACTCAGGCCACAGAGGAGAGGAGCAGGGGAGCAAGGAAACAAGCCAGCGTAAAAGTGGTCAAGTTCAAGCAGGGGAGGGAGCTCAAAGACAGGGATCTGTGCCAGTGATCAGAGGATTACTCTCAGCCTGAAATCCCTCCATTTGTCACCTGCTTCTGCGATGACAGAACACACCCTTCTGCGGGGAGCATGCGCAGATGGGAAGGCGTTTAGGAGGGCGGTCTCCCCCTGGCGCTGGAGTGCCCCGGGCACCCGGCGGCAGCTGTGTGTGTAAGAAAATCCGATGGTGCTCTTCTCCGGCCAGTGTTCTAGAGCACCCAGCCCCCGTGGGCCTGCAGCCTCAGCCCTGAGCTGGCCGGGTGGTCACCTCTCTGTGGACCACTCCGTGTCGCCCTCCCACCCATGGACTCTCCCCGTGCGCCCATCACCAGCATGATGCACCGCACCTGGAGGGCTGTCTCCCACTGGCCTGGTCCTTGAGCGGCTCAGGGACCTTCTTTTCCATCCACAGGACTGATCGTGCCTCCAACAAGGTCTAAACTCCAGCTTTACACAGTGTCCTCTGATCTAGGTGTGTTCTTTCTTTAGGTATCATCCTTCAGCCTGGGGAATTCTTGAGAGTTCTTCCCCTGTTAATAAGGTTTGATGTTGAACTTCCCTTGTGTGTTTCTGTCTCCAAACTGGAACCTGACTGATAAGGGATTGGGAGAGGCCGTAGTCCCTCAAAGATGGGATCCGGAGATGGCTTTGGTCTTGCCCGTGGGCCACAGTGCCATGCTAAGCCCCCTGACGGTGGGGGCAGGGATGCTGGTAACTCATGGCTGCCGGTGGCATGGTAATTAACCAAGTTGTAACCTGTGTTTGGTTCTGATGAAGTGCCGAATGAAATAAGTGCTCTGGAAACCAAGTGGTTGCTGCACTTGACTTTATGGCTCAAAGACTACGACCACTGCCGTTTGGGATTGATTTCTTTCGGTGCACTTAAGCATTTATGAGAAGAAAATGACACAGTCAGTTCCTTTAGCCTTTAGCCTAAATGGCTGTCTGAGAGCTTCCATGGCAGCCATGGAAAGATCTCCTTTTCTCATGGCAGCAGGGCTAATATTGCTGGACATAAAATGCAGCACTTAATTGTATGGGTTGCTGAAACACAAGTATACTTAAGTTCACAATCTAGTCAAACTTCTTGTGTAAAATTTAGGATGCTGGTTAGAAAAGAAGGGAATCCTGAGACTTTGAATGGGAACAACTGGTTGGATCCAAATAAAACTGACAAGTGAATTTGCGTGTCATTCAGAGCCTCCCTGAACCAAAAGAATTAGCTTTCCCTCCTCCCTCCAGTGCCTCAGGAGGATGCCCTGCCGTGGCTTAGAAGCCTTGGGGTCACTCACCTGGGGCAAGCCTTGGGAATAGACTCTCCTGTCCCTCAACACACCAACGTACTCTGGTGCCACTAGACCTAGGATCACATGTCACCATGTTCTTTTTTTTTTTTTTTAACTGTTTGTTTATTTTTGAGAGAGAGAGAGACAGAATGTGAGTTAGAAAGGGATAGAGAGAAGGAGACACAGAATCCAAAGCAGGCTCCAGGCTCCAGAGCCTGACACAGGGCTCAAACCCACAAACTGTGAGATCATGACCTGAGCCGAAAGTTGGACGCTCAATTGATTGAACCACCCAGATGCCCCCAAATCTCACCGTGTTCTAAGGGGCCAGGACACACTATAACCCAGTAGAAAGTAGCTTGCATACTAAAAGAATTGTAAGAATTTTACATATGGACAGAAATCCTGGGGAAGACATGCAGGAGTGAATTCCAAGGGCATTAGACCAAGCGCAGCACTCAGCTACAAAGATAAGTATTCACCATAAAGGGTGGCATAAAGGGTCCCCATCACCAAAATGCTTTAACCACAAGGATATCCCACAGGAGGCTCATTGACCATAGGGTCTGTAGGAATTAAATAGATCTGTAACCTACTAGTAACCTTTTTGACTGACTTAATAAACTCTAGATCTGGAGCCAAAACCCTGACTCACCACCGTGAAGAATTGTGGCCTCTCAGCGGGTTTCCAGACCTCAGTCCAGCGCTCTTTGACTGAAGGAGAGATCAAGCAACCTGAGGAAGGACCGTGTGCCATGGTTGCAAATAGCCACTGTGAAAATAATCCTTCAGTCCATTTTGAGAGTGCATTGGGGCATAATGCAGTGATCCTCAAGGGATTATTAGGTAATAGTTCCAAACTGATGCTAATTTATGCCACTATGACTCAGCAGTCAAAGTAGGGCTTGCAACAGTGAAATAATAGAGGCTTAGTTCAAATCTGACTCACAGTAGGCTTCATTTGGCCCCAAATTAACTCTCTTACCATTGGGCAGGTGTCATTATGGCCAGAATGACTACGTGAACGTCCATGGAGTGTCCTCTCCTGATCAGGATTGTGAACTAGAAGCAATACCGTATCTTCAGAAAGACTGCAGAAATTAATATCATCATCAAAGATTTGAAAACATAAGGGGTGATGATATCTATCCACATTCCCATTTCACTCACCCTTCGGTCTGTGATGAAGTCGGTTCGATCTTGGGGAATAACTTGGGACTCTTGCGAACTTAGACGGTGACCACAGGTGCTGCCGCTGCTTCAGGTGTATCATCTTCACTGGAACAAATCAACATGAACTCTGACACTTGGTGTGAGACTAGGGACCCTGCCAATCCTTTATTTCCACACCAGTTTGGAAGGGAGACAAAACGATCTTTGCTTTCACTTGGCAGGGCATATGGTACACCTTTACAATCCTGCCCGAGGGCTCCATGAGCTCTGCTCTGAGTATTAATTCCAGGAATCAAGGGATGAGGGTGGTTCTTCTCGCTATCATGTTTGGTAACCCATTCACAGAATTTCCACTTATGGCTAAGAAGCTTTGAGCTGTGTGTGTTTGGATGTCTTAGTACCTAAGGGGCAAATGTACTTCCACTGGAGGACACAATGGGGCTCCTCCGGAACGGGAAGATGAGACTTCTACCTGACCTTTGGGGACTCCTTAGGCCACCTGAGTGAACAGGTGGAAGAGTTGCTATTGGTTGGAGTTGTTGATCTTGAACACCAAGAGGAAACTGGGTCACTGCTGCACAAGGGAGCTTTTGTCTTCAATCCAGTGGACTCTCTGGTGCGCCTCTTAGTCCTGCCATGTCCATTCGAAAAAGTTAATGAAAACTATGGCAACAAAAAAAGACACGTCAATGGACAACCTAGACCCTTTGAAAATTAATATTTGAGTCATTCTACCTGGTAAATAACCCAAACCAGCTGAGATTCTGGCTGAAGCGGGGGGAAATACAGAAATCATAGTGAAAAATGGAATAATTAAATATCCACCAGAGTCTTATAATCAATTATAGGAACAAGAACTAGAGTACTTTGCATATTTTTTCTTTGCTTGTTATGTGTTCACCTGTATAGATTAATTATTTTCTTCATTCACCTTTGCCCTTTTTGGATTTTACATACCAGTTGGTCTGGGGTAATTTTAAAATGTACTCGTTAACTAACAGAATATTCAGTGGGAATGTGATGGAATTTGGGAGTCATTAATATAGCCAGACATGGCTGGTAATGACAACTTGTAAAGATACCTTGTGTCTTATTGGGGTGGAAATACAGAGCTGTTTAAACGTTGCCTGGAATGTGTATAGTGTGTGTGCAGAAGGTGTGTGGGGAATCTGAGTCACCTAAGAGCAGGCTGTGACACCAGTCTATTGCTCTTCATGTCCAAATGCGTCATGAATGCTCTGCTCTGTGATGACGGAGCTGGACTCCAAGCACCTCTGCAGCAAGCGTGTCAGTGGAGGGTGATGATGCTCTTCGTCTTGGTCCCGGGAGGCTGCTGGGTTGTAGTTTTCTTGCTTCCACCACGTGGCCTCCAGCAGTGCGTGGGGCAAAACTAGGGCGGGGCTCCAGTCTCCCTGCTTGACCGGGGCATCAGGTCCTTGAAAGTTCCTGTCCATTGCCCTAGTCCCCACCCCCGACAGACAGCACACAGCTTCGTCCTCACAGCAGCCTGCTGGAAAGTGGGCTCCCAGTACTCTGACTCAGACAGTTGCATATCGCTTACCTAAGAGGAGTATCTCCTAGTTGCCTAACCCTTCTGAGAAGTTTGTCTGGCCAGTGAGTTTTCCAGCTTTACATAGCAAGTCCACCCTAACATGTGGTCTTCTCTGAACCTCTTGTTCACTATTCCATAGTCAGCCACTTCTGCTTCATTCAGTGCGTGCTGGTACTTTTTCCAAGCTCTCAGGAGCCATTCTAGGGGGGGCGTTAGCACAGTTCATAGGATCCTTGCTAAGGTGAGACATCCGGTGTTAAGGAAAATGTGCCGTATCCATAAACTCTCCCTTAGCCTCATATTATGCTCTCCTTGGCCTAGAGTCCTTGAGACAGTTCCATAGATATCTTTTCCAGTTCCTGCCAGAACACATTCACCAGATTCTGTAACTCCTTGAATGGATAGTTCTCTCTTCCTTCCACAGGCTCAGCACATGCCCCATTCCAGACCTTGTTCTTGCCCTGGTTTCCAGGAGGACGTAAGTGGACCTCGTCTTGTAAGGCACCTGCCTCACTTGAAGCCTCTTCAGGTGAAGAGTGGGCCACGTCTTTATGCCCAAAACAGTCCGAGGAATGGGGGACATCAAGGTTTCCCCAAATGCATCTCCCCAGCTATGTCTCGGTCCCACTCCTTCCCTATCAGAGTCATAATTTTGGCACAGAAAGCCTGCTCCAGTAGAGAGTTCTGTTTTCTCTTCGGTGCTTCTCTTAAGTACTTTCATGACTAAGTCCTCAACCTGCCCTTGAGTCTGATTCTCCTGCCATAGGGGATACCTTAAATGTGGCCGAGCAGTCCTCTCTTGCCTCCCATCCATCTTGAATTGGTGACATATAACCCAGTGTCTATTAATCACTGGTACTCAGCATCAACCACCCATTCCATGGTTCTTACGGCTATCAAGCCACCAGCACCAGAAATGTCACAAGGCCACTGCATCCTTTTTGACCCGACTCTTATCCCAAGTCACTGCCAGTGAGAGTCTGCACACCTGCCGCTCGTGCTCGGGTCTGCATTGCTAGTCAGCCAGCGTAGGATCTATTTCCAAAATCCGATTACAGTCTGCATCCGAGAACCATGCCTCGTAGTTACGCCAAATTGTATGAGAGCAGATGCCAGGACATCACTAAGAGGTGGCCGGATGGGTGGGGAGAGGCAGGAAAGTCTGAGGAGACATAGCTTCGGGGAAGTGAGGAAGACAGAAGGGAGCAGGAGAAGCCGCTTTGCAGCTGAGGCCTCAGCGGATTCTGTCGAGCATTCTAGAGCTGGGAGGACTTTCATAGTGTCCCAAATCCAGTCCCATGTGGCTGGGTCTCCCTGCTTCGGCGTATCATTGGCTGTGGGATGCCTTCCTGGAGGTGGTGTCACTTAGGACAAGGCTGACTGAGGGCAATTCCAGTGAGAGCTGCAGCTTCAGGGCATCATCCCAACAGACCCACAGGTCAGGGCCTGGGGGCCTCATCCCAGAGAAGGGACTGGGGGGAGTCCCACAGCATTTGCTGCTCTCGTGGCTGCTGAGCCACGTCCTGCCACACACGCTGCCAGCTTGGATCAGAACTTGGTCCACAGCCAGCAGGCGGGCTCAGTGTCCTCCGTGCCCACAGATGAGCTTAGCCATATAGAGGACTTTGCAGCTATTCCAAAATCAAAGCTTGCGGAGAGTTACTGACTTCGGTCAATTAAATTACAATTTTCATATGCACAGCTTTTGTACTCTTCACTCCTGCAGTTTAAAAGGAAAGAGTAATGGAAAGAAGGAAGATGGGAAAGAAGGCGGGTATGCTGAGCACTCTGGCGTCAGGCCCTCCCCAGGCACCTCTGCCCTTTTGTAGATACGACCAAGGTTGGGGATGAGGTCCGGACCCGAGGCGTGAATTCTGCCGTGACAGGAGAAGAAAATGGAATGTAACTGTGGGCACACATGACGCTCACATTAATTGAGTTAGTGTGTCCTAATTAACATGGGTTCCCTCAGAAGCAAATGCATCAGTCATCACCTCTGGCCGCCACTGTGCGGTAGGGAGAGAAGACTCAGGACCACTCAGGAAAGTATTGTTTAAATCCCTGGAATGGAAAAAATATCTTCTGACCTTACGGTTCTACAGAATTTCCACCCTCTGCACTGACAGCTGGGGGCTGCTGCGTGAGCGCTGCAGGTCCCCGTCTGGATGACAGCCTTGCTGTCCTTCAGGACCCAGAGCGAGCGGGCTGCTCTGAACGTCCGTTCTCGCTCTCTGATGTGCACAGCTTCTCAAA
>NC_043710.1:96087180-96146447 GCF_006229205.1 Suricata suricatta
CTCTCTGTTTCTCAAAAATAAATAAAAGACATTAAGAAAATTAAATAAGAATTAAAAAATACATCCCTGAGTTCAAGAAATCCTCAGTGATGGTTACATCAGTTTCAAAGCCACCACCAATCACATTCCAATCATTTGATTCTTACAAAGTCTGTCAAAAAGAAAACAATATGTGGCCAACGGAAGCAAACGTGGTTGTATGTTCCTTTCACTGTGTTTTGAGGTTGTTTTCCGTTTTGAGCATAGAAAGTTTTGAGAACCTTTTGGTTTCACTTTTAGCCAAGGATCTGAGGCCCTGAGCCGCCCACATCTGACTTCGGGAGCTACAGATCATTCCTGAGGCTTGTCCAAGGCCAGTTCCTCAACTTGCCATGGAACCCAACTGATCAAATCTGGTCTTGAAGCTAATGCGTTTTATTTACTTAGTATTTGCTGACTCATGTAGTCAACAAACTTTAATGATCTACACACTTATAAAGGTGGCTTCAGTCCGTTTTGGAGTATGTTCTGGGCTTCCCACTGTATGGGGAGCATGAGGTCTGGAATCCTAAATCCTCCATGAACCAAAGTCCTGCATCCTTCTCTGCTGTGTGGCCTCACCTTGGGCTCTTGCCTCAAGTTTACACCCTGATCTTGGTCCACTAGACTTGACCATCCTTTCAGTGAGAAAGGAAAAAGCAAAGGAATGGAGAAACAGAAGCTTATTTATTTATATTTTCCCTGAGAGCCAGTAAAAATGTTCTAAGATATGTTCTCCATGTTTTCTCTCCTAGATCCTGTGCTGGTCCTCATAGGCCTCCCAGTGTCTATTGTAGAATCATATCCTGCCATCTTGGTCAAATGTGAACAAAACATGGTTGAGAAGGTAAGGTGAGCCATAAAAGATCCCAGCAAGCATTGCTTAGTTGTGATAGTAAAATCCTTGATCTTTTTCCTAGAAGATGACACCCAAGGCATCATGACCACTTTTGTTCCTGGAAGTCCATTCAATGATTGACTCAGAGAGAGGCCTTTTTCCTAGGTGGGAGAGCTAACAAGGTTGACAGAGTAGACAGAGAAAGGCTTGAGTTTCCCCTTAGATTACACTTGACCTACTAAAGAGCATCAGGTGAGGAGAAGAGGACCAGTTTGGCAGTGGGTTGTAACCCGGTGGTGAGGGGCTTTGTGAGGCTTGCTCAGGAGGCTAGATTCCATCCTGCCTGCAATGAATCGGAGGTCACTGGCAGTGTCTATGGAAGGGGGTGACGTGCTTGAGAAGTATAATCTTGCCAAGAGTTTACTTTGGTGAATTACATCAATGGAAATGACCCATTTAATTTAGGCTGTAGAAACCAAAATGCTCCCATTGGCAGGTACTCCAATACTCCTTCAGGAGCTGAGTTGCTGGGCCCTCCAGCAGAGAAGACCTTGCCTATCCATCATGCCACCAAGGAACCTGAAGTTTTACATCAGGAGAATCTGTAGCAAAGTGGAAAATGTACTAGACCTGGGGGAATGGAAGTTTAAGTCCTGGCTCTTCTTTTTATTCCCCGTGTGATTGGGATCAAGTCACTTAAAATTCCTGGGTCTCAGTTTTCTTACCTGCAAAGTGAAGATAAAGCCTGCCCTGTAACACTTAGCTATTGTGTGAACAAATGAAATAATCAAGTGAAAATACTTGATTGTTGAAGTACAGATGAAGGCATGTGTGTGTCAGCTCTGACCTCTGGCTCATTACTTTATCAGCTAAATCAAATAACCTTTCATTCAGTCTTCCGTGGATTTTCTCAACAACAAAGGTTTGCTGAGAGCTAAAGACTAATTACTTTCTATGTGAGGTTTATGGGAGTTTCACAAAGCAGTTCTCAGCAAGAGATGTCGCTAGCTCAGTAATCACTGTAAACTCTCAATTCCTCTATGGTGCCCATTTTCCATTATTCCCCTTCCCCATTCCAACTCCCTTCCAATCCTTGAGTAATGACTTCATTAAACCACATGACTCAAATGGGACCTGTCATATAGATTGAGCAGGTGTGCAGATGCAACAAAAAGGGGGTGTCTGAATCATTCCCTGCAATGTGTCGAATGTGAACCCAGGAACAGGAGAACTCTCTGGGTGGCGTTGGCTGGTGTGATAAGTATGGTGAAGAGAAGGGTCATGGTCCATGACAAGCAACCAACATGCAGAGAGAGGCAGATACTATATGGCAATGAGGAAGAATGAAATATGGCCATTTGTAGCAAAGTGGATGGACCTCGAGGGTGTCATGCTAAGTGAAACAAGTCAGGCAGAGAAGGACAGATACCATATGTTTGCACTCTTAGGTCTAACAGGAGAAACCTAACAGAGGACCATAGGGAGGGGAAGGGGGAAAGAGAGCGGGGGAGAGGGAGGGACACAAATCATGAGAGACTATCAAATACTAAAGACGAACCATGGACTGAAGGGGGAGGGAGGGAGGGAAGGGGGTGATGGTCATGGTGGGGGCACTTGTGGGGAGAAGCACTGGGTGTTATATGGAAATCAATTTGACAATAAACTATTAAAAAAAAGGATAAAGCTCCCACCGTGCTCCCTGGTCCCCACTCTTATGAAGGCCACATTCATCCTGTCTTCCCCGTGCTCTGCCTCACAAACGTATCACTCTTGTAGTCTTGGCCCCAGTAGCAATACGTTTCATCATTTGCAAATAAAAAGACTCCTTTACTCTATATACCCTGAACTGCAATCAGAGGTTTTGTCGCTTATAATATATTTGAGTGAGCTCCTACTGGCTGTTTTTGAGCAAGTATGATGATTTTATTTTTTTTAATTTTTTAACATTTATTTTTGGGAGAGAGAGAGACAGAGTGCAAGTGGGGGAGGGGCAGAGATGGGGGGGGGGGGGAAACAGAATCTGAAGCAGGCTCCAAGCTGTTAGCCTGATGGAGGGCTCAAACCCGTGAACGATGAGATCATGACTTGAGCCGAAATCAGACATTTCACCAACTGAGCCACCCAGGTGCCCCTCAAGTATGATGATTTTAAAACATAGCCCCAACATAGTCTGACATTTTTTTCCCAAAAAGTGGGGTTTATGTCCCCTTCTTTGGAGTCTCGGTGGGATTCCGATTGCTCCATCCAGTCAGGGACAGCAAAGTGATGCTATGGGATTCCTGAAGCTGGTCACAAAGGGTCATGTCGCTCGGACTGGGTCCTGTACAGCACTCATTATGGTGGAAGCCAGAAACCATGTAAGAAGTCTGCTTGTCCTGAGGCCACCACTTTGGCTGCAGAGGCTAGATGCAGGTGTCTGGTCAACAGCCCCCACTGGCAGTCCTGTGAGTAAGCCAGCCTGGAAACCCAGCCCAGCCTAGCCTTTCAAGGACCAAGGACTGGTGACATCTGGCTTCTACCCCCAAGAGGCAATGAGAATGGCTGAGCCAGGCTCTTCCACATTCCTGACCAACGTATCTGGAGAAAGAGAGAAAGAATGTTGTTTTAAACTCCTACATTTTGGGACAAATTCTTACACAATGATAGTAATTGAGGAACAAGTCCCTTAAGAACTTTGAGTCTCAAGGCACCTGGGTGGCTCAGTCTGACTTCGGCTCAGGTCATGATCTCACAGTTCATGGGTTCGAGCCCCGCATCAGGCTCTGTGCTGACAGCTAGCTCAGAGCCTGGAGCCTATCTTCAGATTCTGTGTCTCCTTCTCTCTCTGACCCTTCCCTGACCATGCTGTCTCTCTCTCTCTCTCAAAAATAAATTTAAAAAAATTTTTAATTAAAAAAAAGAACTTTGAATCTCTGGAGATTATCTATAAAACCCAGGTAACACCTCCTTCTCAGGACTGATGTGAGAAATTAAGGATGTGGTGCCTGAGCAGCACTCACAGCATGTCTGTACATCACCAGCTCTCATTCAATGTTCCTTCTCTGCCATCCTTCCATTAAGTGATTGGATCTTGGTCAGAAAGATTTCATAAGCTATAGATATTTTGCTGATATTATTTTTTCTATTGGACCCACTATCCCAGAGATAGTGGATTCCCAGAGAATTCCCAGTCAATTATTAGTCCAAGGCCCACTTAGAACTTTCTTCAGATAATTTATTCAGAGACCCTTCTTTGGTGTCTATAAGGTCTTAGTAACCATCATGTTCATGTTAATTTTCTGTCCCCTTTAACTCTTTAATGAGTTAACAGCAGGGACACTATTTGGTAGAATATTCTTTTAGCTCCATAAGTAGACGAACAAGTCATAAATTCTTGAAGTTCAAGACCAGATGTTTGAATTTTCAGAGATAGGAGAAAAATCATGTGCCTCATTAGAATCAAGAATATCAGTTGTTTTACTCCTTGTAGTCAGTGTCTTCTTATTCTACTAGTTGATACATTATTATTATTTGTTGTCTAAATGATGACAGAGAAAGCTATCATAATTTCTCTTTGCTTCCAAGTTTAAAAAAATGTGTTCAAGATTTCTGGTGAGAAAATCACATTAGCCATGGAAACTGACAGTAATCACAGCAACAATACCTCCTTCTCAAGTAAAAACTCCAAGATATTAAAAAAGAGAAAAAAAAATTATAGACATGGACTCAGGTAATGAATGCCACATCTGTCTCCGTCTGACTCTTCAACATTTTGAGAAGTTTGAGCTGTTTCATGATGGGTGAGGGTTTTGAGACTCTATTTGTTCAATTTATTTTTCACGGTTCAGTGACAAAAATAACAATAAGTTCCACAAATAGATTTCAAGTGGATCAAGCATTTTCGGTTTGGAAAGCTAATCTCCTGAGTGGCAAGCTCTGTGCACTCCTGGAAAGGCTCAGTGCAACGGTGATGTGTGGGAGCAAAGCATCTGAGTTCTGGGCAGTTCTGGTCCTCGTGCTGCCACATGGGATCGGGGGGCTGGGAGGCAGAGAGGACCAGAAGTGACTTTTGTTGTTTCTCTCTTGTAGCTCTGGTTTCTGTTACTGCTGCCAAACTCTTGGCTGGCAGCACACAGGCTTTCCATTGTTTACGTAACTGGTCCTAATGGAGGAATCCTCACTCCACCCCTATTTGTCTCCAGACATAGCTCAGCGCTGTCAGGGCCCCTGGACAGAGAACCGAGCCAGTGGGCACAATCCCATCCCCCCCGCCACCCCGGGGACAGAGTCCCAGGACTGGAAGGAATCACAGAACACATAGGCTCCCCTCTGGGGACCAGTTCTAGCCTTTCCTCTGAACGATCCCCTAACTGTGTGCTCTAGATGCTCTCTCCTCTCCTGTCCTCCGTGAATTTGAGGCCACTCGTGATTTCACGTGTGGTCGCCAGGCATTCTTTAGGTCGCCCCTTAGATCTCTAAGTTGAGAAGCCCTCATCCATTAGTTTTTACAGGGGCTCTAACCCGTGGGGATCTGTTGTGTCCATGTCCTGCCTCCCCCACGGACTGCCTCACCACATAAGATGGGATTCTTTCCACCTAGGCAGTCGCCTCTATTTGTGCCTCATAACAAATAACAATAGCCGTCATTTACTGGGCAGAAGTCTAAGAAGGCTGCCAGGGTTCCTGGCCCCTATGCATCTTGTAGAATAAATCTCCTTTCCTCTGAGCATAGGCAGGCCTGTGAGTGGGTGGGAATCACTCCCGTGACTAGGGTACTCATCCCCCGACTTTGAGCTAACCCCAATGGAGATGATTCTGGTGGTTCTGGTCTAATCAGGTGAGCCCTTAATGAAGTCACAGATATTGAAGGGATGAGTGAGATTCAGTATGGGCGGGCATGGAGCAGGGGGGCCTCTGTCATGGACTTCAGCTGTAAGGAGCCCCGTGATAACAACTTGAGTGTGGCCCCTATCAGGTGAGAGCAGTCCCCAGCAGAAGCTGGCAAGGAACCGGATTCTGCGGAGAACTTGAGAGAACTTGAAAAGGATCTTTCCCTAGACTAGTCTCTAGGGGAGAAGGCACAGAGAATCAGCCACAAGGGACCTGGACTTCTGATGGACAGAACTGTGAGGTTGCACGTGTCTGTTATCTTAAGCCACTAAACTTATGGTGATTTGTTGTATACCAAAGAAAGTAAATACATGCCCCCATCCACGTGCTGAACCTTGTAGTAAGGATGTTCATTTCATTCCTGCAGCAACCCTTGAGGTCATCACTATGTCCATTGTTAGAACAAGAAGACCGAAGCCCAGCTCAGTGGACAGAAGCGACAGAGACTGCTTCCCGAAATCCTGCAATGGCCCCCTCCCATTGCTTGTATTTGTCAGACCCATCCCCGTTGGTGCTCTGTCCTCAGCATGGCTTGGTCTGCCCTTGTGATTTAAACGATACGGGCTACGGGCTGGTGCTGGCACCTTGGCTAAAGTGTTTTGATCCAAACCATTTTGTTTCTTACAATGAGGATGCTCCTTTCCATTTAATTGTGCTTTTGAAAAATCTAATTCGGCCTTGAGTATTATAACATTAAGCTTAAACTCCTTCACAAAATACAAGTTGAGTGAAGATGCCTCTGTCCTTTGTTTTTACAAGATGGATGGTGTGAGCGCAGGTGCTGCCCCAGTGCTCAGCTTGTCCTGCCGGTGCTCCCACTACCTTCCCCAGGTAGTGAACCCCTGCCCACAGCCGGGGTGACTCAGGAACACCTGCAGGCGTTGTTCCTCCCTCAGCCCCATCTTCCCCCCAGGTAAGAGAACAGGAGTGCTGACTGATCTGTGATTTGAAGCTTATAATCAAGAGAGCCCCGCTGAGCCCGGCTGCGGGCCCGTGCTGACCAGGACCTCAGCCCAGATGAATGAGTGACTTCCTTGTGAGCACAGCTTTACCTCATACCCAAGCTCCACACTTTAGATTACTATCTGGCTCCGTCATGCATTCCTTCAAGGGATTTCTCTATTTTTAGAACTGCCAGAAACCCAATCTTTCCCCACCCAAACACAAGATATCCAGAGAGGTTAAAGAAATGTGCCCTTGCTCCCATATGGGATAACAGAGAAGGCAGAGTGAAAATTGCAGAAAGAATTGAAGACAGAGTGGAGGGCTGGGTGCCAGTGGGAGGACAGGCTGGAATATGAAGGCAGGATGGAAAATGACATTACACTGAAATGAACAGCAAAGCTCAGTAGAATAGAAAAGCATAAAACCACTTCTGCCACCGATGAGTAAGGAAAAAGATTCGGGGCAAACTACAAGTGCAGACGACACACCAGCACGGGCTCCGGAGCCCAGGAGTATTTGAAGTCCGTGAGAAGTATTTGAAGTCACCTCTGCAGCGAGGGGTCATACAGACGCTTCAGCAGAAGAAGCCACGAATTAACAGGTCCCTTTCAGAGATTATTGTCAGTTCAGGTGTCAAATCATTAGAGACTTCGGGAAAATCAGATGAAGGTAATAAAAACTATGACAATAATGATATACTATTGAATAGTCAATATACTATTGAACTGATTGAATCCTAACAAAAATCTGTCTTCTAATGTTTACTATTATTATACACATTTTACAGACATTAAAATTGAGGTGCTGTGGACTTAAGTAACTTGGCCAAGGGGAGGGCGGGGACAGGAATGGTGAAGAGCCCAGTGTGGCCAGAAACAAGTGGGAGAAGATGGAACAGGGATGTAGAGCAACACCATGGAGGGTCTCACGGGACTCTGCAAGAAACGTGACTCTTAAACGGAGTGAGGTAGTGGACTCCTGGAGGGTTTTGAGCAGAAGAGGCATGTGGTTTGACTCACATTCAAATATCAGTCTTCTGGCTGTGGGAACAAGAAGAAATGATAAGTGGGGCTGGGGGAGGGGCGAGACGTGTTGATCAAGAGTGGAGCCATGGCAGGAACTCAGACCAGGGGAGGAGGCACTCCGTTACCACACTGATGCTAGGTGTAGACAGACTCTCCTTGATGGGAACCCTCTGTTTCTGTCCTGAGTGTAGGGAGGATGTGGTGAGTGATGACACACGGAATTACTGTAATTACTGCATCTCCCTAAGTACAGCTGTGACATATGCCTGCGTCTTGATGAGCATTTTCTTTGTGCACTTTGGAAATTCATGGTCAGCCTGTGGGGAGGAGCATGACACTGCACGTTTTACAAAGCACCTTCACGTGAACTTTTTGGAAGCAGCCGGTAAGGGAAGCCTGTCAGCCCCCATTGTCCCCGCCACTCGACACAAGAGAGGATGGACGTGGTGAACACACAGGCTGTCTTGTCCAGGGTTACAGGAGCTGTGGGGGGGAGGCGTCTCTCCCCCGCACCCAGCTCCTGACTAAGCGCGTGACAAGCAGCATCTGGAGATGACACTGGAAAAGGAGGCGAGGAGTTCCGTCTTCCTGCAAAGACGTTGGTGTCGCAGCCAGCGCACGCCAACCCTCTCAGCTGCCGTCAGGGAGGGACACTTGGTCCTCAGCTTTTAAATCACGTGCCTTACAAGTTCAACTGTGACGAGACTTGCAAACTACTACAGGGAGGACTCACTGAGATGAGAAAAAGCCAAATAAACTAAAATCTCATACAGGTGGTTCCAACAAAGGCTTTCTTTTTGTCAGATGGTTTGAAGGTCTGACACGGGAGAGCTTTTCGAGAAAGAGTTCAAACTCTTTCCTCCACTCATCACAGCTTCGGGAATCAGCAAAGCGTCCCCACCTGACTAGCTTTGATTTCCAGTTCATGAAAACTCATCATTTTTTTCTTTTTGTTCAGTATGTAGTGACACTAACTCAGCCGTTTTAAATCTTCTTATAAGTTAAATAGATGATCTCCTCTCTGCCGACAGGGCTGGGACGAAGCCCAGGCACTGGTCGTGAGCATAAAATTTAGGGGGTGGGGCATTAAAACAGTGGAACTCAAAATAATATTTTCATGTGATTTTTTTCATGGTGATTTATTTTTGAGAGACAGAGACAGAGCATGAAGGGGAAGGGGCAGAGAGAGGAAGAGACAGAATCCGAAGCAGGCTCCAGGCTCTGAGCCATCAGCACAGAGCCCGATGCAGGGCTCAAACCCATGAACTGTGTGACCATGGCCTGAGCTGAACTCGGATGCCCAACTGACTCAGCCACCCAGACACCCCAGTATGATATTTTTTAAAGGCAAAATGCCCAAACTTCTATAAGTGAGCAAAGCATCAAAATTGTAAATGAAGGTTGTATCAGCATGAGTGACTTCTCCTCTGCTTTAGGCTTCGGGAGGGCTTGGCACTGGTAAAAGGTGTTGCCTTCTGATGTCTTATGCTTCTATATTCCTTCTGCATGTAGTATTCAGTACCAGCCAGGGGCGGTTTCTCCCATGGAAGGCTGAAATAGGAAGAAGGAGAACAGAGACAGGACAGGTACCAGGTCTCGTAGAATATAGTGGGCACCGCATGATTTGTTCCCTTTGATTTGTTCCATTTCCCTAAAGCATTATAAAGCGCAACCCGTGATCCTCGCCATCTCCATCACATGGAGTGGCACCAAGTAGGCACGACGTCCTCGCGGTGATGGTGGACGCGCTGCAGTGCGGCACATTAAACACAATCACGGGGCTGTGTGGCACCGCCTAGCCTGTGCTCTCAGGGCTGGGGGGAAATGCTGAGTGTCTGCATGTGACAATAATGGGACTTCCGAATAAACAAAATCCTGACAGCCGCCATGCAGTTAACACAGAGCTGTGGCCGCACAACCGCCTGAGCCATTAATTAGAGTACAGCATTTCCTCTTGAGATGATGCTGATTAAAATGTATATCCACGCTGCTGGAAAATAACTTCAGGGTTGATGTGAAAATAGCAAAAGAGATTTCAAATAAATAGCTTTGAAAGAAAGGGCATCTTTGTGAAGAGGAAAATGCATGTCCTCTTGTCCTGCTGGGAGCTGGGTATCCCAGAGCCATTTTGTGGTTGGCTGGGCAAGTTTTTCTGAAAGATAAAAGAGATGGAGACCCAAGTGAGTCAGCTAAACCCTAGGAGCTCACAGAATTTTCCTTGGAATTGTCTTTCTTCTTAATCTTTTGTAATCACAGATACATAATTCAGTGTGCTTTCATAAACTCTGCATGTCCTTCTCCCTGTCAACAGGACAGACCTCTCCAGTCAGCCAAATCCACATACTCCCTGGCTTAACTGACCCCATGTGCAGCTGCAAATCCCCACAGTGTGAGTCAGCTGACCAAAAGGTATAGCTAGGGGGGACTTTCTTGAGCTCAGGGGTATTGCTGAGCCACTCACAGATGACCCAAAATTCCAGACGTGAGGGAGCAGCCGTTGAGCCTGAAACATGCCACCACCACCACCACTGGGCTGCCTTCTTCCAGCCCCGGGCCCTGCTCTGCAGTGTCCTCTGGGACCAGCAGCATTAGCAACTCCGTTGTAGGACTTGCAGAGTCTCAGGCCCCATTCCAGACCTACCGAGGGACAGTCTGCATTGTGACTAGACCCCTGATGATTCTGGGACACACGAGAGTTTGAGAAGTACTGGTCCAAGAACATGGTGCCCACAAGCCTGGGCTTTCAAAGCCATCCTTGTGACCAGGAGGAACTATCAGAAGAATGGCGTGATGACCTGCATCCGGGAATACAGGCCAAGCAGAGGAGAGCCGTGAAAAGCTTGACAGCCTTCTCAGCAAGGGGCTTGCGGGGACTTCATGGCTCAATGGGCACATATCCTTAGTCAAAGGGAGACTCAGTTGTAGATTAGATTCTGGGGCTTTTCATGAAGGACATCTGTATCACTGAGGTTCAGTGGAGGTGAAGGCTGGAAGATACCTGAGGACTGAGCATCTGAAAAGGAGAAAGGAAGAAGACATCTTCTAGTGTATTTTTGGCTACAGACTAGGCCATGGAAGACTTGGCAAGTTGGCTGGTCCCTGTTGGCTTGGATGCTAGAGAGCCCTCCTGGTGACTCATAGCTGGTATCTTACTGACCATTTTCACACTTTTTCTATACATATCATTAAACTCTTGGGCTTATTTTGCAACATGCAAGTTCACATGGGTCTCACACATGTAAATATCAATGATAACAACAGTAACTTCCATTATGGAGCATCCACTTTATACCAGGCACTATTCCAGATGACCTGAAGTAGCTCTTTAAACCCACATTAACTCCCCAACGAGGCATTCTGCCATCTTATAAATGAGGGACTTGAGATACAGGCACTACTCCTTCCAAATTTGCCCTACACCATTTGATTTGTCCCAAATAATTTGTTTGAACAAACAGGCGATTGCTCCTTGGTTCCCTTCCTGCAGTAAGTCTGTCTTCTCCATCGGTTAGTCCACAACCAGCATCCTGGCTCAGTTGTGTTGTCTGTCCTCTGACCAGTGATTGGCCACACATTGCCATTCCCTGCCTAGGGGTGACCCTGGGTTCTTAGCATACACTCTTGTCTTGCCTCAACCAGACTGAGGCAGACCTCTGTCTCTCCACAGAACACTTCGTGGATTGTGTTGTCCTCCCTTTCTCTTTGGGGAAGGACTCATTGGCTAAGAAGAGCTGCTGGTCTGGACTTCTTCCTTCTCTCCATGCCCACTGTTCAGGTCAGAAACTTCTCATGCCACATGCTAATGACTCATCATCCAGGAATGCCAAATTTTGGAAGTGAAATGATTCCTGATTTAGGAAAAGAAAAGTTATTTTCCAGGAGCAGGTCAGTCCCCCATTAGGATCAACACTCAGGGAGTGCCCACTTGTCCCTTTACCTGCGAAAGTGGGTTCATCACTGAGACTGAACATCTAGTGTTTTCTAACCCTGGATGAACCTAGGGCCATAGGCTTTCAGGTTTTTCTACCAAAGCAGCTAAAGGTACTGCATCGCCACAGAAGATAGCTTATGGAGTGTGGGAGCGTGTCCCCAAGAGGATTGGCTCCAAAGGTGAAATTTATTTTAAGCCTGAAGTTTAATCTTAAAAAAAAAAGCATGCAAATTAGGGCTACTCTCGAATAATGTGTCTTTGTTTCACTGTCAGCACAATTTGAATTTCATACCAGATTAAATCACCTGAATTTTCACCTCCATGTTTCTGAGTGAAGTTAAAACTCCTGGGTGATGTTCTCTGTTTATTCTGTGGCATCTAGTATCCTCAGCACACTGCCCAGTGTGCCCTGAACAGCCAAACACTTGGATATTATGGCTCCCTGATGGTTTTGCTAAATAACTATCATGGGGAACAGAACAGTCATTCAGAACAGGAGAGGTTTCTAAACACTGCTCCTACAGAAAACATCTGAACAGTAGTGATGTATCTGCTACGTGGCCCCTGCAGTCTTAGTGTCTCTTTCCAATGAGAAGAGCTAGAATGGGAATCCGTGTCACTTGAACAGGTGTTCTTGCTGATCTGCAGAACCTCCTGGTGACCACTCTTGAGACAGAATGTCTTACCGTACCTTCCTGCCCCTGCCTCTTTGAGAAACATCGTAATGAGATCTTGTGGTGAATATCACTTGAATAATTACTTTCCCTGACTTCTGAAGCAACGAGGGAAAGCCACTGAGTCAGCTGGTTATGTGGCTGTGACCGCTTCAGTAATCTTAAAATAAAAATAAGTCCCTATGACTTCAGTGTTTTACCACAAATCTTTGTTGAAGGAGTGAATCCCGTCATATAAGGGAGGGCGGTGGAACTAGTGCTGAGGGGCCCCCATTATCTCATGGTGATGTGCACTGTCTCTGGGGAGGTCATGAAACAATATCTGACAGACTGTTAGGCCTGTCTCAGCCTCAGGACCCTTGTGATTCTTGTTGATGCAGCTATCCTTGGTTATGAAAGATTTTGCTAAATAAATGCCTTTGGCTTAAGGCATTTAAATAATTCTAGCTTTGGAATTAATGAAAAGATTATTGAAAACATCCTGACAGTAATTTGGAATACAATCTGCTTATATATTTCTATTTGGAAGAAAAGCAATTTTTAAGCTAAATTCATCTTATATCCTAATCACAAGTGTCAGGCAATAAAAGGACTGGTGAATTGGAGAAAGAGAAATTGAAAATAAAACCTTAAACACTAAGTCAGAATATCCTCATGGTATGAAATAAATTAGGCAATAGAAAAAGAAATTTCCCTAATTCATAATGTAGTTCTTTGTTCTAGAGATTTGTACATTATTGTGGAAATCAGCCATATTGAATCTTTTAAAATATTATGAGAATACTTTCCTTCATTTATTTTGAAATATGCCCTGCTAAAAGAAAGAATATATAGAAACACATGTCCAGTTTAGAGAATAACATTATAGAAACACTTACCTACTCACCAGTCACCAAAAGGATTATTCAACAATAGGTGTATTTATGTCTAAACAGTAACAAGTTTAGTTTTGCTTGCTTTGAGCTTTATATATGTTTTAATCCTCAGATACTTGACTTTTTCTTCTCTCAGAATGAGCTTATAAAGGGTCATCCATCTTGGGGGGGTATAGCTGCTTAACATTCCATTGTGTGGTATTGCAAATAACAAATCCATTCATTTACCCACTTTTTAATGGATACTCGTATTCTACTTTCTGCTATTATCAATAGTCAGGCAACAAAGACTCTTGTGTATGACTCCTAGTGCACAGGCACCAAATTTCCCTGGGGCATATACCTGATAGCTGGACTGTTGAGTCCAGTCATAGGGAATGGAAATGTTGGATTTCACATGCTATTGTGAGACTGTTCTCCAAAATGGCTCTCCCAAATTGCCCCTTCACCATCTGTGCACTGCTCTCAATCTCTGTCTCCTCTGAAACTTTACATTCCTGGACAGTTTAAATTCTTACCCATATCTTTGGTTTGAAGTGGTATCTTATCATCTTACACATTTTTCTGGTTGATTATCACATTGATCACAATTTCATATGTACTTTGTGAATTGTCTGTTCCTTTATTGCCCATTTCATATATTAGGATACAGTGTTCTTCTCATGGACTTTTTTGGGCTATATTGAGGTATAATTGACAAATAAAATGATAATATACTAAAGTATAAATGGGATGTTTTGATATACAATTCTTTCTTTCTTTCTGTCTCTCTTACTGTCTTTCTTTCTGCTGAGAAACCTCCAGATTTCTTTTAGCAAACATCACTTATACAATACAGGATTATAAACTATATTCAGCACAAACTACACTAGATCCTCAGAACTTATTCAACTGAAAGTTTGTGTCTTTTACCAAACTCTCCCCATTCCCTCCCCCACCCCTGCCCTCAGCCCTAGCAATCATCTCTCTACACTGTTTCTGTAAGTTTGGCATTTTTTTTAAGATTCCACAAATAAGTGATATCATGCCATGTTTGTCTTCCTCTAACTGGTTTATTTTACTTAACATAATGCCCTACCCATTTGTCCTTCTCTTTATAGGCAGAATTATATATATCACATATCACATCATATGTCATATATCATATACATCTTATGTTCCCTTACCCACTCATCCACTGATAGACACTTGTGTGAGTTTCACATCATAGCTTTCATAAATAATGCTTCAATGAACATGAGAGTATAGAAATTTCTTCAGGATAATGATCTGTGTTTGAATATATACCTAGACAGGGGGTTGTAGATCATGTGGTCATTCTACCTTAAATTTCCCAATGAACCTCCATACTGTTTTCACAGTGGCTGCACCCGTTTACATTCCTACCAAAGGTGTCAAGGGTTTCCTTTGTCTACATCCTTGCTGTCATTTATTATCTCCTGTGTTTTTGATAAGAGACATCCTAACAGATGTGAGACATCATCGTGGTCTTGATTTATATTCCCTTGATGAGGAGTGAGTTAAACACCTTATCATGTACCTGTTGGCCATTTGTATGGCTTTTATGGGGGGAGAGTGTATATTCATGTCCTTTGCCCATGTTTTAATTACTTACTTTTTTTTACCATTGAGTTTTATGAATTTCTTGTATATTTTGAGTAACAATACTTACTGGCTATGTGGTTTGCAACTATTTCCTCCTATTCCATAGCTTGGCTTTTTTGTTTTTTAGATGTTTTCCTTTGCTGTGCTGAAGCACTTTAGTTTGGTGTATTCCACTGTTACTCATTTCTTTTATTGCCTGTGCTTTTGATGCCAGGTCAAAAAATCATTATCAGGATCAATGTCATTGAGCTCATCACCCCCCATATTTTTTCTAGGGTTTTTGTGGTTTCGTGTCTTACATACAAGTCGTTAATCCATTTTGAGTTGACTTTTGTGTATGGTATAAAGAAGGTTCCTGTTTCATTCTTTTGTGTGTTGTCGAATTTTCCCATTTATCAATTTTTCCAGCATCGTTTATTGAAGAAACTACCTTTTCTATGGTGTATTTTTGGTGCCTTTGTAGAAAACTAACTGACCATATATGCATGGGGTTATTTTGGGGCTCTCTGTTCTGTTCTGTTAGTATATCTATCTGTTTTTATCCCAACCACACTGTTGTGATTACTAGAGCTTCATAATATAGTTTTAAATCTGAAAGTGTGGTTCCTCTGGATTTGTTCTTCTTTCTCAAGATTGATTTAGTACTGTGGTGTCTTTTGTGGTTCCATACAAATTTTAGAATTGTTATTTCTATTTCTCTCTGCCATTGGAATTTTGATAGGGATTACATTGAGTCTGTAGATTCCTTTGGGTAGTATGAACATTTTCAACAGTATTCATTCTTCAAACCCATGAGCATGGAAAATATTTCCATTTCTTTGCTCTACATAGGACTTCCAATTTGTGTTGACTAAAAGTAACAAGAGTAGGCATCTTTGTCTTGTTCCTGTTTTCAAGAAAAAGTTTTTAACGTTTCATCCCTGAGTATAATGTTAGCTGGCAGCTTGCCATACATGGTCTTATATTACGTTGAAGTACAGTCCCTCTATACCTGTTTTGTTAAGAGTTTTTATTGTGAAAGAATGTAGAATTTTGTCAAATGCCTTTTCTGCATCTATTTAGATGATCGTATGATTTTTATGCTTCATTTAGTTAGTGTAATGTATCACATGAACTGATTATCATTATGTTGAACTATCCTTGCATCCTGCCTATCGATGTTGGTGTATGATCATTTTACTATACTGTAGAATTCAGTCTCCTAGTATTTTTCTGAGAATTTTTGCATTTATTTTCATCAGAAGTATTGGTCTATAATTTTCTTTCCTTGTCACATCCTTGTTTACCAGTGGTATCAAGGTAATTCTGTCTTCCCAAAATGAATTTTGTGTGTGTGTGTGTATATTTATATAAAGGTTATTTATTTATTTTGAGAGAGCACAAGTTGGGGAGGGAGAGAATCCCAAGCAGGCTCTGCACTGTCAGCATGGAGCCCAATGCAGGTTTGAACTCATGAACTGTGAAATTGTGACCTAGGATGAAATCAAGAGTCAGACAATTGACTGAGCCACTCAGGTGCCCCCCCCCCCCCACAAATGAATTTGGATGTGTCCCTTCCTCTTCTGCTATTTGGAGAAGTTTGAGAAGTATAGGTTATCTCTTCTTTAAATGTTTGTAGAATTCACCAGTTAAGCCATCTGGTCCCCAACTTTTCTTTGTTGGAAGGTTTTTAATTATTGACCCAAAGTCCTCACTAATAATTTGTATATTTGGATTTCCTATTTCCTCATGATTCAATTTTAGTAGGTTATATTTTTCAAATAATTTATCCATTTCTTTCAGGTTATCTTATCTGTTGTCATGTAATTATTCCTAGTAGTTTCTTATGACCCTTACTGTTTCCTTCTTCCATGTCTCCTCTTTCATTTTTTTATTGTTTTATTTGAGGCTCTTGTTTTTCTTAGTTACTCCAGCTAAAGTTTTGTCCTTTTTTTAAGCAATCAGCTCTTAAGTTTCTGATCTTTTCTACTGTCTTTCTAGTCTCCATTTTATTTATTACTGCTCTGATCATTCTTTGCTATTCCCCCTCCTCATACTAACTTTGGGCTTAGTTTGTTCTTTTTCTAGTATTTTGAGTTGTGAATTTAGGTTCTTTATTTGAGATCTTTCTTTTTTTCTTTTTTCCTCTTTTTGAGTCTGTGTTGGTTGCTATGCATTAGATAAAACATCCACGTCTCTTAGTCTTGACAGACTGGCCTCCTAGAAGAGATGAACCTCTTTGGCAGCCCAGCCTGCACTCCCAGTTGCCTTTTAAATCTTTGTGATTATCCAAGCTACCATCTTTTTTGTTAGTAGCTCCCAGTAGATGAGGGTGTGCCAAGAGTTTTCAGTGATATAAAGGCATGGGAAATGCCCATATGCTTTTTCAGGCTCCCAGAGGACGGTTGATTGCCTGACACTTACACTCCCCAGTGAAGGCAAATTTGAAGCTTGACCTTCAGTAAGCAGATGGGAATGTCATGAGGTTAGATATGCATCTAGCCCTATCAGGAAGAAACTGGAAGCTGATTGTTTTTGCCTCCTCACTCTGTACTAAGCCCTCACTCTGTACTGAGCTGCTGGAATGGCTTTTGTACACAAATAGAACCACCTGTTTGTTTTGTGTGGTCCTGGGGGACTTCTGAATGTCAAGCACATCACCTAGATTTAGGTGATTTGGAACCCAGTCTTTCGGGTGGCAGCTGTAATAGTTGGGTTGCTAGCTGTGTGGACAATCTCCTTCCATAGAGAAGCTGGAGATGTGGTTATACTGCTGGAGTTTTACTGAAGGAGATCGTAGGGGATGATCTCCCCAGCTCTTCTGGGCTCCTGGGAGGATCCCAGTCACCTTCCACCTGCAGATTGATTGGAAGCTGTAATCTCAAGCTGCAGCTGGGAAAGTACACAATTCTATTCCTTCCAGGAAGAAACTGGGAAATGGACATGGGCATTTTTGCCTGCTTCCTTTGTGCTTGCTGAGTCCAAGAGGAAGTAACTACAGAATATGTTTGTTAGTGTGCTCACTTAATAACGCTGTTGTTGTTGTTGTTGCTGCTGCTGCTGCTGTTGTTGTTTGATATGATTCTTTGGCACTTATGCTTGCCGAGACCTATTTACTATCAAAGCGAGATGATTTGAGACCCTGTCCCTTGTGTGACAACCCCAAGCGTTGAGATGATGAATGTGTGGACCAGCTCCTTCTGGGGAGGAGCTGGTGACTTGATTTTATTGTTGGAGCAAGCCAGAGGGAAAAGCCAGGGGGAGTACCCACCAGCTCTTTTAGTCTCCCAGGAGGATCCCTGTCAACCCAGAGGTAGACTCATGAGAAACTGGATCCTCAGGCAGCAACTGGAGAAACAGGCCCTCATACCCCCTCCACTGAGAAACTGGGATGTGGGTATTTCTGTCTGATCAATATGACTGAGCCTGAGGAGGGTAACCTCAGGGAGTGTTGGTCTACCTTTTTTTGGTATAGTCCCATAGGACTTGGGAATACAAGCCCCAGTTGAGTCTCAGAGCTAAGTGATGTGTTGGTCCACCCTTTAGGTAGTAGCCTTAGGAGTTGGGGCACTAAATGAGAGGTTTCAATACATAAATCTTCACGAAGAAGCTGGCAGTTCCTTCTCAGTTATGACGCTTTGTGCTGGGGTGGTGTTTAGAGTGAGAGCGTGCTCTGGCCTTTCCTATCCATTCCAACATGGGTATGTTCTCAGTTGCCTGATACTTAGGAGAAACAACTCAAGTAGTTTCTGGATTTCTCTCAGAAAAAACGGATTCATATGTTACCATTCTGTGCATACATTGGGACCTCCTATGCCACCATCTTGGTGTGGTCCCCTCTGACTGATTCAGGTAGTTCTAGGAGCTGTGCATTATCAAAGAGTCCTGTGTCTGAGTGGGTCACAGTTTCACTTCCTCTATGATGTCATTATTTTCATGAAGTTGACCTATTAAAACTTTCCTTAATGAACTAGGGTTTTGGCTTTTATATAGAAACCTATCTCTCTACAAAGCCCAGAAAAATATTTACCAATGTTTCCTTTTAAAAGTTTTGAAGTTTTGACTTTTACATTTAAGTTATTAATCAAATGTCAATTGGTCAGTTCAGGCTCTCATGAATCAGAGATCTTACACAAATTCAAGCTCTAATAATAATTTCAAGGCTGTAAGGAATCACAAGCCAGAGCCAAAGCAGAGAGACATTCAGGACTATCAAAGCTGGTCTCCAGGCTCTTTCTTACTGCATGGACATGCACTTTGGCCCAGATTAAGAGGACTCTCAATTGTGCAGAGATCTCACTTACATAGGAGAGTGGTATTTCAGTCAGTGAAACATCTCCATTTTATTTTTTATTTCTTTTATAGTTTATATATTTATTTTGAGAGAGAGAGAAAGAGAGAATCACAAGCAGGATCTGCACTGCCAGCACAGAGCCCAGTATGGGGCTCAAACTCACAAACTGTGAGATCATGACCTGAGTCAGACACCTAAACAACTGAGCCACACAAGTACCCCAGAAGAGCTCCATTTCATATCCAGATAGAGATTCAGCCCAAATGATATTTCCAAGGATCTACGCCTGAGAAATCCATGGGTTCCGGGTTCATTTTCCATCAGCAACCCTACAGAGATCAGATATATCCTGCTAAAAGTCTTCCATCAGTAGCCGTCCCTGCAAGCATCTATCAGTGTTTTCCAGGAGGTCTGTCAACTGGGTAACCTCCTGTCTTTTTTGGAGGCATCGCCCTAACCCCACCACAAAGGGAGGGAAGGAATTGGAGACTTGTTTCTTATCACTCATCTCCTGCCACATACAGGACTTCCAAACCAGACAACCAAAGACAGATTCTGCTGTGCCTGTCCATCACCCACTCCAGGGTGTAGAACAGAAAGTGTGAAACTGGAGTAGTTGTGCAGGATGGGGAGAGTGTTCCTTGGGAAAGTGATAGTGTTACTGGAATATTTCCCATGTTTCCCTACATTCCTTTGGGAAGAGGGGTGCTTTCTTCTTCTCACAAGTCAGGAAATGGGACTTCAAAGAATCATTCAAAGCTCACGTGAAGTTTAGGAATTTTGAGCTCATGCCCAAAAATGTTAAAAATAAAAAGCTTCCTGGAATTGGCAGGAAGGGGAGAAGAGGTTACAGAGGGAGGGAGCTACACTCTCATTAATGGAAAGAAAACTGGACTTGATCTGTCTCAAAGGAGACATTGCCCAGGAGGATTAGGTGGTCCCAGCAGAGGGATTCTGTATGGGGTAGACTGGCTGAGGCTGGAGGTGAAGGGGAAAAGTTGTGAGAAACCAGCAGGACAGGCACTGGGGCATCGTCCTCAGAAAACTTTAGGTACAAAGTCCTCAGTGGTTGTGGTTCAAAAAATCTGTGAAAAGCATCCAGGAGAGAAAGACTTAGGACTTGGACCTCTGGCATATGTGGAGGGTTCCAGAGTCAGACATGATCCATTCTGCCCCTGTCCTGTCCTGTCCAAACCTGAAGGGTCGGGGCTGGCTGGGGAGTGGGAGGAACACAGTGGGAGAGCAAGTCTGAGGACAGAGAGATCACCTTCCCCTCCTTCTTCACTGAGGCAGGTGCAAGCTGCAGGCAGGAAGGCATTTCCAACTGGTGAGACTCTGGAGACAGATATGAGAATGATCTGGATTTAAAGACAGCTTGTTCATTTTCCAAATATGGTTAAAAGTGTTATGGGGACTCTAAGATTCCATCTAGAGAAAGAAGAAAAGGTAGGTGTAAAGCAAACGCTGTGAAAAACGGTAAAGTTGTCTTCTTGCTTCTGAGCAAGTGGTGATGGCCCAACAAATAGGTGAGACACATGCACCAAAAAGCCCTTGTTTCATTAGTATCTGTACTGAAGGGATGTGCATGCGTGTGTGTGTGTGTGTGTGTGCGTGCACGTGCATTTGCATGCACGATCTGTGTATGTATATAATTGTCCTTGATTCTTCCTTTTGGGTGTTAGAATTCATCAGTAATACACATCATGCTTGAAAAACTCTAGATTTTTTAAAGCAAGAAGTTGAGGAAAGAAGCAATATTTATTAATGTTCTATGCAATTTACTTTCCATTTATAAGAAAATGATTCCTTAAGTGAGACAATAATCTGATCCTTGGTTAAAAGTCAGTGCTGGATAATCTGAGCTCTCGCTGAGGACACTGCAGAGCCCAGTGGCCACAGATCCCCTTCCTGACACAGGAACATCATGTCCATGGGTAGCAAAGAGCAGACAGGATTCAGCCTGAAGTCAATTTACCCTCAGTCCTCCATTATCTTTGGTACAAGTAAAATCCATGCTTTCTTTGATGCAGAAAACTGCTTCAAACAGATAGACAACTACTTCCTGTTAATACACATTTGATAAAATGTTTAGGTTTCTTTAAAAGTTTATTTATTTATTTTGAAAGAGAAACAGTGTGTGAATGAAGTGCAGAGAGAGAGGGCTCCACACTGTCAGCACAGAGCCCAGTCCAGGGCTTGATCCCACGAACTGTGAGATCATGACTGAGACGAGATCAAGAGATGGACGTTGAACCTACTGAGCCACAGGCACCCTTAGGTTTAGATTCTCTCGGGCTCCCTTGTTTTGTGAAGGATCTGCTTGTCCCTCCACCCCCTGCATGCAGGGGTTGCTCACTGGAACAGGCCCCTGTCACCTCATTTTGCGGCCACACGACTTCCCATAAGTGCTCATGAAATGATTCCCCTCTTCTCCAAGAAGAAACTCGAAAAATCTATTCAGAGACTGATAAGAGAAGGTCTAATTCTTCCTGCAGAAACAGGCCAGTGATTGAAAACAAACAAACAAACACCAAACCACCCTTTTCTTATTGCGAATCTGGAAACTGATGATTGATAAAGGGCTGAGGACTCTTGGTGTAGAAGACGTTTATTTGGGTTTATCTGTGAGACCTTTTGATGTCAATATTGACTAGTAAGCAAGGGAAGAAAATCCTGCAGATTAAGATACTACTGATTTACTTTCTTAAAAACATGGCAGTATCAAAACAAAAACTTTAGAAGCATATAGATTTTTCAATCTGATGTTATTTAAAAAATCAGAAAGAAAAGAAGGAGGATTAATACAACTTATTTTTTTTCATCCAGTGTTCCTACAACATAGAATTTCATTTTTAACATATTGAACAACTTAGATGGAAAGAAGGCTTCTATAACTGACTATTCATTTCCTGTTTTCCCTGGTTTTTCAGATTACTTTTGTAATTATTAACACCTTTTAATCATGAAATCCATAACTTGGACATTGCACAACAGCAACTTTCACAAGGCCTTACCCCCGACTGTCATTTAAATGTGCTTTCTTAGATTCAAACTATGGAAACAGCACAGAAAAAGCTGTTACACAAGATAGAGCTTTTCGGTTTTGATTAACGGCAAACCAAATGTGACTGAAGCAGATTATATGTAATCACATATTGCCTGAACAGCTGCTTAAATAGAATGTCACATCCAAAGTTCTCCACTTATGAGTAAGAACTCAAATTTCACAACAAGAAATCTCCAGGGACAAATAGGTTTTGTAATGTTGTAATCTCTTCATCTATCCTGTGCATTGGAGCTTTCTTAAAAAGAGGGAAATGGTTAAGTGAACTGTTAAATAGTCGCTGATGTTTTAATGAAATAAGACTTTGGCTGGCTGAGGACCGTACACATGGTTGAGATGGAAATCTACTTTTATGTGTCCCCTATGTGGCTGCCTTCATTTGCTGACCGCATGGCATTGACCACTGCCTGAGACAAGTATCCTGTCTGTTTCAACTCCTTCTGTGGACCAAATGGGGAAGCACTCGAGATTCCCCCCCTCCCCACCCCACCCAAAGGCATCCTTCTATTGGGTTCTCTGGCAAAAACACACGAATGTTGGATTTTGAGAATAGATTAGTGTTTGGAAAAATATAGAAGCACAAGTGAAAAGAACAGCAAGTTTGCAATTATTTTGCTTTCCATTAAGCATTGCTAGTGCATTGGATTACATAAGGCCCAATGCACTGTTGCGTAGAAGAGAGAACATAATACGAATGAACATCACACGGTCCTACCCATCCGTGTAGATGAGCTATGTCATACACACACTGGACATGTCTGCATGCACTCACTAAATGCTAATGCTTTTGTGTCTGTTTGTGCATTTACACGCGTGAGTGTCTCTACATGTGCCTCCTGGAATTAATGAATTCATGTTTTATCCAATAGTCATTAAAGATTTTCTTTGTGGCAACAAGGTCTCTCTGTTTCTGCAATGCTCAGAAAACCGTGGGCCATGGCTTTGATCAGGAAGTCCCATGTATGTGTCCCAGAGAGTCACCTCTCCCTAAGAAGGAACATTCATACACTCTTTCAGCATAATTTCTTGAGAGCTCACTGTGTGCCAGATACGGATTGGGGGCCCTTATGTGGAAGGTGATACACGTGTGCAGAGAAGGCCCCACAAGCCTGATCAAAATAGTAATAATTAAGCACTGCATCACCAGAGGGAGTCAGTAAACCCCCCTCAGTCCCCAAGAAGACATCAAAATTTAAGGTTACAGTAGTTCACAATAGCAGGACTGAAACATTTTCCTAATTGTCCTTGATAAGAGACTTTTAATTTTATTTATTTATTTATTTATTTATTTATTTATTTATTTTGAGAGAGAGAGCAAGCAAGCTGGAGAGGGGCAGAGAAGAAGGGAGAGAGAGAACCTCAAGCATGATCTGAGCTGTCAGCACGAAACTGATGCAAGGCAGGAATTCACAACCCATGAGATCATGACCTGAGCTGAAGCCAAGAGTCAGATGCTTAACCAACTGAGCCACCCGTGCATCCCCCTTGATGATAGAATGTTGAACTATCTGTGCACCCAGTGTGGTCAATGGTCAGACCTAAATTTTTCTTGTATTGTCATAATGTGTTGTGATGTTTCCTTTAAGTATTGGTAAATTCACTTCATATACCAGGGTCATGAATTTATCTCCAGGCAAATTCCTTTTTGCCCTGAGCCTGGAGGAAAGGATATCAAGTTTTACCAGGTCTACATTTATCCCAACTATGGGTAGCGAGGAAGGAGGAGGTTAACCTCCTGGCTTCCTAAAATAAGAGTGGTCATAAACTCCAAGAGTCAGTGCCTAATGGAGGAGATCAATAAAGTGCTGGTGTGGACTGTGATAATAACAGTTTACAGATGCTCTGAAGCCTGGAGTCATCATCATTAATTTAGCTCCACATGTGTTTAGGCAGAATAATAGGATTCAGACAGGCCTCTGAGGGGAAGATCTATTGTATTGATCGAAAGCAGTAGGCGAAGGGCTGGGCTTTGGGGTCTTCTGGCTGACAGTATTCTGATGCCATGAAAAGCAATCCATGGGGCCTCCCAGTGGACTGGACCACCCACTGCATGGAAGACAGCCTCACCTTATGACTCCTTCACTTCCAAGTCTGCTTTTTGCTTGACACTTGCCATCAAGTCCCCTCACCCTCTGCATCCTTGAGGGTGGGCTTCTGCTTGACCCTTGAGCCACATCCCTCTTTTGTACTTTATGTGAACATGGGGAACCATACTTTGTTCTTTGACCTCAGGTTTCTGAAGTTTGTCAGCAAATTTAACATCCATTCCTTCTAGAAATCAGCCTCTGCCCTTTTGTTCTATCAATCCTAATTCCTTGTCAAGTGGCTGGGCTCCTGCTCAAAATCCATCATGCATACCTGCCTGCCTGCGCCTCCTCATGTGACCTGCTGTCATTTCTCCATCACTAGGTTCTGGCCTCTGGTTTGGGGACTAATGACTACTTCCAGTTGGAATATAGATGCTAACTGTTGATCAAGTATCACTCGTGGCTTAGAGCTGTTCTCACCAGGTGCTGAGTTCTGTGTAGTGGTCTAGATGGCTGCTCACGTTCTGCAAATAGGGTGTTTCCGACTTTTCCACCTTTTAGTCTACCTGGTGCAGTAAACTGGGTCACACCCCATCCTGTCCTGGAATATGGTGAGAGATATAGGAGATGAAAATTGTCCTTGACATTAAGAAGGACTATTAATAACAGAAAACTACAATTTAGTACAATCATTAATTCAGTGAGTATTGGCTACAACACCCTAAGTGTTCTCACCCTTGTGGAACTTATGTTTTTAGGTGTGCATGTGTATATGCGTGTCTGTGTCACTTTGTTGGAAAGAGGAGGCAGACAATACAAACCAAGATCAGGTTATAAATAACTCAGTGTAGAAGATTTAAAGTGGGTAAAGTGATAGAGCAACTTCCTGCTGGGTGGTGAGGAAGCTGGTCTGTGGAGGTATCATTTGAAGTAGACCTTTGAAGTGACATGAGAGAGCCAGTCATTGGATGATCAAATAGAACATATTTCCAGAGTAGAGGAAAGCTGGGCAAAAGTTCAAAACCAGGAATGATCCTGCAGTTCTGAGACATAGAGTGACTGGAGATAGTGGACAGGAAAAAAAAGGTGGTTGGGATGAGGCTGGAGGCTTTGCCTGAGGCCAGATGTCCAGTGGCTTTATGAACTGTGGCAAAGAGCTTTATCTTAATTTAAATACCGGGGGAAGGAGGCCAGAGGCATTCTCCTCCAGGAGGGTGTGGCTATGACTCAGCACCTGGCTGGAGCTTGAGAGGACTCCCCACCAAGGTGGAGAGAACTCCTTGTTTGAGGGCCTGAATCCAGCAGACATACACCTTGCCAAGTTGAGTGGTTCCACAGTGTTACTTCAGTGAACAAATCAAAGCACACTTGGTGGAAAGTCCAAACCACCACTAGCAGTAGGGAGATAAAGCAACTAAAGTCACAATGAAGAGCACACAACACACCCCAAAAACACCTCCGGAAGGGCCATGCCCTGGACAGGGTATGAGCCCTTTTAAATATAGTAGTGCTCACAGGTGCTGAACACATAACAAGCTATTAAAACACGCAAAGGATAGAAAACTAGCCAAAATGATGAAATGGAAGAATTCTACTCAAGAGAAATTCCAGGAAGAAATGAAAGCTTTCCAAAGAAGACATCCAGATGGCCAACAGACACATGAAAAGATGCTCAACATCACTCATCACCAGAGAAATACAAATCAAAGCCACACTGAGCTATCACTTCACACTGGTCAGAATGCCTAAAATGAACAACTCAGAAACAACAGTTGTTGGCAAGGATATGGAGAAACAGGAACTCTCTTACCCTGTTGGTGGGAATGTAAACTGGTGCAGCCACTCTGGAAAACAGTGTGGAGGTTCCTCAAAAAGTTAAAAATAGAACTACCCTATGACCCAGCAATAGCAGTACGAGAAATTTATCCAAATATACAGGAGTGCTCATTCAAAGGGACACATGTACCCCAATGTTTATAGCAGCACTATCAACAATACAAGTTATGGAAGGAGCCCAAATTCCATTGACTGATGAATGGATAAAGAAGATATGGTTTATATATACAATGGAATGCTACTTGGCAATAAGAAAAAATTCAGTCTTGTCATTTGTAGCAATGTGGATGGAACTGGAGGGTATTATGCTAAATGAAATAAATCAGTCAGAGAAAGACAGATATCATACGTTTTCACTCATATGTGAAATTTGAGAAACTTAACAGAAAACCAAAGGGAAGGGAAGGAAAAAATTAGTTACAAACTGAGAGGGAGGCAAACCATAAGAGACTCTTAAATATAAAGAACAAACTGAAGGTTGATGAGGGAGTGGGGGAGACGGGAAAAATGATTGATGGGCACTGAGGAGTTCACTTGCTGGGATGAGCACTCAGTGTTGTATGTAATCGATGAAACAGGGGAATCTACTCCCAAAGCCAAGAGCACACTGTATACACTGTGTGTATACAGTTAGCCAACTTGACAATAAATTCTATTTAAAAAAAAGCACATTATAAATAAATGCTTTCCATTTTCTAAAAAAGAAAAAATAAAATTCTTTATCAAAATAAATACATATATACAGTGGGAAGGCATTTGAGGATTTTAAGGAGATGAGTAACTTAATCTGAGTTACATTTTATATATATATATATATTATATATATATATAATATATATATATATAATTTTTTTAATTCTCATTAACATACAGCATAGTTTTGACTTCAGGAGTAGAACCCACTGATTCATTACTTACATATGACACCCCGTGCTCAACCCAACCAGTGTCCTCCTTAAAACCCATCACCCATTTAACCCCCATCCATGCCCCCCATCAACCTTCAGTTTTTTCTCTGTATTTAAGACTCTCTATGGTTTGCCTCCCCCTCTGTTTTTAATCTTACTTTTCCTTCCCTTATGATCAAATTTCTCAAATTCCACATATGAGTGAAATCATATGGTATCTGTCTATCTCTGACTTACTTTGCTTAGCATCATACCCTCTATCCACATTGTTGCAAATGGCATGATTTCATTATTTTTGATCGCTGAATACTATTTCATTGTGTATATGTATATATACCACATCTTCTTTATCCATTTATCAGTCAATGGACATTTGGGCTCTTTCCATACTTTGGCTATTGTCTATAGCACTGCTATGAACATTGAGGGGGGTGCCCTTTGAAACACCACAACTGTATCCTTTGGGTAAATACCTAGTAGTGTAATTGCTGGGTAATAGGGCAGTTCTATTTTTAATTTTCTGAGGAAACTCCACACTGTTTTCCAGAGTGGCTGTACCAGTTTGCATTCTCACCAACAGTGCATAAGGGTTCCCCTTCTCTGCATCCTTGCCAACATCTGTTGTTTCCTGAGTTGTTCATTTTAGCCATTCTGATAGGTGTGAGGTGGTATCTCATTGCGGTTTTGATTTGTATGAAATGTGCTTACTGCTTTTGGGCAGATGGGATTTATGGGAAGGCTCTGCAGGCTGTTGAGAGACTCTTTAGGAGGCTCTGGGGTAGTTAAGCACGAACAGTGGTGGTTTGAACTAGGCTATATATGTGCAAATGGAGAAAAGATGAGGAAGAATCTGTAGGATTTAGAGACGAAGTTGATGTGGGATCAAGAATCTTAGATTTTTATCGTGAGCAAAAGGGCTGATGGTGGCTCATTTTATGAGGATGGAGAAGATGGAGGAAGGAGAAAAATCTAGTGTGCTATTTTTGGCTGCAGAGTTTGAGTTGCCCCTTGGGTATGATGTAAATATGACAAATAGGCACTGTGGTATGGATTGGAAGGGCTGGGAGGTGTCAGGGTTGAGTATCGAAGCTGGGAACTGTGAAATAAATAAATAAGTATATAAATATATCCTGGTTGCTGAAACAGCGCTCCTAAATCCCCTGGAATTTCCTGGGTAATAGATCTTTTGTTCTAATGAGGTGACTCCTCATGGGCCCTGGATAGCTTCTGGAAGGGTACTGGTCATCAGAGATATGAAACCCTAAGTAGAGCCTTGGGATTTTTGGCCCCACCCCCCATTTCCTAGAAGGGGAAGGGGATTGGAGATTGAGTTAGTGATTAACATGCCTACATGACGAAGCCTCCATAAAAATCTCCAAATTACAGGGTATGAGGAACTTCTGGGTAGGGGCAGGTAAGCAAATCCACATGCTGAGACAGTGGTGCTCCCCAACTCCATGTGACAGAAGGTCCTGTCCTTGGGACCCTTCTGGATCTCACCGTATGTACCCTATGAGAGTCATCTTGGGAGACCGAGCCCTTAATCTGTAGGATCTGAGGCCATCTCCAGGTAGATGGTGTCAGAGTTGAGTTACATTGTAGGTCATGCAGTCATTGCCTGAGAATCAGTTGATGAGTGGAAAACACACATCAGGTGTCAGAAGTATTATCAGTGTGTGAGCACAGGAAAAGCACAGGATTGTGTCTCTTCACAAAGCCATCTGCACGGGGATGGTGTGTACAGGTGTGGAGTGAAGGAGTTCACATGAGGAAAGTATGGGTAGAGAAGGGGCAGGAGAGACCACTGAGGCATGCCAGGGTCTTGAAGCCTTAGCAGTGATCACAAATGTATATGCCTTATCATGTGTGTGGTCACGCGCCAGTCTTTAATTTTTGTAACTAGGTAGAAAGCAAAGTCTGGCATCAGACTGTCTTCCTTAGGACCTGAGGCCCTCCACTGGCCAACTGTTGTCTTTGGGCAAGTCAACTACCCTCTCTGTAATTTAATTTCCTCATATGTAAAATGGATTTATAAAAATATCTACACCTGGGTGGTTCAGTTGGGTAAGTGTCTGACTCTTGATTTCAGCTCAGGTCATGATCTCGTGTTCATGAATTTGAGCCCTGCATTGCACTCTGTGCTCAGCACAGAACCTGATTTGGATTCTGTCTGTCTCTCTCTTTCTGCCACTCCCCTGTACCACTTAAATAAATAAACTTTAAAAAAAGTGGCTATGTCATAGGCTCGATGATTGGATTAACTGGATTAATATGTGCAAAGCCCCTAGAATAGCACCTGACACATTTTAAGCACCCAATAAATGTGATGTAGCAATTGCTAAGGAGCTGTTATCTGCACTTTACACCCACGTCAGGCTCAGAGAAGTTTGAATACTCAGTCACACAGGTAGTTAACGGTGGAGCCAAGATACATGATCAGCCATATAAATATGAAATGTATTGACCATTATTGTAATCTGCAAAAAAAGGATCATTTCTAAACCAGAATTCTTAATTTTCATTTCAAAATTTGGCCAAATGGGGGAGTCACTTTCAACAAGATAACAGTTTTGTGTATTAATTTCAATTAAATAAAGTAATTCACTTTACTAATTAAGTATTGTCAGGCAAGGGAGTTGGAAAGCTACTTCAATAAATAGAGAAGAATGATTTGTACTTAACATACTGGTTGTTTACACATAAATTGGTGTTTTTAATTGTTTGGAAGCAATCTGTTCTCTTCAGCAAATTAAATGTTCCTCTCTGCAAGTGTTAGACTATTTTATTGACAACTTTTTTTTTTAATAAAGCAAAGTTAGCTTCAGCTTAATTCCCATCTAAATTAATGAAAGTTTTCTTCATTTATGAGATTCTAAATCTTCTCCACTGGTGATAAAACTAGGTTCCATTCCTAAATTTGAGAAAGGAGCATTTCTCTGCCCATAATTCCACTATCCAATTACAATAAATTATTCAAAAGAACCGTTGTTCTGAAAGAAACTAAGAGGAGCATCTGCCAACCCTAAGAGGTGACAGGTCTGACTGTGAGACGGTGTCTTAGGATTCAGTCCACTTGGAATTTTGTCTGAGTATTCCACAGGGCACTACACATCCCAGACATTCTGGATAGAATGAAAGGAAGGGAAAAAGAAGAAAAGAAGGGAAGGAGGGAAAGGAAGAAAAAAAAAACCCTCCTTGATTGGAATATGATTTGGAAGTACTGGTCTCTGAACAAGGTCAGTCACCAATTTTTCAGCCTTGAAAAATTTCCAACATTAGGCTGATATGCTGTGCTGAAATCCACCCAAGAGCTGTGCACCTTATTGCTCAGGAGTCACACCAGATGTCCTATCCAAGGACTAATAACGTCTGTTCCTGTAGGGCTCCATCCATATGTGAGGAAGCAGAAGAGAGTATTTCAGAGCTGGTTGGTCAACTGTAAGTTATGCTCAGTGCAGTGTGTCGGGAATACAGAAGCATTTTCCAGATGGCCTCATAAAGTCAGTTCATTTTTGCAAAGCACCATCTCATTTTTGAGAAATAGCCCCTTGTTTTCCATTCCCCTCGGTCATTTCAGAATAGCCTTTTCTTGCCATAAATGCAACACTTAAACTAGAGGGTTGGGTAGGATTTCTGCTGTGTATGATGAAAAATGTCTAACAGACTGTGATTGTTCAGATATGAATCGACCAGGAGTGTGACAAGAGGTTGTCTCTTGGCTGGGCCATCAGGGAAACGGAGCGCCAGATGGGTATTCAGATTCCACTTCCCTATTAATGACGTAACCTTGTGAAACTCACTTCTTTGTCCGTGTTTCAGGGTCTGCCTATGTAGGAGGGCTGTGCCAAGTCTCAGAAATTCCTTCTGTGTGATCCAAGGCCCACCCATCACTGGATTATCCTGCTTATCCACATGGACTGTACTGTAGTCACATTGTTCAACTCTCCGTCTTCCCCATACTCCTCTAATTTCCCAGATTCATGGCTTTCATCGAGCTCTTTGCGTGGCCCAGGATGCACTTTCTCTCCCTCTCAGTCTAATCCTGCTTATCCTTCAGGGTACTGGTCAGGTCTCCCCCTCAATGAAAGTGTGCATGATCCTTGTCACTCCCTGTAGGGATGTAATTCCTTTCAGTTATCAGAGATACTTTACAAAGTATCTTTATAAAATATGCTCATTTTACAGATAAGAATATGAGACTCTGATAAAATGTTTCTTGTCTCCAAGTCCAAAGGTGTTACCAGAACCTGGATTCGAACTCAACATCCTTGGACACCATGAGTTCCTGCCAGTCTCATAGTGATGTTTCTTGTATCCTTTCTTGCAATTATTATTGTTAAACTTCTTTAAAATATAAAAGTTAATGCATCCTTAAGTAAGTAATAAATGCCTTCAAGAAAAGAATACTTTCTTTATATTTCTTATTTCTAGAAAAAGAGTAGAGAATTTGATTCTGTGATTCACTGTTCTTACCCCAGGACATAAGCAGTACCTGGCACAGAGTAGATACAAGATAAACATTTACTGAAGGAATTTATAGAATTTTAGATGTCTCTTGCAGTATCCGGCTTTGCACATGGAAGTCTCCAGGAAATATTTGTTCTTCTTGTCCAATGAGGCTGTCTCTTCGTTAAGATTCTAGATTAAAATCTTCTTGGATATTTACAAAATGCTCTCCTCTTAAAGCCTCCCAAGACTGTTACCCACCCCCAACTCTGATATCAACCTTGTCTACGTAATGTAACTATTATCAAACAATTAACTGAATGATTCTTGGCTTCTCATGCTGACACCAGATTGTCATGTTTGTCTCTAGTGATTTAGAGTTAGAGGCCTGTCTCAGTAAAAATTGCATACTAAGCATCATTTATTGGCTGTTAATTATCCCATACTAAGCCCTTCACTTATATTACTTTATTTAACTCACACAGAAGAACAAAGATTTTTTAACTCTATTGTACAGGTTGGGAAACTGGGGCTCAGAGAGATTAAGCAACTTCCTTGGGACCACACAGCCAGTAAAGTGATGAGCTAGAATGATTAACACTCCAGTTCCAACCACCGAGTTCTGCTACATCTATATGGCTCATGATGTTGTGAGATGGGGGACCGAATATTCTTATAAGCTGGCACCATCAAGTTAGACAAGTCCTAATGGTCAAGTCAGATGCAGTGAATAATGGCAAAGCATTTTGGCAGATACTTGTTGGGAAAATTTCAAAATCACTGATAGCTGCACAAATATCAACTGTTTCCAATAGTTTCATTGATATAGTCTTAGAAATTATTAAACATTCTAAGTAATGTTCCACCTCTGAGTAATATTTCTTTAGTTGGTGAAAACTAGCTTCTATTCATTAGTGGGTAAGGTCATTAATATGTGACATTCTTATCTTTAACTTCACCCTAGTAAAGATCACTTGGTATTTGTTAACGTTTAATTGTGAGTAATATTTCACTAAGCTTATTTAACAAGACTTTATCGGCTACATTGACTTTAGTTTTGGCTCGACACTGAGTCACATCTTGTTGTTATTTGAGGGAGTCAGAATGAGTGAGGCAGTAGGTGTTCAGTAAATATTTACACGTGGCATGAAAACACAATGGAAACATGACTTCTGGGCGTCTGCAATAGTGTTCACAGCTTTTGTAATTTGGAAGCTGGTGAGAGTCTAGCCGTTTTTCCGGTGTCTAAAATGAATTGCATTTGGAGACTTGGTTTAGCCTATTTTTAATTCCTTCTGGTAAGTATTGCTAAAGTGTTTCTCGTTGGCGCAAGTACCTTTCAAGAGACAATATAACAATCAGACAAAGAGTGTCCTAGGTTGTGGGTTTTTAGATTTTTATTTTTTTATAGTTTATTGTCAAATTCATTTCCATGTAACACCCAGTGTTCTCCCCACAAGTGCCCCCCCCACCATCACCATCATCCCCTCCCTCCCTCCCCCTCCCCCTTCAGTCCATGGTCCGTCTCCAGTATTCAGTAGTCTCCCTTGATCTGTGTCCCTCACTCTCCCCCGCTCTCTTTCCCCCTTCCTCTCCCCATGGTCCCCTGCCAGGTCTCTCCTGTTAGACCTATGAATGCAAACATATGGTATCTACCCTTCTCTGCCTGACTTATTTCGCTTAGCATGACACCCTCAAGGTCCATCCAATTTAGACACTCTTTCTCTCCTACCTACCATTCATAACACTGAGCAAATTCCTCATAAAATAAGTGTTCCCTTACTCAACTCTAAGTGAAAGTTAATATATCATTCAAAGAATTTGAAAGGGATCTATAAACCTGCAAAGGGCTCACTGTGTGTTGAGTCTAGTCACACTGCCAGTGGTGGGTAGGGACTGTGACATTCTGCTATTTTCTCCATGTGTCCTCTTGATTTCTGGGTATAAGGTAGTAGAGGCACAGCAAGCAGGGAATCTAGTTCATGACACCTGTTACGTAGTTCATTCCCAGATGGTGGGGGGAAACCAGAGTGTAGCTTAGGAGACCATTTTGTAGTTGCAGCTTTATTGTGATATTAAGAAGTCAGCAGCTTCTGACAGGTTCAGCCAGGGAGCTGACCCTTATCTTACTGCAGGAGTCTAATGTCTCCAGATCTGCAGGCTTTGAATCATTGCTCGGAAGAGGATTAGACAATATCCTCTTTTACAGCAAATCAGTAATTAATGATACATTACTTAAATGACTGTAGATTGCCTTTGGCATTCACCTTGACTGTAGGCACTGTAAGCAGACGAGTCTTTTGAAAGGATATCTAATATACTTGTATTGGCGGAAAGGATACCTTCATTTACCAGGCACTGGATGCGCATTGAGTACCAGCTGTGTGTTTGGCTCTGCACCAGGTGCTGAATTTCAGTGCTTGGTCCGATCTGGTCCCTACCTTTAAGGAACTCACCGTCTCGCAGAAGAGAAAGGCACAGCAGCAAATTGCAACATGCATTCCAACATCCCATCCTTTGTCACATGGGTCATAATCAGAAGAAATAATGTGGGAAACATGGCGACATGCCCAAAAATTAGCTCAGGAGAGGGGGAGAATAAAAATGATTAAATAATAACAACATTTAGGGAGGACAGAATTTACAGTGGGGATCCTGATGCAGAAAGAGGTGAAGCAAAGGGGGGGGTAGGCTGGAGGTGTTGTGGCAGGGGGGACCTGGCAGGCGAACACAGGGTAGGGGTAGTGATGGAGGAGGAGAGCTAAGAAGGAGGCGGCCTTCTGGCCTGTGTGAGGAGAAGCAGGCTTGGAGGAAACCAGTGCCAAAGGAACAGATTCTCCCAATAACAGGAACCTGGGGGAACCAAGAGAAGCCTTAGTCTTTCTCCCAAGGAACCCAGAGAATGCAGAGGTCTGGGGTGGGGGTGGGGTACCTCTTACAGCCCTGTGGCCTCGCCCTCACACCAGCTTCATAAGCCTTGATCAGGCTTGTATGGTGAGAGAATATGTGCTACCAATACCGCAAAAAACGTGGCATTTCTCTCACATTTCCCTCATTCCTACAGCAGACTCTGGCCCCCTGCCCCTACTCTTAGCCAGGAGACCTGAGCTGATGTGGTCCGGTGGTGGAGGGAGGGGAACCAACCCCCAACATTTATATTCTTCATTTTAAGCTTAAAAGTTTTGATCTCAGTGAGAGATACCAATATTTTGGAAGAAAGTATTTGACAGACTGGTCACTTCCTTTCTCACCAACGCTGCGATGTGTCAGGTCCACTGCCGGGGTAAGGTGGAGTTCCTAAATTTGGCGGAGTCTGCATTTTAAATAATGGAGAAAACACTGCGCGACTATGTCACCTTCGAGAAGCCTCCAGAAGCCGAACTCCAGGTAGAAATTAAGTCTGATTTTAGGAAAACATTGAAGGCAACATTTTTGCATAACAGAAATTATGACTTAAGGAAGTTCCATCAGCAAACCATGCTTTCACTGAGGATACACGTGTGTCATGGGCTGCAGCTTACAGGCCCTCTTTAGGGGCATTTTGCTTTGGCTTTATCATAATGAACATCTGAAATCCTGATTCTTTGCAAGTGAAATGTCATGAATATGGGGATTGATGGCCCAGGACAACGTGTCTAGGAATGCCCAGGCGGGTGTAAACAGGAAGCCATCCTGACAGTCACCCGAGGCAGGCAGGACTGAGGAACTCTTGAGGAGAAGGGACCAACCGTCGGCTTGCACAAGGGCTATTACTTCAGGGACTCCTGAGGAGGACCTTACCGGAAAGGAGGGGGTCCAGACACACAGACTATTCTCCAGACTCCTGTTGACACCCAGGGGGAAGGCCCACAGGGAGAGGGGAGTGACTCCCTCAAATCTCCATCAGACACTTGGTGGCCTCTCGTGGGGCTTTGGTGAAAGGCACTTGCCTCGCTCCAGGGTGAGCTGGGGCCCAGGAGGGAAGGGTGGCCACGATAGGCTGGGCGGTGGGCTCCTGGAGGAGCGATGTGGACAGCGGCAGAGGTAGTCACTTCCAGGAGACAGAGCACATGATGGGCACTGCGCTTGCGGGGTGGGCAGGACTCACAGCCCGGCTCACGGGGACCGTGGCTTGCATCTCGGTCTCTGCAGAAATGGAGCCAGGGTCTGGCGGAGGAGTGGGGTTCCTGTGGGGAGAGTGGGGACTCAGGCAAGGACATACTGTGCATGTGTGGTGTTTACTGCGACCGTGAAGCCCCGTTATACTCCTGGGCGGCTGTGGCCTGGGAAGAGAAGGCTACCGGCAGGTTTCAATGCCTTCCGAGGAGATTCTTGAGTCACACCTTTTTGGGTCCCTTTTGTGTGGAGAGTCTTCTGAGATGGTCCGGGAACTTTTATAACTTCATTTCCACAAAGGTCCACCAAGCAGACCCTGCCCCATTCGCCTCTGAACAGCTAGCAAGTCATGGTAATCAGTGATTGGCATTGCTTTCTGCATATTGGGTCACCAGTATGGCGGGAAGTTTGCCCCACTGTGGTGGGGGAAAGAGCACAGGGGTCGGAGGCTTTAATTGGCAGCTCTAGGCTTCAGTTTCTTTGTCAGTAACAATGAGCCTCATTGTGTGGAAGGAGCCAGGCAGGCATCTACAGAGCTTTAACCAAGAAACAACAGCTACTTAGCCTCACAAATATCAAATTAGAATAAGGAGACACCTGAGTGTGTCCACCCAGTACTTTAGGACCACTGAACCGGATTTTTCTCTTCCAGCTTCGAATACATGTTTTCATATGTAGTTAGTGGGAGGTAAAACTGGCACAATGTACATTAAAAGCCTTAAGAATTTCCCTGCCTTGTATTCTTTTTATGTTTATTTATTTTAAGAGAGAGAGACAGCAAGGGGGAAATAGAGAGAATCCCAAGCAGGCTCCACACTGTCAGCACAGAGCCCAATACAGGGGCTCAAACCCATGAACTGTGAGATCATGACCTGAGCCATAATCAAGTCTGATGTTTAATCAACTGAGCCACACAGGTGCCTCTAAGGTTATTCTTGTCTTAATAAAATCTGACCTTTATTAAAAAGAACAAAAGGCCCAGGAATGACAGCAGCGCGGTAGACAGTGGGCTGGTGACAGGTGGTGGGTGAGGACGCGCACAGACAAGGCAGCACGCAAGGTGTGTGAGTGTCTGCTTCCCTTCCCCCTTCCCAGAGCTGTGCAGGGTCATGGCCAGTTGGAGCAGACACTTGGGCCTATTCTTGTTCAGGGACTGTGGTCTGCCACCGTCTGTCTCTCCATCAGGAGCGGAAGGGACAGTACCCCAGTGGTCAGTGGTACCCCAGGGGTCCCAGCCCCCTGGTAGCGCCCAGCCCTGAAACATCCACCATGCACACCAGGGGTGACAAGGCCACTCCCTCAGACGGGGACTCTGGGAAGCGAGCAGAGGGCACAGCACAGCTGGGAACAAAACCAAGCAAAGGAGACTCCAGGCTGAGGTCTTCTAGAATGAAACCCGGCACCAAAGTCACTTCCATAGAGAAGACGATCTCCTTCCCCAGACCTGGGGAGATAGGGAACTTATCCCGGGCGACGGGGACCTCAGGGACCCACTGAGTGAGGGTCCCACCCAGCTCTCTGGTCAGTTAGCTCCAGAAGAGAGTGATGGCTTCTGTCCCGGTGGCCTGGGCTCCTTGCGGGAGAACTTGGCCAGCCTGGAGCCCGGGTAAGCTGGGGGGGCCCACAGGCTGTGAGGACAGTGTCCTCTGTGAAATGGGATCTGTCTTCCCCACCGCACAGTCTGCGGGACACTCTAAGGACTTGATCATGCCTTCCCTGCTCTCTCTGTGCTTACAAACTTCTGGTGCAAACAAGATGAAGGTAAGGGGTTCACCACCTACTTTTAGCTCTTTGCACTGTACTTGGTCATGGGGGGTTGGTCCTCAGGGCCACTCGCACCCACATTTTCCCACTTCTCTCCTGGTTTGACCACGTACAGCTCTGTTTGTCCTTCTGTCCAATGCTCATCCCAGGACTCCATCAGATACGACTAGAAACAGCCCATCCAGGACCTCCAAGCGCTCTAGATTTTCAGTCACTGCACCCCTTTGGCCCTGCCATGTGGTTACCGGATTGAAACTCCTCGTGTCTGACTCCACCACCCTGGATGAGTTCTCACCTAGGATACTCCTCAGTCATGAACCTCAGGCATAGGGGAGCCTCCCTGTGTCATGATAAGGCCCTCAGGGAAAGGCACTCATGGCACTCACTGTCCCCTCAGAGACAGTAGTCACCTAAATGGGAGACGAGGGAACATGCTCTCTTCTGAGCTCCTTCTGAGCTTTTCTCAAATGTCTGAACCTACAAGGACCCAGAGGGATGGTGAGGGTGAAAGGGAAGGTGGCAGCGTTACTTTCTCTTTTTCAACATTTGGTTAAGACTTATGCATGGGCTCTAGGATTGATTCTGAGCCTATTTCAAGTGTCCATCTCAGAATTGTCCTCCTGTTTCTTATATTTTATTAAATGCCAGTCTTCTGAGAAGAGAGTATTTAAAAAGCTTAGCTTATTTAGGGCGCTTGGGTGGCTCAATCTGTTAAGCATCCAACTTGAACTCAAATCATGATCTTATGGCTTGTGAGTTCAAGCCCTGCATCAGGCTCTGTGCTGACAGCTCAGAGCCTAGATCCTTCTTCAGATTTTGTGTCTCCCTCTCTCTACCCCTCCCCTGCTCATGTGCTATCTCTCTCTCTCTCTCTCTCTCTCTCTCTCTCTCTCTCTCTCAAAAATAAATAAACATTAAAAAACTTTAAACAAGTTTAGCTCATTTCACACCTAAGGTTGTTAACAGGCTAGTAAGGAGGCATGCATTTCAGCCTTTCCAGGGATAAAATAGGTGGCAATTCCCATTTTCTGGCTGCTCTGATAACTCCAGGAATAATTTGCATTCAGGAAATCATCTGGAGTTCAAGCTTCCAAGATATTCTGCTGTATCCATACCCCGTGAAGAATGTGCTAGACAAGCCCCTACTTGGCTATGAACTCCCGGAGAACAGGGATGGACGGCATGATTCACACTTATCGCCTGCCCCCACCCATCCCGGTGTCTGGCCTGAAGTGAGTCATTACTAACCTTCAGTGGTTGTTTTGGGGGGTTGAGAAGCATGGGGAGGGGCAGGGGCAGCACACAGGAAAGACCTTAGTGTGTTCCAGAGAAGTCTGGCACAAAGGGAAGGAAGATCAGGACACTTTCAAAAGGCCACGGACTTGTCAGATCTTTAGAAGGGCAGAGATGCGGAAAATCTGAACTATTTCTGACTGTAACTTGAGGTAAAATAAATAATAACTGTCAAGCAAAGCCAGAGAAGGAGAAAAATGTCAGAAGTCAATGGCCAGGAGCAGAGAGATTCAAAGAAGTTGAATTTCAATTTGCAGAGAGATTCAAAGCAAATTCCTACTGCGACAGTAACAACGACAAAAAGTTTCAAGTTCAGACACATAAGATGGGAAGAGTGGCTTGGTGCAAATTCATCAAATGTATGGGAAAATCCTCATGGCCTCAAAATGTCCATCAGTGACATGCTGATCCTGTTTGTTTTTAATGTAACATGACACTCAACTGAGACAGGACAGAGTTCCCCAAAGAAATGCTTCCAGTGAGCTTGGAAGTAATTATCCATTTGTTGAAGACTCTTGTCCTGGGTGTGGATGGACATGTCAGCAAGAAGAGAAGGAAACTGGACAGTCACTATAAGAACACAAAGGCACAGATTCAGGAGAGCAAATCCAAGAATAAAACTGGTTAGGAGTTTCTATTGTTCCGCTCAGTGCTGGGGGAGAGATGATTTAGTATGTGTGTCGAGTCTATAAAGGGTCATTATCTCGTGGTTTACGACCATCTGTTCCTTACCTTCCCCAAGGATGGAAGAAAGGAAATGAGCATAAACTACAGGAAAATAAATTTAGGTGAGACCAAAGGGATTTCCAGACTGAGGTCTGCAGACATTGCAAGCCCAGCAGTGGTGGCATTTCCTCCTCTGACCTCATCTGGGACACAGAGATGAATGTTCCACGGCCCAGCTGGGAGTGGTGCTTGGACATTTCTATACTTTGAAACGTGCCTGAATGTCACTTTGATATAACTTACTCTCTTCTCCCTTAAAGCTTTGGTCCAGACGGAGACCCTTCTTATGTTCTGGGTAAGGACTTATCGGCTGATGCTGCTGATGCACGATGAAGTAGGAATCAACTTTTCATTGATCACCACTAACATGTGGGCTTATTCATTCAAATCCTTCTGCCCCAGCACCCAAATACGCAGATTGCTGTTTCTGCAGTGAAGTCTGGAGCATTCCCTTGCTTGGGATCTTGAGGCCTGCCCCAAATCTACAAGTCTCAGTCATTATACCTTCCCTGAGCTGGTTCAGTCAATCCACTGACACTCCACCCCTGTCTTCCTTGAGTTCAAGTCCTGTTGAACACCAGCCTCCAAGTTTGACATGGATCCGCACCACCCTTTCCTTTCCCTGGAATGCTGTTACCTCCCTTGTCTGGGGGGTGAGCTCCAATTTCTACTACTTGTATTTCTACTACGTGGATTCTTAGATCTGGTTGTTTGAGAAAATAACATTTTCATTTATATCTGTCCTCAAGAAGCTTACAATCTAGGGGCACTTGAGTGACTCAGTCAGTTGAGCCCTGACTCTTGATTTTGGCTCAGGTCATGATCTCACAGTTCATTAGTTCAAGCCCCACGTTGGGCTCCGTGCCAACAGTGCAAAGCCTGCTTGGCATTCTCTCTCCCACTCTTTCTGCCCCTTCCCTGCTCTCTTTCTCTTTTTCTCTCTCAAAATAAATAAATAAACTTTAAACAATTAAAAAGAAAAGAAGCTTACAATCTCGCCAAAAATGAAAGACAGGTGCACAAATGACTGTAGAATTAGGGAAGGTAGAGAAAAAACTGAGAGACCACAGCAGTGGGTAACAGTTGGGTCAGAAGAGATTTTAGGGGTGTGGCATTTGAAACTGGTCTCTGAGCCTGGAATGCGGAGGCAGCACTGGGGACAACCTTGAGGAGAGCAAGCCGGGTAAAAGTATTTTATAGAGAAAGGATACCATCTGCAACAATAAGCAACGGATGGATAAAATGTGAACAAGAGCCCACAGAGTCCAACAAAAGTTTACATTCCCTTCTGGGTTTAGCGAGAAAGGTGCCACTGATTAACACAATAGGGAAGCCAAGGCAAAGAGGGAAACTGAGGTTTGAAGACAGGTGCAAATCAGACATGCAGATGGAGGTGGCCGACACACACATCTACAGCTAAGACTCTCTGAAGCTCAGGGCCCATGTTTAGGGAGAAACTGAGAGTCCACTCCACAGAGAGGATGTCTTAAAATTTGCTTCCATCTTTCACTCGTGTGATCCTTCAGAGGACCCTGTGCTCTGCGAGAGGCACAATCCATGTCACTCCTCCTTTACTGTCACCCGTGAACCAGGTCAGCATCTTCAACCGGATACAAGACGTGTGCTGTAGATAGAAACAATAAATAAAATACAGCGGTGATGTCTTTAAAATATATGAAATGCTCTGTAAATATAAAGTGTAAAGGGGTAATTGTAGACCTGGATTCTGAGCATGTAGGAAACAGTAGCCTTAAGGATATACTGGTAGCTAAAAAGAGGTTGAATTATCCCCATTGGGGTGTGTGTGCATGTGTGTGTGTGTGTGTGAGAGAGAGAGAGAGAGAGAGAGAGAGAGAGAGAGAGAGAGAGAGAGAGAGAGAATATGAGGGAATGAGGATTTATCTTTCAATATTCCATGTGAAAATGCACAGTTTTCATTCAGTTCTTAGGGTGGGGGAAAGAGCATGTTTTGTGAAGGGTCACATGACGTGCTGTGGCCCTCGTGATTGGTGCAGACAAGAGAATGTTCAGGTGTGAGTGGTAAACTCACTCTTCTTGAGAAGCTGTTTCTCTGCTTTCTTCTCTCTCCAGCTTGACCTAAGGCTTAATACCAAGGTGAGAAATGATAAATTATGTTTTACAATCTAAAGAACCTCAAGAAGAAGACTTTTATTCCTATTAGTTGTTCTTTGTTCTCTGTGTGTGTGTGTGTGTGTGTGTGCATGTGCGTGTGTGTGTGTTTTATTTTCCAATTCTGTAAGTGTCAAGATCAACTTTCCTCCATAAACCAGAGCAGAAGTGTGGCTACCTTCAGTGTGATTTCTGTCTCTGATTGTGTCATTTTCCCGTATGGTTACATAAACTATGTGTATTTCCTTCTACTGTTAGGAAGGCGTTGCTTTTATTACTCCTTACTTTTCATTCATTTTAATTTCCTTACCATGTTAATAGTTACAACTTAAAAATGTGCTGTATACAACCCATGAGAAAATCCCATAGCTATGAACGCTTCTGGTGCGCTCTTTAAATATTTACCTTATAGGGGTGACTGGGTGGCTCAGTCAGTTAAGCATCTGACTCTGATTTCAGCATAGGTCACAATCTCATGGTTCATGGGATTCTCTCTCTCTCTCTCTCTCCCTCTCAAAAATAAACATTTAAAAAACTAAAATAAAAATTAAAAAAAACAGACTGTACTCTAGCTCCAGAGTATTTTTTGTTTAAATATTATATCATTTATCATTCTTTCAGAATTATCCGGCAAATTAATTTTCTCACAGTGTGGTATTGCACATGAAAAGTCAAGAAAAATGAGGACAATAATTCTTAAATAAAATGAGTCATTGCTTTAATTGCTTCCCTCAGTTTTTAGTAAAGTTAAGGTCAACTCTAACCATGGCCGATGGCCTGCAAAATTTCATCTTGCAATGGCTTTAAGCTTAAGGGACTGGGTAGCTGGGTAGGATTCACAGCGGAGAAGCCACATCTCAAAGTAAACCTCTGGTTTTGCTGGAGGGAGGGAGAGGGCGGGAGGGCAGAAAGGGGTAGTGGGGCACTTAATACCTAATCATTGTGTGTGTTGGCACGCCAACATATCTGTATGTTAATATGAGGTACTTTTTAATTAAACTTTTTATTTTCAGATCATTGTAGAGTCACTTGCAATTCTCAGAAATAATACAGAGAGATCCAGTGATAACGTGTGGCACAAACATAGTACCATATCACAACCAGGATGTTGACACTGATGTGGTCAAGATACAGAACATTTCCACCACCACAGAGATCTCTCATTTTACCCTTTTATAGCCACACGCACTTCTCTCTTTCCCCCAGCATCGCCCCTCCCCAGACAATCATAGTAAAGCTGCTATGAACATTCATGCTTAGGTTTCTTTGGGTGAACATAAATCTTTATTTCTCTGGGGTGAAGGCCCAAAAGTGAACGTGCTGGGTCATACTGTACTTGCATGTTTCGTTTTTTAAGAAACACCACGGGCCCCTGGGTGGCTCAGTCAGTTAAGTGTCTGGCTTCAGCTCAGGTCATGATCTCACGGTTCGTGGGTTTGAGCCCCGAGTTGGGCTCTGTGCTGACAGCTAGCTCAGAGCCTGGAGCCTGCTTCAGATTCTGTATCTCCCTCTCTCTCTGACCCTCCCCTGCTTGTGCTGTCTCTCTGTCTCTCAAAAGTAAATTAAAAACATAAAAAAAATATTTTTTAAAGAAAAGAAACACCAAACGGTTTTCCAGAGGGGCTATGCCATTGTACATTCACATCATGAGTGGAGCAGTGACCTGGTGTCTCTGCATCATCACCAAAATTTAGTGTTGCTGCTGTTTTTTTGTTTTGGTTTTTTTGTTTTGTTTTTTTTAAGCCACTCTCATTGGTGTGTATCAATGTTTGATTGTGACTTCAATTTGCATTTCTCTAGGCTAATAATGTTACACATCTTTTCATGTGCTTATTTTCCATTTGCATATCCTCTCTGATGAAATGTCTCTTTATTACTTTTGTACATAGGAGAGTTTGGTCTTTGACAGTGTAAAATATTTTATTTTTATAAAACCCAATTTAGTAATTTTTCTTTCATGGATTATACTTTGGGCATCATGTTTCAAAACTGTTTGACTTGGTAGAGGTTCCAAAGCTTTATAGTCTTATATTTTACTTGGAGTTTGTGACCCCTTTTGAACTAATCTTTTGTCTACCTTAGGTTAAGAGTTTTTGACTTTGTTTTTTGTTTTGGAAGTCCAGTTGCTCAAGCATCATTTGTTGAAAAGACCATCTTTCCTCTAGTGAACTGTCTTTAGTTTCTCAAAAATCAGATCTGTTTCATTGATCTTTCCAACAATATCATGTAATTTTGATTACTACAGTTATATAAATCTTGAAGTTGAATAATTCATCCTATTTTCTTCTTCGCAAGATTATTTTACCTATTTTAGTTCCTTTGGTTTTCATATACATTTTAAAATAATCTGGTCTATATTTACAAACCTCTTGCTAGGATTTTCATAGGAATTGTGTTGAACTTGTATGCCATTTGGGATGAATTGACATCTTTACCAAATAGAGCCTTCCATTCCAATGACATTGTATGTCTTTTCAATTATTTAGAGACTTTTTTTATTTCTTTCATTAGTGCTTTGTAGTTTTCAGTGTAAAAGTCCTATGTGTGATTTTATTAGATGCACACCAAAGTATTTCATTTTTTGAGCAATTTTAAATGTTATATATTTTTAATTTTGGTGTCCACGTATTTACTGTCGTTAGGGTTAAAAATTCATTTGATTTTTGTATATTGATCTGCTAAACTGTGACTAAAAGGCTCACTTTTTAGTTCTTAGAGGTTTTTATGGATTTCTTTTCAAGTTTTTGAGGTAGACAATGGTATTATCCATCTTCCTTTCTTATCCGTACACCTTTTATTTTCTTTTATTCCTTCCTTTGTCATCTGTATGCTTTTATTGCACTAGTGCACTGGCTAGAACTTCCAGTGTTATGTTAAATAAGAGTGATGAATGCTATATCCTACTGTGTTCATCATTCTGGGAGGGGAAACATTCATTTTGCAACATTAAGTATAATGTTACCTGCAGGATTTTTGTATTTGCTCTTTATCAGATAGAGAAACTTTCCCCCTATTTTTAGTTTTCTGACAGTTTTTATTATGCATGGGTGTTGAATTTTATCAAATGCTTTTGCTGCATTGATGGATATGATCATGTGATTTTCTTCTTTAGCCTACTAATATGGTGGATTAAATTGGTTAATTTTCAAACATTTAACCCACCTTGCATCCCTGGAATAAACTCAACTTATAATAGTGTATAATTTTATATGTATATAGTAAAATTCTATTCATTAATATTTCATTAAGGTTTTCAACATCCATATGCATGCAGGATATTGTATTGATCTGGGGTTTTTCATTCTTTTTTGCTTTTTTGTGAGTGTTATGTCTTCATCAATTTTTTGCTATCAGAGTAATAATAGCTTTATGTGATGAATTAAAAAGTGCTCCCTCTTCTATTTTCTGGAAGAGATTGTGTAAAATTGGTGTTAGTTCTGTTTTTAAAGGTTTTGGGGAATATTTCAGTGAAACCATCTGTGCCTAGAAATTTCTTTTATGGGAGTTTCAACGTTATGAATTCAATTTTCTTAATATTTATAGAGCTATTCAAATGATATGTTTCATATTTGATGTATTAGTTTCTGTTTTTGAGGAATTAGTCCATTGTATGTACACTGTCAAAATTATGCATGTGGAGTTGTTTATCTGTAGGATCTGTAGTTATATTCCGTTTAATTCCTGATATTGGTAAATTCTCAGCCTGCCTCTCTCTCTCTCTCTCTCTCTCTCTCTCTCTCTCTCTCTCTCTCTCGTTCTCCTTTCTGGAGATCTGTTGGTTTTATTGACCTTTCTGAAGAATCAACTCTGTTTCATTGGTTTGCTCTATTGTTCCTCTAGTTTTTACCTTCATTGATCTCTGCTCTTATATATGTTATTTCCTTCCTTCTGATGATTTTGAGTCTACTTTGCATTTTTTCTAGATTCTTGACATGGGAGTTTCTGTTATTGAGATTTCTCATTTCTTTTTTTTAATTTTTTAAATGTTTTATTTATTTATTTATTCATTCATTCATTCATTCATTCATTCATTTATTATTTTGAGAGAGAGAGCAAGACAGCATGAGCAGGGGAGGGTCAGAGAGAGGGGGGGACACAGAATCCAAAGACAGGCTCCAGGCTCTTAGCTGTCAGCACACAGCCCAACACAGGGCTCAAGCCCACAAACCACAAGATCATGACCTGAGCCGAAGTCAGAGGCCCAACCGACTGAGCCACCCAGGCACTCCGAGACGTCTCTTATTTCTAATGTATGTATATAATGCTGTAACCTTCTTTTGCAGTAGTGCTGTTAGCTGTATCCTGTGAATTGTGATGTCTTGTACTTTCATGTTCATTAAATTTCTTGCATCTTTTATTTTCCTTGAGATCTTTTCTTTGACCTGTGGATAATTAAGTAGTGTTATTTAGTTTCTGAGTATTTGAAAAAATTCCCTTTATCTTTCTTGTATTGATTCACAGTTTAATCCCATTGTGGTCGAAGACCATACTCTACCTGATTTCCAATATGTTCAGGTTTGTTTTATGATGCAGGATATGAATGAACTGGGTTTATGTTTTGTGAGCCAGGGTGAAGACTGCATATTCTGGCATTATGTAAAGTATACTATAACTGTCAATAAGATCTTGGTTGATGATGTTGAGTTATTTAAATATTGGGTGATTTCCTGTCTAGTTGTTTTATCAATTGTTGAGAGAGGGGTGTTGAAGTCTCCACCCTCAACTGTGGATATGTCTCTTTCTCTTTTTTTTTCTTTAATTACTTTTTGCTTCATGTATTTTGTATCTCTGCTGTTTGGTGCATATACACTTAGGATTCCTATGTCTTCATGGTGGATTGACCCTTTAATCCTTATTCAGTGCTCCTCTTTGTGTCTAGTAGTTCTTTTTGCTCCAAAGCTTATTTTATCTGATATTAATGGAGCCACTTCTGCTTTTCTCTGCTTAATGCTTGCATGACATATCTTTTTCCAACCTGTTACTAGCAACCTGCTTATGACATTATATTTCAATGAGATGTATTTTTTTGTTTTTGTTTTTGGCAGCATAATCATTGGGTCCTGTTTTTAATCCCCTCTGCCAATCACTGTTTCCCTTACCTTCTTTGTCCTTTCCTCCTTCTATTCTCCCCAGTATTTATTCTGCCTCAGTCACACAGACCTCGCTGTTCTTCCTATAACTGAGCAGACATGCTTCCCCTCAGGGCTTTTGCTTTTTCTGGTCCCTCCACAAGGAAAGGTGTTTCCTGCAGCAGAGCCTGCCTCTTCACCCTCCTCAGGGTTACCCAAATGTCAACACCCTCCATAAAATAAAACTCACCACTCTTATGTGCTCCCATACTCCTTTTCCAATGGAGTCATCTTTTTCACATCACATAGTTTTCTTATTTCTTTTTTTTTTACAGTTTGTGTCACCCAGAATAATAAAACTCAACTGCTAGGCACCTAGGTGGCTCAGTCAGTTAAGAATCTGACTTCAGCTCACATCATGATCTCATGGTTCATGAGTTTGAGCCCCACATTGGGCTCTGTGCTGACAGCTCAGAGCCTGAAGCCTGCTTCAGATTTTGTGTCTCCCTCTTTCTGCCCACCCCCACTTGCTCTATCTCTCTCTATCAAACATGAATAAACATTTAAAAATTAAAAATAAAGTAAAACAAAACTCAACTGCTAAGTCTCCTATGTCTAGAGTGGGCCTTAGCTCCTAGGAAATTTCAATATTTACACACTGAATGAATGAAAGAATTCAAGAAATGGCCCCTGGCTCACTCTCCTGTCTCATTTGTGCATTTTCTTTCTCATCTGTTCTCCAGCAGCAATGACCTTCTCTCATTTCCTCCAGGGAGACACACTTTAGACATCGGGCCTCAGAACCTTAGCTGCCCAGCTAACCACATTCAAGCAGAAGGCAACACTATCTCACAGAAGCTTTCTCTGACCCCTGCTACTAGGTCAAGTTTACCAGTGAAAGGCTTGTTTATCATTGACCTCATTTTGTAATTAATATTTGTTTGGGGGATTATCTCATTAACATGCATCTCTTATACTGAATATGAAAATCATGTAAGAAAGAGACTGGTTTGCTCAGCATTATATTCCTAGCACCTTACATAACACCTGACACAGTAGATAATAAATATTTTCCACATTTATAAAACAATAAATCAGTGAGTAAATGAGTACTCATTTTAAAATTTTCTGTCTTGCAAAAGTGATTAGAGAGATCAAAGATGGGAGGAAGAGCAGGTGTGCTGCTAACGGTAGAGGACTCGCCTGTCTACAGAAACCTACCTGAACGGGTCAGAACATGTTTGGATACCCGAGAGTGAGTTGGAGGGGGCAGTGGGCTGTCTTTTCTCTATGAAGCTCAAGAGGCGTCCTCTGCGGAGTTGGGGAGGATGGCGGGAGATACTCGTGTTTCTCATCCACAGCTCTATTGACATTTTGGCTGAATAATTCCATGTTTGGGGGCTTCCTGTCCCTTGTAGGATGTTCAGCATCATCCTTGCCTGTATCTACCACGTGCCCATAGTGTAGGCATCCATCGCTCTTTGTGACAACCACATTGTCTCCCAACACTGCCAAATGTCCCCTGGGGGGCAAATTTGCCCCAGGCTGAGCACCACTAAAATGGGTTTGATGTTGAGGGAGCTTGAAAAAAAATATTATGAGAAATGAGAGAGGAAGAAAAAGAGCTCATATGCGAGAGAGAAAATGAGGATGACAATAAATGAACTGAATCAGGTCTCATATAATGACAATTAGAAACAAATTGAGGGCCCTACTGATCTGTGCCAGTGACTCTGTGGTGCCTCGATACACCAGGATTGGCAAGTGCATTACTGTCTGTGGAAGTGCACAGCATGGCTAAAGAAGGTAAAAATACAGCTCATGGGGGCCGCCTGGGTGGCTCAGTCAGTTAAGCATCCAACTTCGACTCAAATCATGGTCTCACAGTTTGTGAGTTTGAGCCCTGCATCGGCCTCAGTGCTGACGGCTCAGAACCTGGAGCCTACATCAGATTCTGTGTCTCCCTCTGTCTGCCCCTCTCCTGCTCAGGCTCTGTCTCTGTCTCTCTCTCTGTCTCTCTCTGTCAAAAGTAAATAAACATTAAAAATACAGCTTATGGACTAGTCCAAGCTTGGGACTTTTGCTTACCAAATGCCAGTGAAACAGGGTGGTAGTAAGGGCATTGAACTTTTGTGGGAGAGGCAGAGAGGTGTTACTATCATACCAGCTCCCAAACTTTGCTACCTTTTAGAATCTCACAAGGAGCTTTGTAAATTCCTGACACTCAGCTCACACCCCATAGCCATGAAATCGGAATCCCTGGGGATGGTGCCACACATCTGTGGTTTTATAGATCTCTACATTTGGAAACTGCCCCACCCTTAGTGTGAACCTCTCTATCAGTGTTCCTCAAAGTGCAATCCACAACCAACACCCTCTGTGTCCCCAGGAACCTGTCAAGAGTACCATTTCTCAGGCTTCACCTGAAACCTACAGAACCAGAATCTCTGAGGATAAAGATCTTTGAATTAATGCACACTCGATCTTCAGATTCAGTGTTCTCTAAAATAAAGCTCTTGGTGATGTGATAAATTGTTGAAAAGTAGCATACCCTCTGTTTTGTCCTTGTGGAATGTGGAAAACTAAGTGTCTTCCGGATGCTAAGGATGGCGTCAGGTGAGCGTGTGACTTGCTGGAAAGATCAGCCAGAGGCCCAGGGGAGGGATCGCTCTGTTCCCTTCGGTGCCACACGCACGCAGGTGGGGCATTGTTTCAGAGTGCATTGGTTGTACAGTTTGTGTTTCCTGTTCCCGTACGAAAGATGACTGTGTTGTCCTTCCATGTGACAGGAAGTGCAAGTAGGAAACATTTAGCATTGTAGTTGATCACCTCATGGAGTTCCTGTTCATGAAGCAGACTTTGTGAACAAATCCCACTGGACCTTCCGTCTGCCCAAGTGAGGACCGTGCAACCCACACCTCAGGTCCCAGGCTTCGGGATGCTCACGGGTGATCTACCTGCCGCCCTGTTTGTTTGTTTCTGCTCTGAATCTGTGCTGGCGTGTTAGGGGGGTGTGCGATGCAGTGAAGGTTTTCTTAGAGAATCCCGGGGCTCTCTAATTTGCATGAGATACGACAGAGCCAAATTGTTTTCCCTGCTTTTAATTATTTCCTTCTTTGCCCGGGTTGGAATCTTCCTACCTAGTGCCCGCAGAATCCTTCCGCACTCTTCTGTAGGGGAAATTACTCGCAAAGCCTTTTCATCTGCAATTACCCAAGGCTGCCAAGAAATGACTTTTAGTAGACTGCAGCAGAATCTGTGAATACAAATAAAGACAGGAGCTTCTCAAATAGCATTCCGAGCATGCACCGGTTTCCGCTTGAGAAGAAAAATAACAATTAATGAGGAAGCTGAGTTGAAAATTCTCTTGATGAGAGAATTATTATATAGATGTATGGATGGGGAGAGAAATACATTATATAAATAGGGTTAATGAAACCCCCCCAAAATGAGAAGAACGGTCTACTTTTCCAAGCATAAAAATGAAGCAGTAAGAAAAGAAAAATTTCCTTAAATTTCTTCCCTGTTCTGTTTAGATTATGTTTATTATATTGCCTTTACATTAAATGTTAAGCTCTAGAGATGGTATTATGTCATATGGACTTCGATTCAGCGCCTACATGACAATCATAGGCATGTAACTTCCTAACATACTGCAGAGGCGTCCCTTTACAGAATACTCTGAACCACCCAGAACACAAGTAAGAACATGGAAAGCCTTTAAAATTTTCTCTGAAACAAAACAAGACATCTCAATTAATTAGTTCCAGAGCACTGGTTCTTGACAGTTTCAGGTTCACCCAAAAGAGCAAGAGAGCTTCTTAAGGACAGTTTGTTGTGTAGTTGGCCTCTGGCACTGGGATGTGCGTGGTGCCCACTATCAGTACTGGGAAGTGTTCTCAGTGTTCCATGTCTGATTTCTTTTATCGTCACAAAGGTCCTATGTGTAGATACTTACTATTGTTAACGTTATCGTACACATGAGGAAACTGAAATGGAGAGCCTGGGTCACCAAGGCCACCCAGCTGGATAGTGACTGAGCTGGGATCTGACCTTAGGAAACAGGGCGTTGGAGCCTGGGGCATAACCACACTGCCATGCTATCCTTCTTTCCACTAATACACAAGACAGACCATTGATCTATTAGCAGATTTCAATCATCACCTTTATTTATTTTTAAATGCTTATTTATTTTAAGAGAGAGAGAGAGAGAAAGCATGAGCAGGGGAGGGAGAGAAAGAGAGGCAGAGAGAGAGAGAATTCCAAGCAGGCTTTGCACTGCCAGCACAGAGCCCGACGAGAGACTCAAACTCAGGAACTGTGAACTCATGACCTGAGCCAAAAACAAACATCAGATGCCCAACCAACTGAGCCATCCAGGCTCCCCTAAATCATTACCTTTAAATACAAACATCTGTGAACAGCACTTGACCCTGGGTCAGTCGGTCCTGAGAGATGGGTGAGCGCCACTCCAAAGGAACTTAAAAAAAAAAAAAAACCTGCATCTAAAAAGTAGGGATACATGTATCGCAAGCTATTTTACCTAGTTTCATAGACCTAGTGCTTCTGCCTTTCCCAATACCAGCTGGACCCTACCACCCCAAAGCCCAGAGACATTGCTCTCAGGAGAGTTTCTTAATCAGAATGCAGCACGTACATACTTTACCTTTAGATACAGTGTCAATGAGGTTGACTACCTGGTTTTTAATACCGCAGCACATTAGAAGCAGAGCATCCCATTGGCTAAAAACCTTCAATTCTGATATCAGAATGCCTTGGTCCAGTCCCAGGCACTGCCAGCATTTTATCTCTGTTATCTTACTCAGGTTAATTAACTTACCCAAATCTGATTTCTCACATATGAAAGGTCCATAGAGAACTTACCTCATGTTTAAGAGGATTCAGTGAGATACAGTGCATGCAAAGGACACACGTGAGTTGGACGTGGTGAGTTCCCAGCTGTGGCAGCCGGTGTTGGTCCAGCAGGTGAGGGCATGACAGCAGCCATGACAGGGGCTGTGAAGACACTAGATGGCCATTAATAGCCAGGCAGCCTCAAAGCCCAATGTCAAGATCAATAGTGACATTTTTTTGAGCTTTGAAATTTTCTTCAGAAACTCACACAGCTTTGGAGATATTAATAAAGGCTTTTTAACGGAACCATTTTACAAACTGGCAAACAGGAGTTTTGGGGAGGTACTTGGATCTGTTTTTGATAGGTAATGTGGGAAATGAAATGTTCTCGCCCTGCTCTCAGACACAGGGAAGAAGTATATTTTGCTCAGGTTCCAGAACCGCCAGAGTGATGGCTTCATCCGCGTCTGCACTTTCTCCACAGTGTCCCCTCGGGCGCTATGTCATCCTGTCTCTTCTGCAGTCTCCCAACAGGAATTTCTGGAACACCAAGCAAGGCCACATATAAAAGAGGATCAGATCAGATCAGACCATAGGTTGAAAACGAAATTCCTGGTTACATTTATTACCAATCAAAAATGTCCTTGCACAGAAGATACACTTGCAGGAATTACTCAAATAGAAAACCTCAGCTGAGTTAAGAATGGAATCATCACTGATCTGACATGTCAATCACTTTTGCAATGATATAATTCCTTTAAAAGTTCCCTCGTCTTCATGATTATGTAAAAGACCTGCTTTTTAGAAAGCAATCTTTATTAATGAGCCATAAATACCGTCTCCTCACTGCCTGCTGCAGAATTTGGGAAGAGTCTGGTGATAAAAAAAAAAAAAAGTTCAGAATCAGGAATAGGCTCTATAAAAGCTTCATAGCTGTTCTGTGATTAAATCTTCGTGTGCCACCACTTATGAGGTGCTCCCCACACGCCTTGTGCTGCCTCTGTACCTTCCTTCCTGCTCCCATCGCTCACGCGGGTGTCAAAGAAGAAAGTGACTGATGTGGACTTATCATGGAGAGTGAAGCAACCCCATCCATTAGTATGATGTGATTTTATTTTAAAAATTGTTTAATAGCTGGGCAAAGGACAGAACTGTGCAGTAAAGGCCAGGTGCTTATCAAAATGAAAGGGATCGTTATCCCTTCTGAGACGTGATTGCCTGTACTCTGGCTGGTAGTGAGGAAATCATGAACCTCTTTTTCCCTGGAGCCCATGGGAAAGCTCGTTCCTCAGGTTTGGAAGAAGGGTCCCTTTACTCCTGGACCCTTCGTGCCATGGAACACAAAAAGTGTAATCCTTATGCACAAACTCAAGAATTCCTCTTCACTCCCTGCTGTGCACACTTGCCTTGAACTTCATGTCAGGACTCACCCCCTACCAGCCCAGGTCCCTGACTGTATAATGTCAAGAATGTCAGAGGATGGAGGACTGTATTGGGAAGACAGCGGGGCTGGGTCAGAAGGTCTGAGTTCCAGTCATGCCCACCATTTATTTGCCGCTGGGTGTAGACAGTCTCAGAAGTAGGAAGAATGTCTCCATAGTATGTGCATTGTTAAAGCGAGGAGAGACAATATGGACGGGAGAGGCCATGGTGCTGGTTCTCAAAGGCTTCACGAAGAAAGAATTTGAGCTAAATCTGCAGGATGGGCATAATTTAAAGTCACTAATGTGGAAATTTATATTCAGTGAGAATACTTGAGAATGAAAATCCCATCATATGGGAAAAGCTTCAAGTAAGTGATAGATGTTCAGCAGATAATTGTAGTGTGTTAGACATTCTGCTCTGCCTCCGTTAATCTTCCCTGTGTGCATCAGGTACTGAGAAAAACCTGTGATTTAAGGCTATTTTTATCAACAACCTTGCACAAAATAAACTTGCCCTTATCTCCAGGCTGTGGTTCCCACATATGGGTTATTGAAGGCCATCAAGAAGGCGTTCCTAAAGACTGGGCTCAAAACGCTCCTTCTAAAAAAGCCAATTATTTTTATCTGTTTAGCTTTCAGTCAGTCTTTTCAGTGAGACATAAAAGTACAGGGGTCCTAGACTGTCCCGTCCACATCAGTCTCCACCTCAGTCCCCCAGGGGCCCATTCAGAACACAGTCTCTTCAGAAATATCCAGGCTGAGGAACAGATGGAAATGCACTTCGTAGAGGAAGGTAAACAAATGATTTAAGATTAAGGCTTCAGACGTTAAGAGCCTGTTGAAGGCCCTGTATCTTATGTCATTCATCAGGTAGCGAAGTTTTGAAGGAGGCCCTCAGGAAACTGTGGCTTCCAGTAGCCATGGCTGCCTGGCCGTCTGTGTGTGCCCGTGGGTAGGTTTATCTCTTCTGGAAGGCATTGAAGTGTTTTCCAATTAACTGTAGTGCTCACTGTATTTTATTTTCCTGTTCTATTTCCTGCTGCTTATGTTTACAACACTGGATAGCCCTGAAGTCACTGGACAATTGGAAGCTTCAATTAAGGAGTCTGTGAAACCCAGATAGTTCCAGGAAATTTCACAAACATTTAAGGAAAAGATAATCCCTATGTACACAAAATCTCCCATAAAATAAGAAAAGAAAGAATACCAACCAGTTGGTTTTATGAATTGCCGTAACCTCACAAGGGGCAATGCAAGAAAGAAGATCTAGGGACCAATCTCACCCATGAATACAGATGCAAAAATGCTGATCAAAACATTAGCAAATTGAATTCAGCAACATGGTAGTATATATTGTCATGGTCAAGTTGGATTTATTCTAGAAATGAGAAGTTGTTGTAATAGGAAAAAACTTATCAGTGTAAAAGTCACATAAATAGGGGAAAAATATAAGGTCATCTCAATGGGCACCAAGAAACAGGGATTTGATAAAATTCAGCATCTCTTTATTATGAAACCTTTCAGCAGATCAGCAGTAGAAGGTATATTCCTTTACCTCATAAATGTTATCTACCAAAAGCTACGGCAAACATTCTATATAACAGTGAAATAATGGCACATTTTCCTTTGCAATCAGGAAGAAAGTGGCTCTCACCAGTTCTGTTCAACCTTATACCAGAGGCTCCCGCCAGTGAAATAAAATGAGACAAATAAAGAAATAATATAAAAATTGAAGAAAAAAAAAAAAGGAAGAAAGAAAGCTTTCATTACAGCAAATTATATGACCAGGTAATAGAAGATCTAGGATAAGTTACAGATGATTAGAATTCATAGATTCATAAGAAGCTTACAAAACTAAATACATTTTTAAGTTTTTATTACTAGAAACAAAGTTGATATAATTTAAAACCTGTATATCCACATACCAGCAATGAGCAGTTAGAAATGGTATTTAAAAGCAATACATCATTTAAAATAACACCAATATCATCAAGCAGTTGGAAGTATATCTAACAAAGAGACTTGGCAGGAAAAATGGCAAGAGGAGGCTTATAAATAGCAAGCTTTCCTAGGAAGGAGGAGAATGGAGATCAATCCCATGAGTCAGCACATTAGTAACCCCACCTCCTGGTCAGCATGCTCCTGGTATTAGTAGCAGAAAGATAAATGAGAGTCATTTCCTAATAAATTGCTGTTAGCATTATTTACTGCTTGTAAAAACAAAAAAAAAAACCCTGGAACATACTGTGTTTTGAGGACATGACAGGCTGGAGAATGTCACATGAGCTACACAATTTGTTGAGTGTAAAATGGGGACGATCTCTAACCAGCACAGTCCCTTTTACATAAGCGATATTCCATCACTAAAACATCACACGGTGAATGTGAGTCCCCACCCAGCCGAGCACAGAGGAAGAAGAATCTGTCTGTTGCTCTGTGGATGGCTTTGGATTTTTCCAAAGGAAGAACGCATTGCCCACATCTTGTATTCTTGGTCCTGCATCCTTTGAATTATGAGTAATGTTTTCTGTTGAGTCAAATCTATAATTCACGTATGCCTGAGTTGACAAATTCTACCTTTTGTGTTCTGTTAGATTTGTATGAAATGCCATAAAACATTAAAGAGATATTTAAAGAAGGCCTTCCTATGTGGACAGCTGCATTGTGTTATGGACTGCAAACTGTGATATTGAAAAGTTATAGATTCATTGCAGTGGCATTAACATTTCTAAAATGTGTGCGTGTGTGTGAAAGGCTGATTTTAAGATTCATTTGAAAATAAAAAGGCTGAAGAGAGCTCAGATATTACTGACAAGCAGGGGCACAGGGGCTTGCAGTACTGATGTTAAGATTACTGTAAGGCTGTATTCATTAAGATAATGTGGGATAGACTCAAAAATCAACACGTGACTGAAATGGAATTGAAAACCTGAAGACCAGGTCTGCATATTTATGGACATTTAATTTACGACAAACGTGTCACTGCAAAGCGGTGGGGAAAAGACAGTTGTTTCAACAGCTATCACTGGGAGTGTGCACTAAAAATAAACACTAAAACATAAAACCTCTTTCTCACCCATATATCCAAACAGCTCGAAGTAGACTACAGTCCTAAAATGAGGACAAAACAATAAAAGTTGTGTGAAATAACATAAATGATTGTCTTCATGATTGCAAGGTAGAAAAATTTCTTAAACAGGACATAAAAAATGGATATATTTGATCAACTACATTACAATTAAAAAAAACTTATGTTCAGGTGCACCTGGGTCGCTTAGTCTGTTGAGCATTCGACCCTTGATTCCAACTCGGGTCATGATCGCACAGTTGGTGGGTTTGTGAGATCGAACCCTGATTTGGGCTCTGTGCTGACAGCATGGAGCCTGCTCAGGATTCTCTCTCTCTCTCTCTCTCTCTCCCTCTCTCTCTCTCCCTCTCCCCCCCTCTCTCCCTCTCTCCCTCTCTCCCTCTCCCTCCCTCCCCCCTTCTCTCCCTCCCTTCCTCTCACTCTCCCTCTCTCTCTCTCTCTCCTTCTTTCTCTGCTCCTCCCCTGCATGTGCTCTCTTTCTCAAAGTAAATAAAGAAACTTAAAAAAAAATTGTTCATTAAAGACACAATCATGAAGGCAAAAAGCAAGCCACAGATGAGGAGAAGATACATGAACTTGAATAAACTACTAAGGTCTCATGTCAAAAATATATACAGAACTACAAAGAAAAAGACATCCCTGTGGAAAAATGGGTGAGGGACCTGACGAGACACATCACAAAGAAAGGCTATTTGAATGGCCAATAAACATATGACAAGCTACTGAACCCTCTTGGTAATCAGAGGAATGCGGACCAAAGCCACAGTATGATGTGTCCACATGTCACCAGAATGGCTAAGATTAAAAAGACTGACAATACCAACTATTGAAGAAAATGTACAGTAATTGGTGCTCAAGTACAGCATGTGGACGCAGAAGTTTCTACCAAGCAGTCATAAAAAGAATTTGACATTATCTGCTGATGTTGAGGATGCTTATACTCTGTGGCCGAGGGGCTGCGTTCCAATTTTTTTTTTGTAAATTTTTTTAAGTTTATTTATTTTGAGAGACAGAATGAGGGAAGGGCAGACAGAGAGGGAGAGGAAATCCCAAGCAGGCTCTGCACCACATCATCAGCACAGAGCCTGATGGTGGGGCTCAAACTCACAAACCCTGAGATCATGACCTCAGCTGAAACCAAGTCAAACACTGAATGAACTGAGCCACCCAGGTGCCCCCATTGTAAAAAGAATTTTTTAAGTTTATTTAACAGGAGCTGCCTGTTATGAACCCAACAGAGCCGTGGGCATGTACGTGTCAGAGTAGACATACAAGAGTGTCTGCAGCAACTGTTGTAATAGCCCCAAAGCGGAAACAACCCAAACACCCATCAACCCTACAAAGGATGAGGCGTGACCATAAGACAGACCGTCACACAGCAGTGAAAGGCACTTACTACTGCTACATGCAGCGGCGTAGAGAGAATGTACCAAAATGACAAGTGAAGAAAGTAAAGAACACACACTTCATGTACGTAAAGGTTCAAAGTAGATAAAACAAAAACGATTAGGGGTAAATAGTTGGATGGTAATTTACAAAGAAACCTAGATCTGAGTAGGAGAATGAGGAGAAAGGAAGTGTCTGAACTGTTGAGCCCCACAGTGGACGGTGCGGTTCTCGGCTCGTGGCCAGTACCCCCTTTCTTGACCTGGCTGGTGGTTATGCATGTGTCCAGGGCACAGCAATCCATTAATCTGTACACCCATGTGTTAGTCAATGTCTTTACAATATTCGGTTACCCAGTTCAAAGCAGAAAACTGTCTGTGAAGGACCTGGACAAGACACCAACTAGAAAAACACTAGGTTTGCAGAAATTATGCGCAGTATAAAGCAGGAACTCTCCATCTTGACCTGCCTGATGTTTAGGGGTAAATAGTGGGTAGTTCTTTGTGTGGGAGGCTGGGCTGTGTGTTGTAAGGTGCTCCGCACCATCTTGGAGGTCTTCCCACCAGATGCCAGGATCACCTGCTCCCCTTATTGTGACAACCAGCTAAGAGCCACTGACTTGGAGGAATTAACGCTCGGAGGCATTGATTTCTTGTCCTCCGGTCACACACTTTCTAGACTACCTTCTCAGAGTTCAATATTTTGGAGTTTTCTGTTACCTTATGCTCCTCATTCTCTTCCAGTTTTCTCTGGTATTTCCCTTTAAAGCCCCCTGAGATTCATTTCTCTGTAACTTGTTCTTCGGATATATGGACCCATGTGGCTTGGGAAACAGGCAAGTTCCTCTTATAATTATTGTAAATACTATGATGCAAGTTTTGATAACATTGCTCAAGGGGAGATATTTTAAAATGGAATGTCATTCGAGTGTGAACCAGCTGATGTCAAAGGGACTCTAATCTCAGTCTTTATGAGACAGATTGTCAGGAAACTCCGGAGATTCACCCACCACTAATCATAATGAGGGATGCGGAAGCCAGGGTGTCTTCTGCTCCGTCCCCAGCCCCCCTCCCCACCCCCAAGCTCGCCTAGCTGCACGCCTTCTCTGGCTTCCATGTGAACAAAGACAGATTTCAGCAGGCAGAACTCAACCAGTCATTTCAATTATGCTTCTCAGGGAGCCAAGAACTAAAAGGAGAGGGTGAAAAACCACACTCGGCTATGGCTTTTTTTTTTTTTTTTTTTTTACTGCTATGTTTTAAGTCATTACCAGGAACTGGAATCTGTATGCCTCCCCGGACTTTTGAAAGCCAGCTCACTTACAGCACATTCAGTGTGCACTTTTGGGAACTGAGTAACCAATGTTGCTAACTTTGCGTGTTTTAATTGGCTGACAATTTGCAAACCCATCTGTGGGATAAACAATGATAAGCCACCCCCAGCTTTTGAAAGATACAAAACAGATTTGCAATTTGACTGAACGTATTGCTTGTTTCTCAAAGTGAAATCAAGACCAGTCCTCCAGTCCTTGGGTATGGATTCTCTCTCAGGTTTATGCCCCCCTTCTGACACCTTCCACCCTAGCCTCTCCTTTCACTGGGTGTGCAGCTGGCTGGGGTCAGCACAGGCTGCTGGACCCACAGCCCAGGGTGGATTGTTCTAGCAGCCTGGGCTTCCCAAGCCTGATGCCCCCCAGTGGCCCATTCCCTAGCCTTTTCTCTGTTTCTCGGATCTCAGTTTCTTCACCAACAATATGTTCCAAAAGAGTAATTTTGCGCATCATAATGACTGACACGTTTAAATAGTATGTGTGCCAGAATGTTCTGAGCACTTGAATCTTTGCAACAACCAGTGACATACATTCTCCCGTGATCTTTATTTTACAGATAAGGAAACTGAGGCACAAATGAGTTAAGTCAGTTGCCAAAGGACACAGAACTGAGAAGTGGTAGTGTTATGCCCAGATTTTTAATATCGTCCCCCAAAACCAGAAACTGCCAGGGAGACCGAGTCACGCATGCAAAAGCAAAGGGCTTTATTATGAGTTTAGGCCTAAGCTCGGGCTCACAGACTACCGGGGCAGCGGATCCATGCGGAGAGCCCC
>NC_043710.1:96146547-96158321 GCF_006229205.1 Suricata suricatta
CTGAAAGATGTTTTTGCTACTTACCGAAAGTCTTTTAATTGCTTCGAACTATCGGCATATTAAAAATTCAGTTTATATCAAGATGCTCTCAAACCTGTGAATGATTTGCCAAAGGAATGGTTTTGGCCTTAATGCATTCTTCCCTTCTCTTCCTGTGTTCGGGTCATTTAGGACATACTATTGTCTTTCTTGATCTTTTCTTTCTCTTCTCTCTTCCTTCTTCCTCCTCCTCTTTTTTTCCCTTCTTTATTTCCCCTTTATGCCTCCCTCCCCGCCCTATTCTCTTCTTTCTTCTTTGTCCTATAATATTTTCTCAATCAATTTCAAATGCTAATCGCATCCACACTGGACCTGAATAACTCCATGCAGACTGCTCATAGTTCTGTGAAAAAGGGCAGGAGGGTGGGGCTCTGAAGGAAAATAAATTTAAGAAATACAGCATTAAGGAAATATAAACAGATTTATATATAAGCCACTAGGAAGCCTGGGGCCACTCCCAGGCTAATGTATGTCATAAATCTTTAAGAGGAGGACACAGCCTGGAGAACTCCTGAGCGACACCGGACCCCAGCGACAGAATTTTGGAGTGACTCTGTGAGGAGGAAACATGGATCAAGTTAAAGGTTTCATTTCCGGAGCGATGGGGCCTAGGGTTTGAATTTTGCTTCTTTCCTGAAATAACTGTAGGACTTTGGGCAAGTTGTTGCACTGTTTTGGAGAATAATCACACTTACGTTGTAGGATTATCGTAACAGATGTGTGCTTGGATGACCTAATCAGTGGTTCTTACATTTTTCATTTATTTGTTTTTACATTACTTATTTTCACTTGATTATTACTACCAACCATGCAAGTACCCAACACAAAGAGTGGTGTGTGCCCATGCAAACAAGGGCTCAGAGAAAAACATGGCTCACTGAATCTTTCTTGACCTGTCAATTTTTACAGTGACCGAACGGGAAGAGAGTTGCCCTAGTATGGCTAGCTCAGGTCATACGTCTCCTCTAGCGATGGTTGTGGAGAGTCCACACCTCAGCCTTTAAGCCCGGCAGCCCCCAGTTCCAGATGATCCTCCAAACTAGACACAGTTATGTTGACTAGTCTAGAGCTGGAGCCATTGAGAAGAATAAGTAAAACAGATTTATTTGCTTCAATGTGATTTAAGATTGTTCATAAGTTTTTATGATGTTTGTTCATTTATTTGGAGAGAGGGTATGAGCAGGAGAGGGGCAGAGAGAGAGGGAGAGAGGATCCCACATAGGGTCTGTGCTGGGATTGAGCAGGGCTCAGTCTCATGAACAGTGAGGTCATGCCCTGAGCAGAGATCAAGAGCCGCATGAACGTGCTGAGACACCCAGGTGCCCCCAGAAGTTACTTTTTAAGGTAGTTCAAGGTAACCACTGAGTAAGGGGTAGCTCTTGCTATCGCTCTGGATATGGAAGAGACACACTGTCGGTGTGTCTGTGGCCTGTTCTCTGTGAACTCACAGAGAGTGCTTGGTGGTCGTTTTTCTCTCTTCAACTTCCCAGATTCTTTTCACTTACTTATTAACTGCAATTTATTCTTGACTAATCCAAGTGTCCAGTCTTCTCTCAGCATGTTAGATATTAAGATACTGGTGAGAGAGGCGGGTAGAAACCTTACACAATTTTCCCTTGTGGCAGGCGCACAGCAGACTCCAGTGCAAAAAATGGTATTTCAAGGTCCCATCTGAAGATAACAAGCTCCTATAGCAATGAAATGTCTCCATAGACATTCTGTCATTTTATTTCAAGGCACGTGAGACTAATCGGTTTTTAGGCAGAAAAACATAGACTTTAATATCCAGCTTCAAGAGATTGTCAATTAATAAATAGAAATATTTGTAAAGCTGTAGACACAGTTTTCCTCTGCACATTAGACAAGTCCCATGTGTGTGACGACACCAGGATGGTATGAGCTGCTGTAACAACATGGCACGGACTGGGCAGTGCACCTGTAACTCAAGTTTATCGCTCACGGTCCTGGAGGCTGGTCCACCATCAGGGCGCCAGCGCGGCCGTGTTCTGGTGAAGACCCTCTTCCGGGCTGCAGGCTGTGGGGTCCTTGCTCTGTCCTCACACAATGGAAGGGGCGTGCTCGCTGGGGTTGTCATAAAAGGCAGACCCTTCGTGATCTAATCATATCCCCCAAATCCCCATCCCCTTGGGGTTAGAATTTCCACTTAAGAATTTTGGGTAGGGGCGCCTGGGTGGCTCAGTTGGTAAAGCCGCCGACTTTGGCTCAGGTCATGATCTCACGGTTTGTGGGTTCGAGCCCCGCATCAGACTCTGTGCTGACAGCTCAGAGCCTGGAGCCTGCTTCAGATTCTGTGTCTCCCTCTCTCTCTCTGCATACCCCCCCTTATACTCTGCTTCTCTCTGTCTCAATAATAAACACCAAAAAACTTCAGAAAAGAAAGAATTTTGGAGAGACATAAGTATATAGACCCTAGCAAAATGTGAGGCTGAACCACAGAAGGAGGGGGTGACTCGGCCTGGCCCATTAATCTGTAAGATGAACCCCGAGGTTCATGGCATTGCAGGCCTGCAGGGCCCCACACAGCACCTTGGTAAGAGACAAGGTCCATGTTACTGTGTCTGCTCCCAACAGGCAGAAGGCTAGTGCTGTGAGACCCTAATAGCAATGAAAAAACATTCTAGAGGATAATTGGCTCCTATGTGAATTCGAGTTACCTTCTAACCCAGAAGTTGGCAAACTTCTTCTGTAAAGAGTCAGACAGAAACTACTTTAGTCTTTGTGGATCATTTAGTATCTTTTGCAGCAGCTCAAGCAGACCATTACGGCACAAAAGCAGCCATCTGCCAAAAAGTGAATGAAGGTGGCTGTTTCAATAGAACTTCATTTATGGACCCTGAGATTTGAACGGCACATAATTTGCATGTGTAAGAAATATTCTTCTTCTTGTGATTTCTGAAAATCATTTAAAAATATAAAAACCATTCTTAGCTCACAAGCCCTACAAAAGGTTTGTCAACCTCTGCTGAACTCGTGCTACTCAAAGTGTGGTCCGCAGACTGGCCACAGTGGCTTCCGGTGCGAGCTCACCAGGAATGCTGATTCTCAGGTTCCACCGCAAACACACCCTGTCAGAATCATCAGGACGTGAACACGGCAGTGACTCGTGCGCACTTTAGAACTTTGAGAAGCACTGATCTGACTGCACCAGCACAGTGCTCCTCACCCTTGACTGCGAGTGACAGTCACCAGGGAGCTCTGACGTTGCACCTGCCCAGGGAAACCCAGGCTAATTATATCAGAATGCTGGCCCTGGGACGCTGGTGTGGTGTTGTTTTGCTTTATTTAAAACACCCCCACGATTCTAAGGCACCGGAGTTGAGAAGCACCGCCCTGGGGGCTTGCAACCTCGAGGGGCTTCCCTCAAAAGGATGTCCCGTGAGAATGGCTGGCAGTGGAAAGGGTGAGGTATTAGGTTGGCCTGCTGTTAACAAAAGAGGCAGGCTGTTTAACAACAGATATTTGTATCTGGAGGCTGGGAAGTCCCAGACCTAGGGGCTTCCGGTTCTGCTCCTGGTGAGACTCTCTTCCTGACTTGTAGATTCCTGGATAAGCCCTCATGTGTGTGTGCGCGTGCATGTGCACATGCGCGTGCGTGAGTAGGGGAGACCTCTCTCTGCCTCTTCTCTCCATATAAGAGCGCTAATCCCATCAAGAGGGTCCCACCCTTGGGACCTAATGTGACCCTAATTATCTCCCAAAGACCCACCTCCAAATATCATCACACTGTAGGTGAGAGCCTCCATAGAGGAATGTTTAGGGAGATGCAAATAGCCTTTTCACAAAAGGTGATGAGAACAAGGAGCAACTACTTTTCTAGTCCCTCGATGAGACTCAAAATCTCACAGGAACTAGGGTTTTACCCTTTCTAAGGCACGTGGTCATTCATTCCTTCTTTAACCCACTGATGCCTCACGGGTGAGGTTGCTAGGTGCCCTGGATATCAAGCGCTTGGCTTACAAACAAAAGAATGAAGAGAGGTGACTAATGGCACCCTGTGGCCAAGCCGTGTCTACGGACTCTGAAGTTGCTGCTCCTCACTTGTGCTGGAAGCCGCGTGGCCTTGTGCGCAGAGACTGACAGAGAACCAAAGAGAAGACGAGAGGAACAGGGCACTCGTATTATTGAGAACGGTGCCAAGTGCTTTACATGCATCTCCCCGAATCTCCACAACACCCCCGGGGCCGTAACTGGTATCCACTTGAGAGCTAAGAAAGCAGAGCGTCGATCCCCTAAGGCTGCGAGGCTAACAAGTGATACGAGCAGAAGTGAAGACCCGTCTTTCTCACGCTAAAGCCAATTTCTTGCCTACTTGCTTCTGCTCATTGTAAAAACATTACTCATTTGGCAAGACTGGCACTGAAAGTGGCTCAACGCAAAACCTAAATGTTTATTTGTAGAAAATGTAGAAGTGATAAATAATTTTAAGACCTCAGTCTATGAATCAGATAGTGAATACACTCTCTCTGATTAGACAAATGTAAATACCTGCCACCAACAAAGGATTATCGTCATAGCACCAAATAGTAAAGTCAGGGGCCTTGGGAAAATGATCCACACCTCCGTTCCCACTTGGATGTCAGGGCACATAGAAGGGGAGAGACAGTGAACATTAGATGGCTTGTAAAATTTGTATAAGTATGTGCATATTTGATTATTGACTTCATTGGTTATGTTCACTGCTGTCTCTATAACCTACATCAATAGGCATTGGATAAATATTTCCTGAATGAATTAATCTTAATGTTGCCACCATACCCCTGAGTGATCAAGCACTACCTTAGGAAAAAAATCTCGAAGCCTACCTTTCCTTCAACTCCGAGTTCAGTTCATCTCCAAGTGATGTTCGGCAGGTACCACTGGCAAAATAGACCTCAGAGCCTCCCACGTCTCTCCGACTCCAGTGCCATCTTCATCCCAACCACTGCTCTCTCTCACCTGGACTATGAAAGCGTTCCGTTCTGTGTCCTCACTTGTACTCTGGCTCGTCCTAAGACCATGCTACACACAACAGCCAGAGATGTTTTCCAGAAGATACGTAAATCAGACCACATCATCCTCTCCTTAATCCTTTAATAGCTTTTGTTTGCTCTCAGAAAAACCCTCATCAAAGTGTCCAAGATCCTGCATGAGACACGCTGCCTCCATCTGTAAATGACCTCATCCTCTCTCCTACTTATGATGCTCCTGCTATATTGGCCTCGTTGTATTCCAAGGACACACAAGGTGTTTTCTCACCATTCTCGGTCATTGGGCTTGCTTTGGCTCTCTGGAATGCTTTCCTTCCAGATTTCTGTATTGCTGAAACACTTTAATCCTTCTGGACTCAGCTCAAATATCACCTCTTCCAAGAATCTTCTCTCTCATCCCAATTAAATTAGGCATGAGATTTCATCTTCTGGTGCCTTTCCATCAGAGCTCTAAGCCTCACCACAATCCTCTTGTTTAACTGATCACCTATTTACTTTCTGTCCTACCCATAGCAGAGCACCTGACAAAGTTTTTATAAAATAGTCAGTGGAAAAATACCTTGAATTTTGCAGGCCACACAGTCTGTTACAACTACTCAACATTGCCTTTGCTCTGGAAACAAAGTTGTAGACCACATGTAAACACATGAGCACGATTGTGTTCCAATAAAACTTTATTTATAAATACTGAAGTGTGAATTTCATATAATCTTCACATCACAAAATAGTGTTCTCTTGATTTTTTCCCCAAAACATTTAAAAATAGAAATACAAGGGGCGCCTGGGTGACCCAGTCGGCTAAACATCTGAGTTCTGCTAAGGTCATGATCTCATGGTTTGTGAGTTTGACGCCTGTGTCAGGCTCCATGCTGACAGATCAGAACCTGGAGCTGTTTCAGATTCTGACGCTCCCTCTCTCTCTCTCTCTCTCTCTCTCTCTCTCTCTCTCTCTCTCTCTCTCTTTCCACTGCTCATGCTCTGTCTCAAAAATAAATAAAAATTTAAAATTTTTAAATAAATAAATAAATAATTAGAAATAGAAATACCATTCTTTGTTCATGGGCAGTCCAGGAATAGTCAGCAAGCCAGATCTGGCCCTTTAGCTGGAGTTTTCTGATCCCTGAACTAGAAGATTAAATGCCAGGAAGGCAGGGGCCTTGTTTGTTATATACTTAGACCCAGAACAGTGTCTTACACACAGTAGCTTCTCAGAAAAGTATTTATTGAAAGAATGACTGCAGGAGTTTATTCAGCCTCCCACATTATAAACACATACATCTTCTGGGAATACATGCTTGCAGGGTTAAAACAAGCTTCTGTCAGAAGTCAAATTTTTTGCTTATTTAACACTAGAAATACATGCCCCAGTTAGCCTGACATTATATTGTTCTCTACGAGGACTTAACCATGATGGATTTTTGCCAGATGCAAAATAGAAGACTAAACTTACATCAACTAAAAGGCTAGCGGTTCAGGAAAATTAATACACTGGATAAAAATCAAGATTCAAATAGATTTTGTGGGTTATGTTGAAACCAGATGGTAAGCCTTAGGCAGAGGAAAGGCTACAAAAAAATATGGTTAGGGTATGATCTCTTGAAACAACCATGGAAAGAGAACTCTCCCCAAGGAAGTCTAAAAAATCCGAATGCCACCTCACCCAGCCCCCTGCGTACTGACGGTTCTTGTTCTGACACAGCTCGTGGGGAGAATGCCCTTCTTTGGGGGAAAAGAAGGTGTTTGAGGAACCACACGGAGGAGTCACAGACTGGCATCAAGAGTGGCATCGTCGGTTGGGATCTGAGTCAGAAAGGAAACTGAAGAGTGTATGGACAAGGGACCCGTGGGTGGGGAGGCTCATTTCTCATGCACACAGTGACACCAACGGAAGAATCCAAGGAGAAAACATTGACAATTGTGTCTTGTTCTGCTGTGAAATTGCATTTCCCTGTCAAGAATATTAGATCTCCTGCAAGTTAATAAAAATCACAATATCATTAATTTTAGAGCTGCAGTGTCATTAGACATAATTTAGTTCATCTGCATAATACATTCTAAGGCTTGGAAAGGCTAAAGAATTCATTTAAACAGCCACAGCAGTGGGTGAAGTTCTCCTAGCCTGCATTCCTTGCATGGAAAGAATGCTTTCTAATATCCACAAACCTTCAGTATTTATGCTGTTATTAATTCAGGTGGTAATGAATTGCTTCAGATTTCGTAGATAAAAAGACATAATATTTGGATTCATTTTGGAGATAGTGTATATTAAGACATCAAAGGTTAGCCATAGAAGCCCTTCTCTGAAATTTTAAGAAGAGGGTTAAACAAGTGGAATTTACACTGGGTACATAGCCTTTCATATTGGTAAATGTCATTAAATCTGGGTAAATGTTGTGTTTTACATACTGAGAGAATAAGATGATCATTAACAATTTCTTTGTAATTTCACAAAGACCCGTTCTAATGTACTTTCCACTGTCTCTTCAGACGTGTGCGGTCTGTGTGCTCCGCCATCGGACTGTAAGGTCTGTGCAAGGACGGACCATGTGACCACGGAGCAAGCGCAGAGCCCGTGTGGGTGGACGTGGTGGGGACTCAGCAGTATTCTTAAATCAGTGACTTGTGGGTGATGCCAAGAGTTATTTCTATCCCCACTTGCCACCAATATTTCCCACTCTGAGTGCTGTGTGGCTTAACTTCTCATTTATAAAATCCCAAAGGAAGAAACTGATGTATTACTGCTCACACACCCGTTTGCTTCCAGAAAGTAGCCACAAGGACACTGCATCGATGGGAGCTTGTTTGCAAATAGCGGGGTCTTAGCACGCATCCACATCTTCATAGAGGAAGAAAAAGCAATAAATCACCAGATCCTTTTTTAAACACAAAGGTAAATTATGATCAGTTCATGTCTAATCAATGAAATATCTAATATTGCAGTGCAACACTATAAGATGATTGGTATCTAAATGAAAAGAAAATAAAAAAGCTTACTTTTCCAAGAGAGGTGTGGGGGACAGAGTGGGAGTGCGGTGGTACTCACAGGCCACAGACTCCTCCCCACACACCGTGTGGTGGCCACAGTGCCACACGTCTCACATAGCAGGAAATGAACAAGGCAAACCCACAAACCAGGGAAACTGGCCCCTCAGATAAAAATAATTTTAATGAACATTTTACTTGGACTTAGAATAAATTGTCCTATTTTCTTGAAGGCCTCCAGTCTTGCTTATTTCTCTTGCCAGTCCGAACTGTGAAGGGCGGGAGAAATGCAGAGAAGAGACCCAACTTCAGGTCCAATGTGGGGGGTGGGGAGGGGGATGCACAGCTTACAGGGATTGCCCCAGACCTCTCCCTCCAAGGCGCAGCACCATTTTTGTTTGGCCTGACTTCTGGGTTTGGGTGATGACCACTTTCTTCCTTCAAACCTCATCTAACAGGGGCTGATTTGCAAATCTGCGGCATAAATGCAAGACACTCTTCCATTGCTTTCCTAGTAAATCATATTGCGTGATAGTGAATAAGAAAGAATCCATCGTGCTATATGGGCTCTCTTATCCTTGTGAGAATAACCGTCTGGAAGGGATTGTAAGAGCAACTGAGTTCAGGTCTTTAAAGTCACGGGTAACTTCTGTTGTAAGATTGGATGAACAAATCCATGTGGCTTTAACCTTATTATTTTCCATTTTAGCCAATTTTCCAAAATAACTTGATATGAATAATAAACTCTGGCACTCAGATAGCTTAAGGGATTAAGGGGGAACACGAAGCAGACCAACATTCAAATTATGGGGGGTCTCAGAGGAAGAAGACAGAGAAAAGGGGGCAGAAAAGTTACTTGAAGAAATAATAGCTGAAATCTTCCCTGGGGAAGAGAGCAGACATCTAGGACCAGGAACCCCAGAGAATTCCAAATAAGATGGACCTACAGAGATCCACAGGAGCAAACATTAACTCAAACTGGATTCAAGACTTGAATGTAAGACCTCAACGCCTAAACCTCTTGAAAGGAAGCAGGGGGTAAGCTCATTGACATCAGTCTTGATCCTTTTTTGGATCTGACTCCAAAATTAAAAGCAACAAGAGCAAAAATAAAGAGGTTAGAGTACATCAAATTAAAAAGCTTCTGCACAACAAAGAAAACCAAATGGGATAAATGTTTGCAAATCATATATCTGATAAGGGGTTAATACACAAAATATATAAGGAAATCATAGAACTCAATAGCAAAAAAAAACAATCTAAAAAATGGCCAGGGTATCTGAATATACTTTTTTTTCCCAAAGAAGACATACAGATCACCAATAGGCACATGAAAAATTAGCATCATTAACCATCAGGGAAATGCACACTAAACCGACAATGAGATTATCACCTCACACCTGTTAAAATGGCTATTCCTAAGAAGACAAGAAATAACAAGTATTGGGGGAGATGCAGAGAAAATGGAACCCTGGTGTAGTGTTGGTGGGAATGTAAATGGGTACAGCCACTGTGGGAAGCAGAATGGAGTTCCTCAAAACATTGCAAATAGAACTACCGTAGGATCCAGCAATGGCAATTCTGGGAATAGATCCAAAGGACATGAAAACACGAATTCAAAAGATATGTGAGCCTCACATTCACAGCAGCATTATTTACAGTGGTGAGATATGGAGACACCTGGGTGTCCATCGATGGCTGAAGCGATAAAGCACGTGGGTATAGATATACTATGACCTACTACGCGGCCATCAGAGTGACATCTTGCCGTTTGTGACAACAGGGCTAGAACCTGAGGGCAGGGCACTGAGTAAAATAAGTCAGAAAAAGACACAGTCCGTACGTTCTCACTTACTAAACAAATAAAGCAAACTCAGACACAGAGACCAGGTTGGTGGGCGCTGGGGGGTGGGCAGAGGGAAAGAAAGTCCAAAGGCACAAACTTTCCAGTTATAAAGTAAGCCGTGAGGCTACAAGCACAGCACGGCCGGTTGGCAACTGCACTGGAAAATACTGCAGTCGTGTACGTGAAAGTTGCTCATGTACTTATTTCTGAGAAACAAAGGGAGAGTGCGGGGGGAGGGGCAGAGAGCGAGGGGGAGCCACAGAATCCGAAGCAGGCTCCAGGCTCTAGGTGTCAGCACAGAGCCCGACGAGAGGCTGGAACTCAGGAGCTGGGAGATCATGACCTGAGCCAAAGTGGGATGCCTCACTGACTGAGCCACCCAGGTGCCCCACTAAGAATAGATCTTAAAAGATGACGTCACAGGGAGAAAAAGTTTGTAATTATGTATGATGACAAGTATTAACTAGGGTTGGTTTGGTGATCATTTCACAATGTTTACAAATATCGAATCATTATGCTGGGCACGCAGCATTCATAGGTCAGTTATTCCTCAGTGAAAAGATAAAGTACTGAGCTTCTGCTTAAAAGAAGTTTGAATTGAATACAAATTTACTTAGTTCATTAAGTGTGAATACGTGTCCACGTGCAATTCTGTGTGCTTGCACACGCTTTCACATTGTAGAAGAAACTAGAGACATGTGAAAGGAGTTTGCACACCCACGTTAGCATTATTCACAATAGCCAACAGGTGGAAGCAAGCCCCGGGTTGCGGGCGGGGAAGTGGGTGAGGACAGTGCGGGGCGTACAGAGTGGAGATGCTGCAGCTTTGAGAGGAGAGATCCTATCACTTGCAAAACCCGGGGTGAATCTTGAGGAAACTATCCCAAATGAAATAAGCCCGTCACAAAAAGACAAACACGACATGATTTTTATGAGGTCTTGAAAGTAGTCAGGCTGGGGCGCCTGGGTGGCTCAGTCGGTTGAGTGGCCGCTTCGGCTCAGGTCATGATCTCACGGTCGTGGGTTCGAGCCCCGCATTGAGCCCCGCATCGGGCTCTGTGCTGACAGCTAGCTCAGAGCCTGGAGCTTTCTTCAGATTCTGTGTCTCCCTCTCTCTCTGACCCTCCCCTGCTCGTGCTGTCTCTCTCTGTCCCTCAAAAATAAATAAAAGACATTAAAAAAAATTAAAAAAAAAAATAAAGTAGTCAGGCTCCAAGAATCAGAAGGAAGAAAGGTGTTTGCGGGGTCGAGGGGCGGGGGTCTGGAGGATCGCAGTGTGGTTCAACGGTGGGGGGGAGGGACTCCGTGCCACAAGACAGACCATCTGGACACCTGCACCCCGACTATGGGAGAGACCGAACGCCACCAAACTGTATGCTTAATGGTTACGGTGGCAAATTTTATGTTCTGAATTTTACCACTTTAAAAAGGCCCTGGGGAAAAAAAAATGACTTGCATTTCCAGCCTTCTCACCTGCCGCACTAATTACCAAGCCAGCATTCCCCTAGAATGCACACACAGAAATGAACATGAATGTTCTGGCAGCATGAACACTTTCCACCTAACGTGGTTTTAGTCAGAGTAATGGTGACACTTGCTCTCCAGCCTCATCCTTAGAGATTCCGTCGATTTTTCTAAGCTGATAGCTGAGGATGAGGATGTCTTGATGAGAAAAACTCCAAGCATAAAAAGTGGATTTTGAGATCAACTGCAGCCATCTGGAGGCCCACTGGAGGGCGGAAATTGATCCAGTGGCCAGGTGTTACACCGTCTTGCTTTGCTCAGTCACGTTTCTGGAGAGAGAAGGGGAAAGCTGGTATAAACCAACCAACAAAAAGCCATACAGGGCGTGCTGTAGTGACTTGGGTCTTGTTCTAGACCACTTAAGAAAAGAAATATTTATTGTTTTTCATGTGGGA
>NC_043710.1:96158421-96208042 GCF_006229205.1 Suricata suricatta
CACCGCCCCCCAACCCCCACCCCCCCTCCTTCATTGCACCTGTGAATGGAGTAAGCGGAGTTGGTGTGGAGGTGCTGCGTGCTTGGAGCTGGGCTGATAAAATGAGTTCTGCTCAAGTTCTGGCAGAGCTATCCACCGCAAAGCAGGCTTCTTAAGAACCTTGACCACGTTTGTCCTTCTGTAGAACACCTGTCTTCTGTTTTAATATCCTAAGACTTGCCCTGGAGTCTTGCCTGCCCTTGGTTATATTTGAGCCCATCTATGCAACGTGGTTCAGAGTTACCTTAGAAGGTAAATACAAGCTGAGTGGTAAAAATTCTAACCATTTTTAAAGTACAACCTGAACCATTCTCTGGGGGGGCGGGGCAAGGAACAGCATTTTTATGTACAACAGCCAAGTTGGGAAGATGAGAATAAGCAGAAATCGGTGTATGGATTCCTGTAGGCTGAAAAACACCACGCTGTGGGCACTAACAGACAGTATATGGTAATGCAGACCTCTTCCCATCGAGTTACTTGTATTAAAGACTAACGAAAAAAGGCCTCTGTTATGCCGAGATCGCGGTTTCCCCCGGAGAATACCAGGAGTCCGAGTCACGTATGCAAAAGGACGTGTATTCGGGCTTAAACTCGGTCTCGGACCTCACCAACACGGGGGATCCGTGCTGAGAGCCCCGATCACCTGTCAAGCAGGACTTTTATTACAGTAGGGGCGAAGGATGGGGTGAAGGGTGAGTGAGGGGCTGGGCTTACAAAATGATTAGGCGGCACATTGGCAAGGGTTGGTGTGGTGCAGGGTGACTGGCTAACTTAAAACAGCGAGAATTTCAGTATTTAATGATTGGCTCGGGCTGGTGGTTATATTTGCTTGGGCAACAGATGGGCTGCTATTTCCATTGCTGCTGAGTCACTCCTGGGGAAGCAAACCTAGGCCTTTAGTTTCTGAGGCCTACTTAAATTAAAGCCTGTCATGGAGTCAATATGGTCCTTAATTCCTTAACCATTAGGATGCTAATACTGAAGACCTCGGTCAACTTGCTAAATCTTTAAGTGTTCCAGGATCACTGAAATGGCCTAGGCAAAAAAAAAAAACCCTCTGTATGTGATCCCAAGAAGACACCTGCTGGAGGGCAGACACAAGGTCGAGTCCCCCCTGATGAGGTCAAGCACAAGATGCAGGCTCCTAGGCTTCCTGCACAGGCAGAGGCATTGTGGGAAGGAGGCCACACACATACCATGGCACAAACCAAGACAGACTTCATTTCTTTCTGCTTGGCTAAACTTGAGACTGGTTTCTTCCTGACTAAATGCCCTGACCTTCTTTCTGGAGCATTTACTTTAGAAAATCGGCAATAAGAAGTTTTAAGATTTCTCTTAAGGCTAAGATGTATGTCTCGAGCACCCTCCCAGTTTTACAAGGACCCAGAATCCAACCCTTTAGACAGACGTTCTCCCTTCAAGATGTTCTGTCTCCATAGGAGCCCAGCTTAAGTACCAATTAGCAGAGTCCTAATCACGTTAAACTGCCTCCTCAACGTAGCCTCCAGTAACTCTGGTAGCTCACCCCCATGCTTAAAAACTCGCCCAACCTTTTTATCAATGCCACTGAGTTCATCAGTCACCCCTGTTGCAATGGCAATGAGCTCTAGGACCATGGTCTGTAATTCCATCTGGTTCATCTTTCTGGCACAATCATAACTGCTACCCCTTGCATCTACTCTGGATCTCTCCCTCCTGGAGTGAGGGGGGCTGGATCCAAGGAGGAGGGTTGTACTCCTGAGCACCACTCTACCCTCCAGCTGTGCAGAAACCTACTCTGTCTGAGCCCAGGCTCTGCGACCAGGGCTGTTGAAGGTCCCCACAGGTCTTCCTGTTGGTGTCCACGTGGTTCCCCTCACTCTGGTATCCAGCCCTGGTTTGGACACCTATGAGCCTCAGTCCATCCTACCCTGACAAAGCAGCTTTGCAGTTAAGAATTATAGGAAGGTCCCTCTACATCAGCTTGTCTGTCCCAGACACTTGGTGGCACTCATCCATTGACAAAGTAAATTTAGTCATATGGCAACACTAGTAAACCTGTTTTCATTTTGGAAAATAAAATTTCAAAATCATCTTGAATAGATCATGCACACAAGCAGGGAAGAGGCAGAATCCCAGTCAGGGCCTCCTCTGTCACCACAGAGCCTGACGTGGGGCTCAAACTCCCAAAATGTGAGTTGGCCTCTGTCGACGCCGCTCAAACTGCCCGCAGTTTGAAGAACTGACGACACCGGGATTCGTTGCAGAGACTTTATTGGTTCTTTTCTTCCTTCTTCCCCTTGCGCAAAGCACCCTCCCTTACATATGTACCGTACCGGCTACGTGGCCGCTCCTGATTGGCTGACAGCAACAGGGCTAACCAATTTCTATGGCTTTGCATTGGTGGTACACTTATCGCGGTATCTGGCTGGGAGGTGGGTACACCAGAGGCAGGCGGGCCATACTTTGTCATGTGCTTGGGCGGATTGCCAAGGCGCCATCTTGCCTCCGCCTCCCACAGGCCTCAAACTGAAGAGCCAAACACTTAATGATCTGAGCCACCCAGGCACCCCAAGCCTCCATCTTTAAGGTGTTGGAGAAAAGCTTCTTTTGAATTAAACAGTAGGCTAGCCTGGGGTAACCTTAAAATCCTTCCCTGTCCTGTTATCACAATACATAACACCTGAGAACGTGTTATCTGGTAGAAATGGAAATGTGTTCTAGAGACGGAGTAGCGATGGCTCATTGCTCCCTGGTGGAGGCGAGATCTTTAAATCCAGGAAACTTCCCTGTTGTCAAGCCCCCTGGGCTCTGGGTACCAAGAATGCCGAATGTAAACAGGGCTGTCCATGAAACCTTCAGAAGACTGAGTTTCTCTAACTTCATCTCGAACAGCTGTTAGGTAAACACTCCAGGACTCTGGGAGAACTCTGCCATGTGGCAGACTGTGGGTAATTCACTAGTTCATAGGGTCATCTTGGAAGAGTCCTCAGGGCACATAGATACACTTGTTCAGTGAAGTCATGAGGTTTCACATGTAGGTAAAAAGTACATGCTAGGGTTTGAATAGTGAGCATTCCACAATTCGTAGTTAGACTAGTCTTGAAGGCGATTTTAAGGGCTCTCTGTGGAAGGATGACTATTTGGGTGCCTGAATAACCTCCATGGCATCAGCTAGGAGCTGGAAGGCAGGCAAGACCATCCTCCCCGTGGCCTACGCACCCCAACCATCTGGTCCTTGTCAACATCCTGTTCCCCCACCCCCAAGTCCTGTGCCTCCAGTCATGAGACTATCCTTTGCATAATGGGTTCTTTCTACCTGGAATGCTCTCTGAATATCTCTTCCCTTTCTCCAGGCCTCTGCTCCTTTGTACCCCAGAGATGCTGTCTGTGCCTGCACAGGTGTTTGCTCCTACTGGACTGGTATCCTGCCTCTACCCCCTTTAGTGTGTTTGCTTTCCTTCTTAAATAACCCTGCTACTTGATATACAACTGTTGATCTATTTCTTCCCTTTCCCTTGAAGCACAATTGCAGGAGGATAAAGACCTTGTTTTCCTCATCCCTTCTGTGAAAGGGATGAGCTGTGGCTGGGGTAGAGCAGGTATATTCAGTAAACCCGCACTGAATGCCTTAAGTGAATGAATCTAAACGTCCACAGCATTTCAGTTTGAGATCCTTGGAGCCTCTCAGGTAGCAGTCGAATGAATGGTAATTGGAATGAGGCTTTCAGGAAAGATCATGGACTCCTTCTCTAGATAATCCTGTCAACTAAATGGAAACTGAGGTAGCGGATATGTTACAGGGTGGCAGAGAATACCTCTCTGAGGTGGTGACACTTGATCAGAAATACACCTCAAGTGCAGCACAGCAGAGGAAGCTTTCCATTTCATAGCTCTAAGGTGGGAGGGAGCTGGGGGTCTTGCAAGAACTCAACCTGCTAATCTGTTCCCTCAGTCAACTTCTATCTCCCGTGGCTCCCATGGTTTTAAGTGGTTTGTCCAGCTAGTTAGGAATCTTTAGAGAACTACATTTTGCATATTGATATGTGATAATGCTCTGTAGAGTTAACTGATGTATGCTTGTGACTATTCAAGACCATATCACGGTGACCTGTCTGGCAGGTCAGTCAACACAGGTCCTGAGGGCGGGAGAATTGGGGGGCAGGGGGCACAGAATGGAGGCAAGACAAGACTCTGATCAAGCCTCGTTTGAGCGACTCATGCATGTCTTATAAAGGGTAAAAGACGGGTAGAAGGCCGGCAGCTGACATAAGTCATTTGCTAAGAAACAAGGGTGAAGATAAGGGAGAAACCAAAAGCACAGCCCCTGGGAAACCAGTAAGAGGGCCCAGCCTACAGGCCCTGAGCTGGGAGTGATAACGCAGCTCAGCTGTGCGGGTGGCTGATCTTGCAGGTCGACGCACATCTTTTCTGGCAGCTCCCCACAGGTCCCCCTTTATTTTTTCAAAAAAGGGCTACTTCCAGAATGATAGTATAGGCAAGGAAAGGACTGTGCCTGTCTTAGGTTGAGGGCCTGCCAATCCTTCTTACCCATCATGGGCATACCCAGAAGCCTGTGCCTGAGTAGCCTGTCATAGGTTGATAGGATGGTAAGGCCCCTCTTACCCATCATTGTCTAACCAGCCCACGCCTCTTACCATAATACAGCTCTTCATCGGCCTCCTGATCGGCCATATCAAGCTTATGATAATGGACCTGGATAGGCTGCACCTTGATAGCATCCATTTGCTGCCTTAGAAATGCCATGACGTTATTGGAGAACAGGGCCCAAGGACACCAAGATTAGCAAACCCACAATAGGTCCCAAAAGTGGGAGGAGATAGGGTAGAAGTCCATGAAATCCACTGAGAAAAGGACTGTCAATGAGTTCCTTCCTCCTCTTCTCTAGGTCGTCTTGAAGCTTCTTAAATCTTATTTCTGACAATGCCAGACTTCTTCACATAGAAGCAGCATCGTTCCTGATACTGGAATCCAACCATCCAGAGGAGGTGCCACCATTTCCCAAACATGGTCCCTAAAAGAAAAGACGGACACATCTCAAGGAGATTTCTTCTCCTTGGAAGGCTATTATGATCAATTTGCTTTACTAGCTTCTCTGGCAACCATTGGACTGCATCTGCTTGTCATAGTAGATGCACACTGCTCCTCGTCCCCAGATCAAGATGGGGTCAGGACCATACCATTTATTATCCAAGGGGTCCCTCCAAAGCACAGTAGCAAAGGTTCTTTGTCATTGTGCCAGAGACATTCAGCAGCTGAGCGTCCTTCCTTATCCGAAGTTTAAAAAAAAAAAAAAAAAAACCTGAAGAGTGAATGACCTAGGAGATTTCTGGGAGATCCCTTGACGTACCATTCCCCCTTTATTTTTTCAAGGGTATTTTTTAAGGATAGATGTGCCCTTTCTACTATACCTTGTCCTTGTGGGTTATAAGGGATCCCGGTGATGTGTTTAATGTGTAACTGTTGACAGAATTTAGAGAACACGGTTCCAGTATATCTGGGTCCATTGTCAGTTTTTATTTTTTGGAACCCCTAACACTGATATGGCAGAAAGCATGTGTGCTACAATGTGCTTTCCTGCTTCCCCAGTTTGTAAGGTAGCATAGGAAACCACTATAGGTATCAACATTCACATGGACATTTTAGATATTCAAACTCTGAAATGTGTCATGTCCATTTGCCAGATGGCATTAGGCACTAGTCCCCGAGGATTTGCTCCTAAAGGAGGAACAGGTAAATGCACAACACAAGGGCACTGTTTTACTATCTGTCGTGCCTGTTCACGGGGAATCCTGAACATAATTAAGGTGTGGGCACTAAGATGAGTAGCATGAGCTCTTGAGGCTGCTTCTATTCCTGTATCTTGGATAAGTAGGATATTATATAGATTTCTCTTGTGGCTGAATCACTTTTTGGTTGCCTAGAGACAGGACTCGGAAGGCCAGTGTGGGCCCTTAAATGACCAATGAAGAAAGGATTATTTTTCATGAATTAAAGACTGAAGTTGCATAAAGAGACAAGCTGCCCGGAACTCTGTTTAATCTGGGCCACAGTCTCTAGCAGGGGTACAGAGTTAGCTATCTAAGCACTGTGTATAAATTAAAAGGTTTATCATGAAAAGCAGAGAAGACAGCAATAACTGCATGTAGCTCTACAAGTTGAGCAGAAGTGGACAGGGTAGGAAAGCTTATGACTTGATCCTCAAAAGTATAAGCCACAGTGCCAGTAGAGGAGCCGTCAGTAAAGACTACTAAAGCCTCTGATAGTGGCTGTCAAAAGGTTTTTGTCGGGAATATGAATTCATGAGTACTAAAGAAATGTAGGAGTTAGGTGGGTAATGGTTGTCTAACCTACCAAAAAAACACACGCGATAGGCCAGCAGTCAAAAAAGCCAGTCAAGCTGTTTTTTCTAATAGGCTTGTATGATGGAATCGGGCTCCTTGCCAAACTACTTCACACTTTGTTCTCTCCCTGGAATAAGGTCAGCCACGGCCAAATAGTAAGGATAAACAGCCTTCGCAGGTGAGGAGGGGAGATGCACCTACATAATGAGGTTACTTTGCCAGAAGACTGCTGTAGGTGTGAGAGGTTTTGCAAATAATAAACATCAGGGGTTGATCATAGTTTATGGCAGTAACGAATTGGGAGTGGATGGCTTTCTCCACAACCTTTAAGGCTTGGTGGCCCTCACTAGTGAAATCTAGAAGATTTGGGATCTGGGTCCCCCTGGAGTATGTCAAACAAAGGTTTGAGCTGTCCAGTGGTGAGTCTAAGATAAGGCCTAATCCAATTTATATCTCCTAGTAACTTTTGGAAGTTGAGTGTCTGCAGAGTGTCTAATCTGAGCTCCAGTTTTTGAGTAGTTTATGCGGGCTCCCAAAACCTGAAAGCCTAGGTAAGTGTAAGGGTCTTGTAACTGCACCTCTTCAGGGGCTATTTGCAGCCCGTGAGCCTGCAGGGATGATTGTAAGTCATCGAGGCATGTTAGCACCTGCTGGCCATCTCTCCCTGCCAGAAGAATGTCATCCATATAATGTATAATGTACAATTCTCTCCAGACATCACGTATCTTCTGGATGGCCAGTGCCACAAACTTTTGACATAAGGTAGGGCTATTAACCATACCCTGTGGTAAAACCTTCCATGGATATCTTTTCATGGGCTCTCTAAAATTAACAGAGGGCACACTGAAAGCGAATAGCTCTTGGTCGCTGGGGTGGAGAGGGATGGTAAAGTCTTTAAGATCTATGATTTTATCGTGCACAGAGGTATAGCTACAGGAGAGGGAAGCCCCGGCTGGAGCGTTCCCATAAGAACCATCGTTTTATTTACTGCTCTAAGGTCTTGCAATCTCCATTTGCCTGACTTCTTTATGACAAATATAGGGGTATTCCAAGGGGCATTACTGTCTGGCAGCTAATTGCTCCTGTACTAGCTGATGTGCTGCTCGCAGTTTTTCAACAGATAAAGGCCATTGATCAACCCACACAGGATCACTTGGAAATCTAATGACCCTATCTGCATGGGGTACAGGAATGTCAATAGGCCCTAAGATAAATTTCCTAAGCCCTTTGATGGCTTTCCTGGATCTCAATAGGTTGGGTGATTCCTGTTTCATTCTTTCCTAAACCTTTCCCTGGCCAAAACCCTTGGGCAAGCATTTGCGCTATTACCACCTCATTTGGACTGCAGACAATGATACCCATCTGAGTTAGGAGGTCTCGCCCCCATAAATTGACAGGGAGTCCTTGAATGACAAAAGGTTGAATGTTTCCTTGATTACCTTCTGCATCCTGCCAATGTGTAATAACTTTGCACTCTTCTGGGTTTTGACTTTGGCCTATGCCTTTAAAGGTTAAAGTAGGTGACAGTGGCCACTGAAGTCCAGGCTTCCTTCTTAATAATGGTGACATCAGCCCAAGTGTCTAATCCCTGGAATTTCTTTCCATAAAGCCAGAATGTAAGCATGGGCTTTTGGGCATTAACAGGTTGTACCCAATAAGCATCAGAGGAGCCAAAACCTTGGGCTTCTCGGCTCAAGTTTTTAGTTGGGTTTTCAGTAGCAAGAGGCAGTAAGTAGTTGTGCTATACACTGCCCTGTGGGTACTGTAGTAATCCTCTGGGGAGAGGAGACCACAATTTCTATTTCTCCCAAGTAATCGTTGTCTATCACCCCAGGATAGACATGTCACCCCCTAACTGGGGTGCTACTGTGCCCCAATAATCCAAAAGCTTTTGGTAAGGGACCATAAATTCCAGTGGGTATAGCTTGGACCCCCATTTCAGGGGTTAACACTGTGGGTGGTGGAACGGAGGTTCAATCCTGCGCTTCCTGGGGTAGCTCTACAGAGGTCTGAAACGGATTGTTTGTGGAAACAAACTTGACTGCCCCAAAAGCTTGTTTGGGTTTGGAGGCCTGGGACTGGCCCCAATTCCCGTTTCCCTGTAAGGGTGGCAATGGGTTACCATGGGAGTCCGTTTTTGATTTGCATTCATTAGCCCAGTATCAGCCCTTATGGCATCAAGGACACAATCTAGGAGCAGCATTCTGGTAATTAGACTGCTTGCTGGATCCACAGTCCTTGGCAAAATGGCCACCTTTACCACAGCGGAAACATCTTTGTCTCTTTTGCTGACGTAGCAGCTCTGTGGCCATAAGCCCCTGCAGGGCTGCAGCCATTGCCAATCCCTGTTGGTAGGCAGAGCCGATATCGGAACACAATCTAATATAGCCAGAGATCGGTCTTTTTTTGATAGGGTCTAATGGCCGCCTGACATGCGGAGTTTGCATTTTCATATGCAAGTTGTTGACCGAATTTGGTGCTGGCATCGGCATTGCCGAAAATATGCCCCGCTGCCGTAAGCAGCCGATGGACAAAGTCGGCAAAAGGCTCATCGGGACCTTCCTTAATGTTAAGGAAGAACTGAGGTCCCCTTTGACTAACTTTCTCCAGGCTCTAGTCCCAGCTGCCTGTACTTGAGCAAACAAGCCGGCGTCATATTGCATCTGTGCCTCACTGTTGGAATAAATTCCGTCCCCCAATAGCATATCCAAGTTCCAACCATTATTTGCCTGTGCATTACATCGAGCAATCTCCTTACAGAATTCAGCATATTCTGATTTTCCACAACAAATAATCCCCCCCCCCACCCATAAAGAAGCTCGATCAAGGGTTTGCCAATCGCCAAGAGTGAGCCAATTCTCAGCTACTGATTCCACAATCACCAGTGTATGGCTCAGTAGCCCCGTACTGTGCTACAGCAGTCTCGAGCTCCTTAATGACCTTAAAGTCAAAACCTGCATGGTGTCTCCATGCTTGCCCCTGGGCGTCGGTGGTCTCAGTAACTGGAAAGCTTCAGGGTCCTCGATGTCTATTAGGGAGCCAGCAGCCAGAGGATTTTTGAGCACCGCCCCTCATCTTGGAGGCCTGGGCGTCTGCCGTGAAGGCACGATGGTAGACTCCCTTTTACCAACCTTAAGTTTTCTAATCACGATATCAACTCTTGGTGTTCTTCTAATTTTATCTGCTCTCACAATTGCTCTATTTTATCTATTAGATCCTTTTTGGGATCTATGACGGGCAAAGCTAAAGGAGGTGCTGAGGGTGGAAGGTTATACGGAGGCGGCCATTCAGGGTTGTGGTATTTTGCAGCCTCTTCATCAAGATCCTCCCAGTCACTATTTGACAACTCATCACTGGAAGCTCTTTGTTAGTCTCAGGCGTGAACATTTGGGTATAATCCTAACCTTTCACTTTATTCTTTAGAGTCTAACTTTTTGGGTCTTACAACTGAATTATCTGATTTCTTTTCAGGGTCGCTATCTAGGGAAATAAGATCATCCTCCCCATGGCTATGGGTAGGGGACCCCTTAAGTTCTTTTTGTGAAATCTTTTCCCCACTTTCAATTATGTCGGCGAGTGGGCTCCTAGGCTGTACGCGAATGATCTCATTAATAAGGGTCCAATAAGAGAAGGCACTAAACAGGAATTCTTGTCCAAAAGTGTCATAACAATCCTTTAAAGCATCCCCCACTCGTTTCCACCTTTTTTCATCTATAGTTCCTTTCTGGGGGAACCAAGGACAGACTTCATGGAGGAACTGGAAAAAATTCTAATTGTTTTTCTTAACCTTTACTCCCTGTGCCCTTAGGGTCTGTCAGACCATTTACAAAAGCCTCATGCTGGCTTATTTCCTGCCCCCATAATCGCGATCTTTTACCCAAGCCCTGGACTATGTAGCAGGTTCCCGCATAGCTGTCTCCCTGTAAATTCTTTAAACTTCGGCTGCTACTTTTTTATCTTTTTGTCTTTGATCGGTATTCTTCACTGGACCCCTCGTACTGAGGCCCGACGTTGGGCACCACTTGACCCATCCAGCAGGTCGGTCAACGTAGGTCCTGAGGGAGGGAGTGACAGGGAGCACAGAGAATGGAGGCAAGACAAGTCTCTGATCAAGCCTCGTTTATTGACTCACGCACGTCTTATAAAGGGTAGAAGGTGGGCAGCTGACGTAAGTCAGTTGCTAAGAAACAAGGGTGAGGATAAGGAAGAAACTAAAAGCACAGCACCTGGGAAACCAGTAAGAGGGCCCAGCCTACAGGCCCTGAGCTGGAGGTGATAATGCAGCTCAGCTGTGCGGGTGGCTGAACTTGCAGGTTGAGGCACATCTCTTTTGGCAGCTCCCCCACATCACCGGATGCCAAAAGTAGTCTGGTCTATGCATGGTCTGTTTAGCTGTGATTTCTAAGCTCACCTGATAGCTGTGACCAGAAAACACATCAAGCTAAGACCAATCTTAGCAATTCTTAACCAAAGCATTGTCTTCGTTTTTTTTTTTTTTTTTTTTTCTCTTGAACCACGGTGAAAGCATACCACGGCCCCCCCTTCCCGCCGCTGCAGCTCAATGGTCAAGTGCATTTCTACCTCCCTTTGTGTGCTGGGTAGGCAACTGAAGTAAACTAGAAATGGTGTAGGGAATCCTCAGGGTTGGTGCGACTGTTGGAAATAGACTGCCACTTAATTAAAAGCCAATTATGAGTTCTGAGAGCATCCCAAACCAACTAACAATATTTGCAATCTGAAGTGGTTGAGAAAGGCCTGAAAATCATGGGAGATACATCTTTTAAGATAGGTTATTTTCCATTGGATTTGAGAGTCCTATGTATGCAGTCAGCCCCAAATCCCTTCTCACGGTCCTGAAAAATGAACAATCTCCACATGGTCTTAGAAGTGTTATGAACTTAGCCTGACCTTGGACACATGGGAGGTCAAGTCTGAGGGTGGGGTCTCTGAGGCTGGACTGTGTAACCAGGTATTCATGCAGCCAACATGCCTCTGTCCACAGGACTGTCCAGTAGGGGCTCTCATAAAAGTGTAGCACCAGTGACCCTCCCCTTTCCTAAGTGTGCATATTGGCCCCTCACAAAGTGATCAGCGGCCCCTTCTGAGGTCTTGCCTCTGACTCTTTGACGCTCAGACCCGGTCTTGGGTACTTGAAAGAACCATCAGACAATCCCTTTGCAACTCTGCTTGCATGGGAACTTGCCCAGTCTTTATCTCCTCGGGCAACGTGCACGCTTCTAAAGGTGACCTCCTAGTAGTAACATAGCACTCCTGTCTGTTTACATCTGAGGGAGGACGCTGTTGAAGCTCTGTTCATTTCCTTCTCTGGCTGATGGGTCTTGCTGCAGACCAGGGTGAGCTTAAACTGCTCAGCCAATAAGGCTGTTCAGTCTGCCTCCAAGCTTACTGTGTGGATGGTGTTCTTGGCGTCTATGCAGAAAGTAACAAAGGTTGTGCCCAGCCCAAAGATGGGCATCTGGTTAGCAAGGTGGGGTTTGGCTGTGATCTGCACTGAATATCCACCTGTGTGGGGGGCATGTACCTTTCTGCCCAGAGATTTAGGTCTCAGGTCTGTCATTGGACATCCCTCCCTTCACTGTGGTCTCCAACCACCAGATGAACCAGGAGTCCTTGTTGGCAATGCTGTCCTGTTTGTCACATACCTGTCATGCCTGCCCAATGCTCACTTATCCCAGCCCCATTGCCACCATGACTCTGAAGCCTGTCCTGATGCTTCCAGAACAAAGTTCTTCTCTACCAGCTCATGATGTTCTGAGTCCATCTCAGGATATCTAGCCTGTGTGTGGCTGAAGGGACATGTTATCACAAATGGGGGCAGGAGGGGTGCTTAAAACGAAACGTGTTTTCCTAGTTTGAGGACCTTAAGTTCATAAACCTGTATCAGGAGGCTGAAGTGAAGGTGCCTGTAGCTGTGCTTGGAACAGAAGCTCCAGGGGAGGGGGTTCCATGCTGCTAGCACCCTTGGCTGACAGCCAGGTCCTACAGATCTTGCCTCTGGCCACATTGTCCCTGTACCTTAGATGGGACATTGAGGCCTGCCTGGGTAATCCTCAGACTTAGGGCATTTTCAGGACAACAGTGCAGATCCTTATGTAAACACTTAGATTACAGGACTTGGTTTTATTTACTGCTTGAACTCTGAAAGCTTCAAGGTATTTTGTGTATGTTTATTGTAGACCTTTCCTTCCATTCCTTGCTCACCTATGGCTCCACAGCCTATTCGTCCAGTGCCGTTGCTCAGGCACAATCCATGACCCATTGTTTTCCAGAGTCCCCATCCTATCTCCATCTTAGCCACTTAACCTTCCCCGGCCCAGGAATTAGGTCCTAGGTAGATCTCTGGGGGTCATGCCTCCTATACTGCACCTTCTATTGTAAAAGCAAAACTATAGTCCAAGGGTCCCAGCATCTTCCCTTAAACCTGGTTGTTGAATCAGGGGGGCCAGTCCAAGTGTTAAATGAGAGGGTCAGCCCCAGCCATTAGAATAGATGCTGCAGGACTGGGCTGAGGGTTAAGCCTCTAGTTCTTGGGATTCCGGGCATGTATATGTGCATGTGAAAATAGAGGGGCTCTGGCTGCCAGGTCTGCCTGCAGCAAGAAGGCACTCCACAGAATCCAGGTAGTGGCTATTTATAAGCCAGTCGAGTATTTGTCCTAACACTGGGGGTGGGAGGTGGTGTATATATTGGGACGTTATCTGCAAAAGAAACTTTTGGGTGAAATGAATGAATAATGGAGTTCTTATAGGTTACTGGGGAAGGTACTTCGGACTACAAAAACCTGTTTGCCCCTCAGCACCATGAGGGTGCTGACTACCTCACCTCCCATCACTTGATAGTTTCCCCCTCTCCACCCAGATGGAGAGATTTTTCACTCTGGATTGAGATGCCACCAGGTCCTTCCTGTGGGGCTAGGACTAATGTACCTACCTGTGGTTGCAGGAAGGATGGCATCCGAAGGAGAGGGGCCAGTGTTAGTTGCTCCAAACTTTGCAGAAGACTGCTTGGAGGGCATCCGCCTATAGGATCCAGGAGAATAGCGTGCACACCAGCTGCTTTGCTCATACTCCAGGGGGACAGAACTGCAGCTGAGGGCTCCTGAGCAACGGCACTGGACGAATAGGCTGTGGAGCCATAGGTGAGCAAGGAATGGAAGGAAAGGTCTACAATAAACATACACAAAATACCTTGAAGCTTTCAGAGTTCAAGCAGTAAATAAAACCAAGTCCTGTAATCTAAGTGTTTACATAAGGATCTGCACTGTTGTCCTGAAAATGCCCTAAGTCTGTATAAAGCTTAATTATGTGCAGAGTTGATTTTCATGAAAGGATACAGAGGCCCTTCTGGATTGGGGGGCTGCCCTTCTGTTAGACACAACATTGCAGCTCCGTGTGGGATCCCTGCTCCTCAGGCCCCATGCTCCCAGGGTTGAAACAGCTAATGTCACATAACCAGAGTATGGTCTATTCACCCAGATTCCTGGCCACTACATCCTGACCTTGCCCTGAGCTCACAGAAAAATCTGTGGCCTCCAGACTCCTCTGGTTCCAGCCCATCCCACCCATGACCACACTGTCTCTTGGACAGTGGTGTGGGGTAATGTGTGGTGAATCCACTCACAGCCTTCCTGGGGTTCCTCTCCGGGAGTCTTTCTCTTGGGCGTTTAAAGCTGTCTTTGCCGAACAAACAGTTCTCTCTCCTCCATATCTTTTCCTGGGCCTGGAAGTCCCCTGATCAGCCAGGAGACTTTCTAATCCTCTTTGACCCCCTTTTGAGTTAACACTTTCTTCAAGAAGCCTTCCCTGGCCTGGCATTGCCTCCTGTGGCCCCTGTCTCCTCAGTGTCGAGAGCACCTTCTAATGTCTATCCCTGAACTTGCTCTCCTTCCCATTCTACTAGCTCTTCAAAACGGCACTTCCTTGAACCATTATCTTGGCGAATAGACCTGTCGTGGTGTTCCTGCAAGCCTCTACAGACCCTCGGTAGCCCCACTTTGCAGGGGGTGGTGCTCAAATAGAACCACGGCTCGCACCAGGCAAGCTGTGGAAGTTCGTGCTAGTTGAAAATAGGCTCTAAGAAAATGGAGCGTCAGCGAGCTCCTCACTCTTGGGGGTCAGCACCTCTAATGCGGCCATGCTCCTGTGCTGTCCATCTGGGTGCCTGGCACGTGGTGGGCTCCCCACCATGCTATGTAAAGGAATACATGAGTGAATGAGAGCTGAATAGATACACATGGAAAACAAAGGTGGGAGGGGTACCCCCAAAGGACTCAAAAGGGGGGCTTAAGGCTGTGTATGATAGGGAAGTCCCCAAAATGTCCACCTCCAAATCTTCGTTCATTCCTCTGCTCGCCATGGAGGTCCTGGGAGAAAAGTTGAGTGCTATATAAGCATGAGCCTGCTGGTTGGAGTTAACAAAACACCTGGATGGAATTATTTTCCGAGTGCTCAGCCTGCTGTGTCTGCAGATGAGCCATGGCCTCGAGGGTTCAGGATCCCATGGATGCTGCAAATAATTCCAGCCCACACTGAAGCCCATGCTCAGCCTCCCACCACTCTTGCTCTGGTGGAGGTTCAGAGCTGAGAGCCCTAGGAAGTGCAGCAGAGACAGAAGGACCAGGAAATCAAAACTTGTGGCCTGGGGATGTCTGGGGCATTCATGTTGTCCAGTCTAATTTTTTTGAAAACCTGAGATGGAGCAATATACAGTGGAAAGGAATGGGATCAAAACAGCAAAGGTTAATTTGTTCCGTTACTGGAGATCATTAAGCCAACACGTTGTTGGACTGGAATATAGCTTCTGATGCTGTGCTTACTTAAATCCAAGTAACAGCAGGTTTACAAACTCAAGCTTAACCCTGGTGAGAACATGGGAACTCTTAGTGAATTTGGACACGAGTTGTCATGGGACCACACCCACACAAGATAGGGGGTCAGTACACTGTCCACTTGGTACAGAAGTGGAGGCCTGAGCCTCGTGATCATTTACCTGTTGAGGTCCTAGGTGCAAGTGCTGAGGGCATGCGCTAGCCCCAAAATGTCCATCACCACATAGACCTGTGACACGTAATCTGCCCCAGCCTTTCTGGTTGGTGTTGAAGATACAGTGAGGAAAAAATATGGACTGTTTGTGTGTTTTTTTTTTTTTTTGTTGTTTTTTTTTTTTTCCCCTCAAGGTGCTTAAATACCATTGGGGATGGGGGAGACCCTGGCTGGTTCAGTTGATAGAGTATGGACTTGTGATCTCAGAGTTATGAATTCAGTCCCCGTGTGAGGTGCACAGCTTACTTTAACCCTTCAGGTCTATCTGCTTATTTCAGTTTTATAATCTGAAAGAAATCCAGTAAAGCAATCAAAGTGGAGAGTTTTAGGTGTTAATAGCTGAGTGTCAATAAGTATGGAAAATCGAGGCATGCTCTGAGGCAGTGTCAGAACAAATGATATTTCGAGGGTAAGGGGGGATGAGATTGCCCTCAAGGGACAGTTTCATTAAGTGAATCCTAAACTCTGCTTTTGAAGTGAGGCAGGCACGAGGACTCAAAGGCTGGAGAGCAGAAAGAAGACAGTGGTAGAAGTTTGCACAGTGCAAACATCAGGAGGGTAAATCCTTAGAAGTTGATCTTTATGACAAACTTGCTTGAGATTTACTCGAACACAGGTGCACACATACAACACTAATACATGATGCCAAACTAATGGCTGACCTATGAAACCTGTATAAGGGAAGGAAAGAATAAATGACTAGCATTCATAATTGGGGCAAATTCAGTAGTTACCAATAGAACAGGGTCTCCAATGAGATTTGTCTAATGAACTCCTTAAACACCTCCATCCCAGAGTTTGGGAGCACATAATGGATCTAGTCTGGGGCATGGGTGGAGGGTCTTAGGGACCCTAGGAATATAGGGTCTCGAGCTCAATTAAACTTCTTTTCCTTGAAGTTGGTGAAGTCATTCTTCACTATTCTTTGCCACAAGAAGAAACTTGAGGTCCAGCATTTCTAGGATGTCTTTTGAAGACTTCTGCATAGAAACTGGCCCTCTGGTATGAACCACAAATGTTTTGTGTGTAATGATTTAAACTTAGTCCTATGTCAAGTGATGTGCTTTGGCTTGCAGCGGGTCATTTCTCAGGATGGCTTCCCAATGGGCCCATGTGTCCTGATCTTCATGCTCTAGTGTGGTCCCCGCTCTCTCCCTGACTCGACGCTGGCCCTGAACAACCAACAGGAGATTGGAAAAGTGACAAGGGAGGATGGAAGACCTAGAATTTCTGCTCTTGAAACTTTGACCCTAGTGGGAGTCTGCTCCCACGGAGGAGGCTGACCATGTAGAGCTACTCCTGCAGATGACCAGCTCCCCCTAGCCATGCGAAGAGTCCTGGCCACCCCAACCTAATGTAGCCTGGAGCCAGACATGTGGCTAAAAGGCTGTTTTGATGGTCTTGCCCAGTTACAATACTTAGGGGTCTCAAACCACAGCCAATGTCTAACTGCACCCTCCTGAGGGACCTGATATCAAAACCCCTCAACTGAACCTAATCTACCAACAGATAAATCAATAAAGTGATACAGTAATTCCTATAAAGACTATCAGAACAATATTATAACCTCGGGTAAGAAAGCCTTAGGTTACTTGAAACACTAGGAAAAAACACATTAAAGTTCTGTATGATAGAAACATACAGCAATCTACAGTCACTAATAGGTTCTCTCTCTAAGGTATAGAAATCCCTTTCCTCTATACTAACCATCCTAACAACCTTATGATCCATCCTTTTTCCTGTGATGGACTGTGGCCTCCCCAGAACTGATGAGTTGAAATCCTAATCCCCTCTGTGACGGAATTTGGACCTGGGACCTCTTGGGAGGTGATCCAGTCATGAGGTGGAGCCTTCCTGACTGGGTTTGGTGCCCTCAGAGGAAGACCCAGGAGAGTGATGATCTCTCTATGGAGAATGCTGTAAAAAGGCCACCTGCAGGCCAGGAAGGGGCCAGGAACTGATTTGGCCAACACGTAGTCTTGGATGTCCCAGCCCCCAGAACAGTGCAAAAGCAGCTTCTCTTGTTCAGTCCCCAAAGCTGTGGTAGTCTCATTGGTGCCAGTCTATCAATGAACTTGTCGTTGTAAGGAACAAACTGGTCCTGAGAATTGACCAGATGAACTCAGTAAAAACTTCCTTTTTGCTCTTGTTTAACTTTAGTACATATATTCTTAACTTTATGTTGAGAGAATACAAGTAGGGGAGGGGTAGAGAGTGGGAGACAGAATCCCAAGCAAGCTCTGCGTTGGCAGCAAAGAGCCCTGATATGGGGCTAGAACTCCTGAAACTGACATCATGACCTGAGCTGAAACCAAGAGTTGGACATTTAGCCAAGCCACTTAACATGCCTCTCTGACATAAAGCATGAAGTCTTTTTGTTCCTTCTTAAAGTGTATACATGTACAAATACCTAAATTCATAAATCCACCACACAACTAAGTACTGAGAGTCCTTCACTGAGTAATACTTCCTGAACTTTGTAGGATTCCATTCTACCCCAGTGGCTGGAGTGTTGGCCTTCTTACCAACCCTTGAAGGCACCCTGAGGCACAGGATCTGACCATCCCCTTGATTGCCATCTTTCACTCAGGGTGATGAGGTTTTGGGGTAATGGTTGGGGGTTTATGGTGTCCAGAGCTGACAGCCGGGAAAGAATTCTTGATCTTTTTGGTGCAAAAGTGATTTTCATTAAAGCATGAGGACAGGACCCAAGGGTAGAAAGGGCTTCCCTGGGTTGAGAAGTGATTACCTACTTGCTTACTTCCAAGTTGGGGGAGGTTAAGTCAGAGTGGCCTCCAGAGGGACTTTGATATACTAAAGAGGACTCCTAAGATACTTGAGGCCTTGCTATTGTCAAGCTAAGGTTGTCTTCCCATCAGGAAACAGTCTATAGGTTTCTGGAGACCAGGCTATTGACAAGATTGCCTTTATCTTGTATGAAGAGATTTTTAAGATTCAATTTTATAACACAACTTAAATGTAAACTTATTGCCAAGTTGGCTACAATAGTGTATGCAGTGTGCTCATTAGGAAGATATTCTTAAACTGCTGGAGACTCCTGTCCTGGTTCCCTGTGATCTCTATCAGTTAACCATTTGTTTTCTCAGTTCTTTGGCAGCCAGGAGAGCCAGAGGTGAGGCCTGTCTTGGATGTCCCCACGGTTAGCCTGTGTTTTGGCCTCAGTTTGCCCCAGGCTCCCTCTTCTTCGATAGCACAGGACCTAACCTTCACTAAGTTTTCTTTTACAGAGAGGGGTCAGCATTTCAGCCTTTGGAACTGTCCCCTCTTAGACCTGGTATGTGGGTATAGCTCTGGGCTGGAAGGGTGCCTCACACAGCCTGTTTTTGGATCTTATCCAGAATCCTGTTGCAGAGTAACATTTGCCCTGCATTCACCCATTCAAGCCTTCATTTAGCAAATGCTTAGATATCATGACTACTGGCCAAGCTGAGCTGGGTTAGCAGCCACTATGGGCCTAGGTCTCTGAGCAGGAGTTCTCCTCTTCCTTCCCCCCGCCCTGCCTAACGTACCTACATATCTTGGTCTCTGGTGTCTCTAACCAGCCTCCATCATTCCTGAAATCAGATTACCTCCTCATACGAAGCAATTTATATTCAGTATTTTACTACTCCTTAAACCCTTACGCAGTCATTATTGATTCCCCATTAAAGAGTAAAGCATTCAACCTCTATCTCAAACATCTCCCCACCCACAAGCCGGAGGCTGCTAGGGCAAGAGGTCTGCAGGCCAGGCCCCCTGGGCTCTCAACCCTCAGGACCTGATAGACCACTTCTTTCCTCTGGGGTGGGGAGAGCCACAGGGAATTGGATCTTCATAACAAAGTACCTGAGCTTGCAAGTAAATTCCTAGCCTTCGAACTTCTTTCTAGAAAAAACCCTAACATACCTGCATTTCTGCTTTCTACCAGGGGAAGCCTAAAGTGCTATGGCTTGTAGGCACTAAGGTGTTTGCCCAACAGGAAAACTGACACAGCCCCAAGGAAGTCCCGTCAGGAACAGCGAGAGAACCACAGCCTAATTCCCTAGTCCAGGATTAACTTGGTTTCCAGTCTAGGACAGCCTGTCCTCCTTTATTTCATTAAGAGTCAGCCCAGAGACGCGGTCTGAGCCAGTGGGGCCAGGGCCAAACTGGGCCACGGTAGTCCACTTGAATGTTTCGGCCCTCCCGGTGGGAGGGTTCTTGAAGGACCACCAGTGACCGCTTCCCAGCTCCTGACTGCTGACCCTTCCCAAAGATACCATGTCCCATGTCCGGTCTCCTTTTTCAGTTTCAAAGCAAGTGTCACTGGAAAAGACTGGCCTATCCTGTGTCAAATGCCTCATAACCATTTCTAGGCACTCCTGATGAGTGAAAAGCACTGTCATTTTCATGCAAATAGACACGTCACTTCCCTGAGCCTTGAAGGGATGGAAGTAAAACCAGGAGAGCATCTGAGGTTTCCCGTGGACCTCAGCTCATTTGCATTCTCCTAACTTCCTGAGACCAGGCCGGAGCCTGGCAGCTGACAAGACGGCTCGGAGTGCTGGAGTACTTTGCTCAAATGAAAACCTGTCAGGCTGTGTTTTGGAGGAAAAATGGGCTTCTAAAGACAGAACTACTTAATATTCTAGACGTTTAAATTCCTACACTTAACGTTGTAAAGGTGTGTATAAAACATCGTAATGAAATCGGCTCCTCTGCGAAGGACTGAGCCATGGGTTTCGGCTCCTGAAAGCCTGTCCTTAAATTCCGTGTCTCCTGGAGCCCTGAAGTCTCGATGACCCCATGCTGCTTGGTCTTCGGGTTGCTTGCAAATGGGAATTACTGTGCAGACAGCCTAAGGAATGCAGTCCTAACTCGTAAACAGTTCCGATTTGCAAAGCACCAGGACAGACAGGGTTCCCCACCATCAGAGGCTGTTTTTGCCCAGAACTCAGAAGGGGGGTGAGGATGAGGAGTGGACAGCAGAGGCTTTCTTTACATCCTTAGCTTTGTTTTTCTATAACTTTTTTTAAACACTTGAGAGAGACATTATTAGGGGGAGGGGCAGAGAGAGGGAGACGCAGAATCTGAAGCAGGCTCCAAGATGTCAGGACAGAGCCCAATACAGGGCTTGAACCTACAAACCATGAGATTATGACCTGAGCCAAAGTTGGAGGCTCGACCGACTGAAGCACCCCAGCATGCTTAACTTTCTGACCAAGTACACGGTATAAACAGGATTCTGAGTTGATAGGTCTGTTTATGCAGTCACAGGAATCTATGGGAACAAATGAAAGAAGAGGTTTTAGTTTTATCCCCACCCACCCACCCAAATAGAAAGCAAGAATGGTTGATCTTAAAAAGCCTTGGTAGCTTGCTCACTTAAAGCAAGTCACTGAGCCTGGTAGCCTGCCCTTGGGTTTGAGAAATGCCGTCTGACCACACACCCTCCTAGACTCTGGCCCATTGCACTTTCAACTGGTAATGATGTCCGTATCTGCCTACCAGGACCTACAGTAAGTGCCACCTGCTAAGGCAGTCAGCCAAAACTCCGGACCTCCACAGCCCTGATGGAGAATGTTCTAGCTCTGTAACCATGTGAAATAGGCAGGTTGAGGACCCGGGCACAGCTGTCTAGCGTAACCGTACTGGTGCTTCTGTTGAGTAATTGGCGTGGACAGGGGAGAGTTTAGCCGGGATGGCAGGCTTTCTGGCCTTGGCACCAGGCTCAGGTTGAACTTATAATGGCTTCACCCATGTCACCTGCTCAGTGCACAGTAAATGCAATGGCTAAAAGTCAGGGTTGCCCAGGGTGCCGGGGGCTTGTAAAAAGTAGCAGTTAGCAAGTACCAGTTGCAGGTCAGGCCCTGGGCTCCATGCTTCACATACATAATCTTCAGTCCCTCTCTGTGTTAGGAAAGCAACAATCCCCAAGAGGAAACCAAGTTCCAAAGGTTAAATAACTTCTCTGGAGTGATGGAGAAGATAAGCCGTGGAGACAGAATTTGACCGAGAAGCTTCCGTGCAGTGCCCAGAACCACTCCCCAGGCGTGCACATTCAGGAAGAAAGGAAAGAGCACCCCTGGAGGTCACAGATGACGATGCATCCAGGCATAGACCCCCAAAAGCCAACTTGCAAAACCTCGAAGTGCTTGATATAATGATGTATCCCTTGATCGTGCTGTTTTTGAGGGATGGCTAATCTTGAGGAAAACCCATGACCCATGTGGGGACAAGGGTCCTCAAAGAGGTAGATGGTTATTTCACAGGCTTTTGGAGCCACTGGGGAAGTGAGATTCTGCATCCCCCACCAGCCCCTCTTTATCTTCTCCTGAATGCAGATGGTCCAGCTATTCAGAGGTGGGAAGACACCTGCCTGGATGTCAAGTGTGCAGTCCACACAAAATATGGAATCAGACCATGATTTCTGATCCCTCAATGTGTTGGGGAAATAAACTTGGATCTAGAGGAGGGGACTGAATTCCCTGCTCACCTCCATGTGAGCTTCTTGAATCTTGTGAGCAGCTGCTAGGCAATGACTATCTAAAGATCGTCTCTGTGACAGTGAGCAAAGATCCCATTTATGCTCGTGAGACAGGACTTAATTTTCGGGGTCTTGCTATCCACCCTCCTGTTGGGTCCCTAAACTCTATCACCCTTCCCACTGACCTAGGAGCCAGTGGAGTCTACACTTTACTATCTTATCTCCTTACTTGCCTTTAGAAGCCATAATCTAGCACTTTCCCTATCTGGCAACAGCACTAGAGGATGAATTTCTTTGTTGGACCCACCCAGCTCTTCCATCTTTTCATCATTAGTGGAAGCTCTAGCTCTTAGCACAGTGCTGGAGACCTAACTCAGTCTCCCATCTTCAGCAATAGCCACTAGAAATCATGAAGGTCTTATCTTCCACCTAAAAAGCAATTGACAACCTAACTTGTACCTAATTCCCTAACTCCATGAAATCAGGAAATTGCCAAGCTCACAGGCCTGGGGCAGCAATGAATCTGTCAAGTGCATGTCCTGTGCTTATAGAGTTGACTTCTGCCCTGTTCTTGGATAAGTTTGCCTTTTATTTACCCCCAAAGTAAGCATGTAATTTTTTTTTGTCATTCAAGGAGTATTGTACTACAAAGTTTCTTGAAATAAACTACTTTGACTTCCCCAAAAGGCTGTTCAATAGATCTTAAGTATGGAAAAGATAGGTTTAGTTATTGAACTTGGGTTTCTTCTTTTGCATTTTGTGGGGAGGGGGCCCTCCTAGCTGAGTGATTCTGTCAAGGTCTCCTCACATAGAGTTGAACGAGGTACTTTGATGCAGTAATGTACATATAGCTTACTAGACCATGAACCCCTCAAGGGCAAGAATCTTAGGTTTTGGATGTTCATAGAAATGTTAACTGGTTAAATAGACAAGGTTTTTATAGCAACTTCTAAAGGAATCTCATTCTTTGCCCCTCCCTGTTAAGTTCTAAATGTATATTCAAAACAATTCTCAAGTTACTAAGCACAGAAAGCCTGACCACACTTCTTAGAAAGGAGGAAGCAAGATTGCAAGTCATAAGGCTTGGACCCAATCCCACCTAATTCATGAAGCTTTGCAGTGACTGCAGATCACTGTGACCTTTCTCAGAATCCCTATTGTACTTGGAGGTCAGATCACCCAGTTGAGCACATAATTCAGCAATAACTGATGTATGTGCAGCTTTGTATCTGAGTAGGCTGCAAATGCCCAGAGCAGATAACATGCTGGTACCTGCTGGAAAATGAGTAAGGTGACTAGTTCTTCCTGGTTTTAGCCCTGGAAGTCCCCTGTTCCAGGGAACCCTTCAGGTTTCTGAATCTGAAACTAGGACAAAGGACCGTTGGTCACTCGGAGATAGTGGGTTGTTGAGTTTCCTACATGGCTAATTGTGAGCCCTCACTGACCTTGAGGACATTAGGTAAACTTCCAAACATGGTGGAAACAAACATGTAAGCAACTACTTTAACCAGAATTACTAGTGAGCTTTTTGAGTAAAAACCTCTATTTTTTTAGCTAGACTGGATCTGCAGATTTGGGTTGGCCCATCCGTAGGCATTCTTATAGTGGAACCCAAGAAATCATGTGACCAAACTTTGCTCAAATGGAGCCTGGCAAGATGAGGTGAATCAAACGGTATAATCACCAACTTACTTGGAGAATAATCACCAAAGCCTTATTTTTCCCAGGCCTGTGCTCAGCCACCCCTGTTCCCTGGACCATAGTATGTGCTGGGTGGTCACATCCAAATGTCCTACCACAGCTTCCATTTTATTGGGTTTTATTTTGCACTCAGTAGCCCTACATTGAGGTGACCTAAGTAAATTGAGTAGTTTAACTAGACATAAATATAATCTGTAGTAATATTTAACCCTAATACTGTTGGTAGAAACAGTATCTCTTAAGAGGAAACTAATTCCTGGCAGGTGCCATTCACATACAATGAGCAAAGATGATCCTTCCACGAGTCCATCTCTGAATGTATGGCGAGTGTACAGCTAGGTGAGCCTTGACAAGCTCCTAACCGTAGAGCTGCCAAAAGCCAGTAGAAATGACATCAGTGCTAGAATTCCTCAGTGATGAACCACCTGCATCAATGTCCAGGATACTTAACAGGCTCACACTACAGCCAGGATCCTGAACCTGCGGAAGTCAACTCCAAACAGCTACATGTCAGCAAGCACCCCCACGTGACCCCTCTGCACTGTCCTAGAGGCTGGATAATACCATAGGCAGCAGGCCAGCAATGCTAGTGACTTGTTTTTCCCTACCTGAATATCTGTTTAATGACAGTAAGAACTTGGCCTCGTTCAGTGGCAACTCCACTGCCTTGAACAGAAGCTGGTAACAAGTCAACAAAAGAAATTAGATGATTTCTGAAGTGGATCCTTGAGTTCCCAAAGAAATGCAACAAACCTAAAGAGCTTCCAGAAATGACCATCTAATTACAAACTGTTATAATCTAATAGCAATATTATACAATGGAAATAAACAGTTTTATTTTCCTGTTCTTAAATCAAGCACATTATTGAAGCATGAATTTGAATTTCCAGTGGCTTTATTCTAGCAACTAGTGTAGTAGAGTTGATATTACCAACACTCTGACCTTTGGTGTCTTATAATAGACTTTTAAGAGAAAACCTTGCTGGAGGAATTAGGTTCTGGACTACAAATTCACCTTCTATTTACAGAAACCTCCACAGGACATAGTGTTGCAGAAGTAGCTTTAAGTGACAAACTCCACTGAGCAGTATTTCTCGGCTTTAAGCATGGACCTCCTTTCCTCTGATACTTGCCTCCCAGCCCCTGAGATTCAGATTTAATCCCTGGGGGTTCAGTGTGGATATCCAGATTCTGCACAGGTGCTGCTCACATGCTACCTAACTAGTGAGCCCTCCTGCAAGTTCAAGTTCTCATGGCTGTTCATCTGATAGTCTTCCTCTGTCTACATCTGTGTTTGGGTGGTTTTGAACAACACCACACAGATTGCATGGCCTGTAAACAATTCCTTTCTCCTTCCTGGAGGCTCAGCGCCAACATCGAGGTGCTGGCAAATGAAGAGTCTGGTGAACACCACCTCTTGGTTCATAAATGGTGGTTTGGTCCTGGTGTGTTACCACATAGTTGGAAGGGTGGGGGGAAATGCTCTTACGAAAGCAACGCTCCTGCTTCTGAGGACTCCCCGTCCTTGCCTAGTCACCTCCCAAATACTCTGCCCACAAATCCATCATCTGTATGACCTTTCAGCATAAGGATTTAGGGCTGAAGCAAATAAGGAGCTTATGGCCCCTTCCCTCATAAGGCATGTAACAGGTGCTACATGATTTCACACCCATCTGGTTTCCAACACCATTGAACGTTTTCACTCCAAATACTCAACATCCACATACTGTTAAATTGAAATCGTGACTTTAACTTGTAATCACAGGCAGGGTATCCACTGAGGTGTGTGTGCTCTGAACAGGAAGTTGAACAATTTTTCCAGCCTTTGCTCTGATGAATTTTTGAAAAGCAGAGAAAAACATATTTGAGTCCTTGGTTCTTGTAGGAGAAAAAGGAATGAGTCTGTTTTCTTTGCCAGAATATCTGCCCTTGAACTTAGCTGATCAAAGCCTCAATCATCTAACTAGAGCTACTTGGTGACTTTCTCCATAAACAAGTGCTAAAAAGTTCATGTCTTTTGCTAGTATAAATGCCATTGTTGACTTCATCTAGGAGAATCTGCAAGCTATTTTAACAAGTTTTTTTTTTCATTTTTACAAAAGCAGCTTAATATATTTTTTTAAATCAAAATGATAAATTTCAGGGAGCTGTTGGAACTGGCAGTGTTCGTGGAACCAAGCCTGTTGCTATGCAGAATACAAACGACTCCCTGATCTGCTCTGGGATTAAAGGAGACTGTGAATTAGTTCTGGGACTGACAACGGATCTTGATTTATTCTTGACAATTCACTTTGTGCTTGTCCTTCTTCCCCTTCATTTCTGCCCTTTGTCAGGATCTAGCAACTGCCTTTTGACAAGTACTAAAGGCCACAGGGTTCAGCCGGCTCTGGGAAGCAAATCTCTGAGCTGGAAAATAGGTGCCATGAGCATCCCTCTTTGTTTGCAGAACAGGAATAATTTTTCTTGCAGCCATCAGGAAAGCAAGGGAAGATCTGCCCTCCTCTCCATTCTGGGGAAGGAAACTTTCTTTGGATACTTGGCAAGATTCAGCCACTCTTGGGAATCTGGTTAACTCTAGATAACCCATGCAATTCTTGTGACTCCCTCTTCATTTTTGCATTGAAGCCCTAACCCCCAATGCAATGCTCTCTGGAGATGGGATCTTTGGAGGTAATTAGGGTTAGGGTAGGGCCCTCGTGATGGAACAATCTTCATAGAAGACAAGACCCTCCACCTCCCACTCTCCAAGGAAGGGAAATATGTATACTTCTAGGTCTCCACAATGAGGAGGTAATTCACTTTTTAAACCACCTAGTCTATGGTATTGTTAGTCTTATTGAGGTAAGGATACATATAAGTCCTTCACAAAATTTGGATTCTTTGACCTAAAGGCTCATGTGATAAGGAACACACTGGCAACTTGGTTCATATTCTTACCAAGCTTTTCCCAGAAGGAATAAGACTGTGTACATGGGCTTCATGTGCAATGCCATAAATAACTTTTGGCCTCCAGAGGAAAAGAAAAGTTAAGGATACTGCATTGTATTTGTCCCACAGCTTGCCTCAGCATTAAATTTCTACTTGACTATAGAGTTTAGAGCAAGAACAGAATTGGTGAATACTCCATGAAACAAGTTGGAATGATGTAGACCATTCAAATTTTGACCTGTCTTTGACCTTAATCTGTTAAGCTAGCTTAATTTTCTAGCATTGGGAAAAGTAGAGCTGTATTTCCTTCCCTTCTAGTTAGGGAAAGAAGTAGTGACTGACTTTCTGCAGACCGCTGATCACTTGGGTCCTGTGAAGAATTAAACAGTGACCAGAACTCTTGCAACAAGTATGTTTGAAAGCATCTAGTGGTCCTAAACCTTGGCTCTTAGATAATACTACTTTTAAAATTGGTGTTAATGATAAAGTAAGCGTTAAAGAGAAAAACAAGTGATCAATTCTCTGGATTTTTCAGATTAGAAAACCTTGATCTCTACTTGAGGGCCTTTAGTCCTAGAGATCCCACTCCAGAGTTAGACTCTGACAGAGACCTGGGTTGACCCATGACAACCAGGGCACTGTTTGTGGGTATGTGGGCAGCCTAGGAGTTGGAAAGTGCTATTTCAGGGGTAGACCATAGCGAAGTGTGTGGGAAGCCAGGTCTCGCCATGTTTGAACATTTCTTGAGCAACAGGGAAGGAGGGGAGACCACTGAAGAGACCTCTAAGATGATAGGAGATGGTGAGTTGGCCAGGTTCTTGAAAGAAGGCCTTGATGGTCAAAAAGGAACCAGAAAAAAGCCCACCAGGGTTCAAGCCCCAAATATCTGTGGGCTCTGAGCTTCTGTTTGCCCACCTTCAAAGGTGAATAGTCTCTAGACTGCATTATGGGATTAAAGAGAACATAAGTGAAAAGCCTCTAAAAGCTTAAAATAACTGTACCAAGAGCCTCAATTAATAAAAACTACTTGAAAAAATCACTACAACAGTTTTCTTAATATTGTACATAAGTTAGTGAAAACTGAAAATAGCTCAGATGCTTATTCGGAATATTCTTTGTACATTCTAAACAGGGGAGTAATACAACTATATTCTGCTTTGGTTCATGAACATTGTCCTGAACGATTTCCTCTCATCAAATGTCCTTTCTGTATAATGATTCATCCTACAATTGTAACAATGTAACCAGTTTCCCTTGCTGACCTGCTTCACTGTCTCCTCCACCCTTTGGTATAAATAACCACCCCCCATGAACATTATTGATATCCCTTGTGTACATCTCTGGTTATTTTCTTAGCTATGGAAATACTGTGCTAATGAGCCCAAAGAATTTGAGATCTTGATCTTTCTGGTCATCTTGGTGAGAACTAGGCCAAATGGGCATCTAGATGTAAATGTCAGACTTCTTACTGATGGTATTAGAGATGAATTGCTACTGTAAGTCAAGCACATGAGCCCTGTAGTAGAGACTCAGAATGTTTTCTCCCTTTTCCCTTTGCCCAAATGTTACTCTAACTAGAGACTTCAAGCCTTCCTGAAAGCCCAAACACTACTCAGTTTTTCACCATCTACCTAGATGTCCTCCTAGAGGTGAGCACCTCAGGCTGAATTTTAAGGTGGATGCCTGCATTTTACGAGTGTTCTCCAGGGGTCACAGCACTTTCTCTCAGGGCAGCCCAAGCCCTGCTGTTCTGTCCTTTCACCCTGTGAAACAACTCCTTGAAACTCTAAGAGCACTAGAAACAATCATGCCCACTATTTCTATAAAACAAAATTCTCAGGGGAAACAGCACATTCTGGTAAGCTGGTGGTTTCTACCAGAAATTGAGACCCTGAACTTGAGCAGGTGACGTAAGACCCGTGGATGGACCACTGGGGGTGTGGTGGTGGTTTGTCTTCCTGGCCTGCCTACAGGTGCTAGGAATGCTGGCATGTTCATATGCGTACCTGCAGTGAGTGGCTGAGTGCCTGGCATAGTCATGTCTAAATTGTGTTGCTGAAAAGGTCAAGAGGGAGAATTGAGGGGTAGAGAAGAATAGTCTTTAGCCACTCGGAAGGGTAGTGTAAAAAGAGTTGAATCCAAATCTGGAATTTCAAGCTGATGACTTCTGCCCACCACTTACATTTTTTATTTGAATCCTGCAGTGAGGACTTCTTGGTGCCTTGAGTCAGTGGCCACACATTTGTGACCACACCTTTCAGGAAGTCCTATTGAAACAAAGCAAAAACATACTCAATCGTTAAAATTTTTAATTGCCCAAGTTGAGATTCCTTAGGTGCGTCACAGAAAAATTAGGTTTTTAAAGGCCCCTCCCTTTATCCCTTGAGCAATTTGGTGAGCTTGTACCATAGAAGGAAACTACGTATGATTCATAGCATTGGAAATGTGGAGCTGAGTTATGACAGCTTAAGAGTCTGAGTTAAGTGAAATAAAATTCTGAAAACAGCATTTAAAAAATGCGTTCTTAGGGGGCCTTGTCTCCTTACAGTGCTGATGTGTGTGAGCCTGAGCCAGGACACCATACTTATTGGGAGATAATACAAGGCCCTCGCAGGCATGGCCACCTCAGAGTGAAGGAGAGCAGAAGCCATGCGGACACCCCCACAACCAGGGTTCATTCTAGGTGGGGAATGCCATCTCTGGGGTATTTAAGATCCAGGTCTGTCCAGCCAGGTCCTGGACAACCTCTGGAAGAGAAGCTGGCCCTCAATGTTAGCTCGCCAGGAAAACTAGAGGGAAAGGCATGTGTGTAGCTGTGAGCGATTCCAGCTGAGAGAGGACACTGCCCACTGCCTCCATGTAGCAGGGACAGGGACACATGCCACTCAGGACTGACCCCACATGGCTCTGATGCCCCCACATGAGGGGAGAGGATCCCCCTGCCTTTATAGGTGGAGAATGGCAGCTCTATCAGTAGTCCACTGTCCTACAGCCTGCCTGATGCCACAGCCTGGGCTCCAGAACAGGCAGCAGCTCTGCTTCCTTCTAGCACGATCCAGATCTGTGTGGCCTGGGTGAATTAACCTTTTGGGGGTCTACTTTGTTCTTCAGTAAAAGACAAATAGGCTGATTGCTAAGATTTCTTCACTTCTGTTGGTCTATGAGGACTGTGTGTGGATTGGCAACACATCTACATAAGCAAACCTAGAGAATGAGAAAGGTTTATCTAAAACAAATGACTTCATATGTGGGTCCTTAGTATGTATCCCATGCGGTCAATACGTGAGGATTAAGAACTCTGGCCCTAATTTCAGAGCTGGCTGTGCCCATAACAGCCACATCCCTCTCTTGCTCTGAGTGACTGCTAGATGGCCAACTGGGTCTGGCCCGTCTGTGGGGTGGATTTGCTTGCTGACCTTGGGGAATGAGCACTGCTGGTCCAGGCTTCTCAAGAGTGTGTGGACCTTCTAGTAGCTTTCCCTACTGGCTACTTCCTGGACTGTGCCCAGCTGCCCCCAGTGGCTGTCATTGCCCTAACCCAGGGTCACTCAAGTTTTACCCTGGAAGTCCAGTGATCTTGAACTTCTGGGAAGAGAGGGCCATGCTGCCAGGGGACATACAGCCAGGATTCTTAAAGGCTCCAGTGTGGGCTGGTGAAAGGAAGCTTAGAAATGCTTGTTCAGGTGTCTGGAGTCTAAATTAACCCTAACCTCCAGTTGTTGGTGATACCCGTTTTCATAAGGGGAAACTGAGACCACTCTGGGAAGGCAAGTGGCAGACTCGAATGCCATTTGGGACTCTGGCCGGTGTGATGTTACGTGAGCAAGTCAGCAGGAATGGGAGTTACAAGGGATCATGTGGGAGCCCACCTTCCCATAGTTCTTTTTCTATACGTGGCACTTGGGAGTCTTTGGTCTTAGATTTAGAGAGCATAACTCCCCTACCTAAAGAGAAGATAGTGACTCCTGCCTTAAAATGTGGCTGTGCCAATCCTATATAATAAACAATGGCACCATGGTGAACCTTCATTGATGCACGAAATGATAAAATATTAAAACTCATGAATCTTGCTTGGGTACTTAAAACGTATTTGTTGGGGTGCCTGGGTGGCTCAGTCTGTTAATATCTGACTTTGACTCAAGACATCTCATGGTTTGTGAGTTCAAGCCCCACATCAGGCTCTGTGCTGACAGCATGGAGGCTGGAGCCTGCTTTGGATTGTGTCCCTCTCTCTGCCCCTCCCCTTGTACTGTCTCTCAAATAATAAATGGATAAACCTGAAAAAAATTCCTTTCACCTCCACAACATGATGACTTCTTACCAAAAACTATAAAAAGTACATTGACCTCTTCCATCAAACATTATACTTTGCTCTAGAATTGTTCCTACATGTATGTGTATTAGACTTAAGATACATATACATAGTTTTGCACAGTTTGGTATAATCATCAAAAAGTAGAAAAAGGAATTGAGAAACAAAAAAAAGTAAAGGTTGTCCTACCACATAGTGCTCTTAAAAATAACCCCTCAAGATGTGTCTTAATTTTTTTAATTTTTTAATTGTCAAATTGGTTTCCATATAACACCCAGTGCTTCTCCCCACAAGTGCCCCCCACCATGACCATCACCCCCTCCCTCCCTCCCCCTCCCGTCCATGGTTCATTTTCAGTATTCAGTAGTCTCCCTTGATCTGTGACCCTCACTCTCCCCCGCTCTTTCCCCCTTCCTCACCCCATGATCCCCTGCCAGGTCTCTCCTGTTAGACCTATGAATGCAAGCATATGGTATCTGTTCTTCTCCGCCTGACTTATTTCGCTTAGCATGACACCCTCAAGGTCCATCCACTTTCCTACAAATGGCCAGATTTCATTCTTCCTCATTGCCATATAGTACTCCATTGTGTGTGTGTGTGTGTGTGTGTAATACATATACATATATATATATTATATACCACATCTTCTTGATCCATTCATCAGGTGATGGACATTTAGGCTCTTTCCATGATTTGGCTATTGTAGAAAGTGCCGCTATGAACTTTGGGGTACATGTGCTCCTATGCCTCAGCACTTCTGTATCCCCTGGGTAAATCCCTAGCAGTGCTATTGCTGGGTCATAGGGGAGTTCTATCAATAGTTTTTTGAGGAACCTCCACACTGTTTTTCCAGAACGGCTGCACAAGTTTGCATTCCCACCAGCAGTGTGCCTGTTTCTCCACACCCTCGCCAGTATCTATAGTCGCTTGATTTGTTCATTTTAGGGACTCTGACCGGTGTGAGGTGGTATCTCAGTGTGGTTGTGATTTGAATTTCCCTGATAAGTGACACTGAGCATCATTTCATGTGCCTGTAGGCCATCTGGATGTCCTCTTTGGAGAAGTGTCTATTCAGGTCTTCCCATTTCTTCACTGGATCATTCATTTTTCTGTATGGAGTTTAGTGAGCTCCTTGTATATGTTGGATATTCGCCCTTTCTCTGATATGCCATTTGCCACTATCTCTTCCCATTCTGTCGGTTGCCTGTTAGTTTTTTTTGTTTGTTTGTTTCCTTTGCCTTGCAGAGGCTTTTTGTCTTGATGAGGTTCCAGTAGTTCATTTTTGTTCTTGATTCCCTTGCCTCTGGAGATGTGTTGAGGAAGAAATTTGTGATTGAGGTCTAGGAGGCTATTTCCTGCTTTTTCCTCAAGGGTTTTGATGGTTTCCTGTCTCACATTCAGATCCTTTACCCATTTTGAGTTTATTATTGTGAATGGTGTCAAAGTGGTCTAACTTCATTTTTCTACATGTTGCTGTCCAGCTCTCCCAATACCACCTGTTGAAGAGGCTGTCTTTTTTCCATTGGACACTTTCCTGCTTTGTCAAAGATTAATTAGCCATATACTTGTGGGTCCAGTTATGGGTTCTCTATTCCATTGGTCTGTCTGTTTTTGTGCCAATACCATACTGTCTTGATGACAGCTTTGGAGTGGAGGCTAACGTCTGAGATTGTGATGCCTCCTGTTCTGGTTTTCTTCAATATTACTTTGGCTATTCGGATTTTTCTGTGGTTCCATATGAATTTTAAGATAGTTTGTTCTAGCTCTGAGAAGAATGCTGGTGCAACTTTGGGGATTGCATTGAGTGTAAATTGCTTTGGGTAATAATGACATTTTAACAATGTTTATTCTTCCAATCCATGAGCATGGAAAGTTTTTCCATATCTTTGTGTCGCCTTCAATTTCCTTCATAAGTCTTCTATAGTTTTCAGCATACAGGTCTTTTACATCTTTGGTTAGGTTTATTCCTAGATATCTTATGGTTTTTCGTGCAATTGTGAATGGGATCTGTTTGTGTTCTTTCTGTTGCTTCATTTCTGGTGTATAAGAATGCAACTGATTTCTGTACATGGACTTTGTACCCTGCAACATTACTGAATTCATTCTTCAGTTCTAGAAGGCTTCCGGTGGAGTCAATCAGGTTTTCCATGTAGAGTATCATGAAGGAAGACTACCAGACTCATTCTACAAAGCACATATCACTGATTCCTAAGCCAGGCAGAGACCCAAAGAAAAAAGAACTACAGGCCCATATCCTTAATGAATATAGATGCAAAAATACTCAACAAGATACTAGCAAATCAAATTCAACAGCATATAAAAAAGTATTATCCATTATGATCAAGTGGGATTTATTCCTGGGTTACAAGGCTGGTCCAATATTTGCAAATCTATTGTGATACACCACATCAACAAAACAAAAGAAAAAATGATCCTGTCGATAGATGCTGAAAAAGCATTTAACAAAATACAACATCTTTTCTTAATAAAAACCCTCGAGAAAGTTGGGATAGAAGGAACTTAAACATAAAAGCCATTTACGAAAAGCCCACAGCCAATGTTATCCTCAATGGGGGAAAACTGAGAGCTTTCTCCCTGAAATCAGGGACACGACAGGGATGTCCACTCTCGCCACTGCCGTTTAACATAGTGCTGGAAGTCCTAGCATCAGCAATCCGACAACAAAAGGAAATGCATCAGAATCGGTAAAGAAGTCAAACTTTGCCTTTTCGAAGATGTGGTTTATTTCTTCCTCAACTTGGTTGCCTCACCCGCCACTGCCATGACCGTTCTGATCTCTGTCCCAGGTGTGCATGCCTCCGCCAGCCCTTGATCAGACAGTTCCCGAGGCTGCCGGGTGTTAACGTAGTTGATAAAGGCATGGCCTCTAGTAAGAGGGCATAGCTTTTCCTAACGTCCTGCCTTAGCAGAGCTTTTTCCTGCTGTAATGCAGTTTTGAGATAAAAATAACTTTATAGACCCTGCTGCTTCTGATTAGCATATGGAAACCACATAAGGCCGATTGCTTTTCAATAGATGGTGCCCTTGATATGGCTTCAAGCGGAAAGGACAGCTAACAGCCATGGTAGCATCTAAATAGCAGAAATTCGTATATTACATTTTATCACAGGAGATGACTGCATCACTGTACTTGATCTGATGGAAGGAAGTGCTTAGGTACCATGGTCCAGATGTTTGAGTCCCTGGAAACTCCTAGGTTGAAACCTGGTTACTAAAGTGAAGGTAGGAGGAGGTAACTCACGTAGATGAGTTTCTGGATGAGGGGCCCCAGAGAGATTCCTCATCCTTTCTGTAGTGTTGAGGACACAGAAGATGGTGGTCCATGAACCATAAAATAGGTTCTCCCCTGACACCATATCAACTGGCCCTTTGATCCTGGACTTCACAGCCCCCAGAACTGTGAGAAATAGGACAGTTCATAAGCCACCCACTTTGTGGTGTCCTGTAATGGCTCCGATGGACTAAGACCCTGAGCTTGCATTTTTGGTGGTTTTAACAGGTGAAATAGGATAGAACTCCATCTATAACCTGTGTTGGGACACACTCTAGGACCCCTTAGGAAAAGCCCCCAAAGCCTCTATTGTCTTCCCTATCAAATGGGGAGTGAAAACCATGCTTCCCCCACAGGGTTATTAGAAATAAAAGTGCCAAGTCCTGATAAATCAGGATAGGAAAGCACCACATACATATTTTATGCTTTGCTAATATATAAGCCAATTATTACCTGCCTAAGCTTTCAGAAGACTAAGTTAGGAGGGTCTACACAAAAACCAACTTCCTAGATGAGGTACTGAGGTTCTGGGTAGTTAGTTGATGGTCACAAAAGTGATTTCCAGTCCTGAACGAGGTATGGACAGCTACCATACCTCTGTGGGAGCTTCTGTGGGAATGCCTCCTTGGTCTCCTCCTGACAGAATGGCGTGAAGCTTAGAGCCAATTCTACAGCTCTGAGCCTGGAAAAATCCCTGGAGGTTTTGATGTTCATCATGAATACTAAAGATAATTTTTAAATGTTAATTTTGAAAGAATATGAATAGGGGAAAGGGCAGAGAATCCCAAGCAGGCTGTGCCCTTTCAGCACAGAGCCTGATGGTGGGGCTCAATCCCACAATGAGATCCTGACCTCAGCCCAAACCAAGAGTCAGATGCATAACTGACTCAGCTTCCCGGGAGCCCCTAATGAAGGAAGTCTTACAAAGGAAAAGGAAGATTGTGGAGTTAATGGCAGGTAGGGCCTGTTAAATACTGGTGTTTCTTCTAAATATCTTGTCAAACTGGCTAACGTACAGTGTGTACAGTGTGTTCTTGGTTTGGGGGATAGATTCCCGTGATTCATCGCTTGTGTACAACACATAGTACTCATCCCAACTAGTGCCCTCTTCAATGCTCATCACCCATTTAACCCTCCCTCCACCCACCCCCCATTAACCCTCAGTTCTCTGTATTTGAGTCTCTGACAGTTTGGCACCCTCCCTATTTTTCCCTTCTCCCCTAGGGTCATTTGTTAAGTTTCTCAAGTTCACACAGTGAAAATCTAGATCTTTTTCAGACTTCACTTATAATATCCTCCAATTCCATCCATGTTTTTGCAAATGGTAGTATTTCATTCCTTCTCCTTGCCAAGTAGTAGAATACTGGTATATCTCCTCACGCATCTTTGAAGTTATTTCCAGTGTTTTATGTCTGGTTTCTTATTTTCCCCATGATGTTCATTATTTGATTTTATTCCCATCAACAATTTCAACTTTGATCTATGTAGAAATGCCTCCATAATGCTGGCTCTCAGATCCAGAAATCAAACAGGCTCCAAACTAAACTAGTTATCTCCTCATCTGCCCATTTTCTAGCAATTCAACATCCTTTCATCTCTTGGTCTTCCATCCCATCATGTCGACCGTAACCTAAGTGCTCCCTGATTCTTTCACTAGAACAATTCTGATGCAGCAGGATTTCTACGTGGAAAGGCATTTTGATGGTTTCCTTCTTAGCACCTGTTGTAGGCCCGCTTCATTCGCTGGGCTCTTCCTTGGCTGCTTGTCTCTAGGCTTTAGTCTGTCTTCCATATTTGCTCCTCATGTGGGCTCCCTCAGCCCCCAAACAGCTGCATCCTCACTTTACATAGGCTACCCAGCCTGGACAGCATGGCATTGAGGACCTGTCCCTGTTACTGACTAAACTCTTGTTTGCTCTCCTCGTGTTCTATTGCATGTTCTATAGTCCAGTTGATGCTTCTAACCCTTTTTTTCTAAGCATCCCAAGTCTGCAGGTAAAAACAAAATCTCACACCTCTTGCTTCGAAGATGCTGCTTCCTCACTCTAGGATGTGCCCTTCCTTGTCCTTGGATATCGGTCATTCTTCAAGACACAACCTAAGTTAACCTTATTGGCAAGACCTCCAAGCCCCTCATCCTTACTCCTGGCCCCCCCCCCCCCCCCCCGAACATCATTACATCACCGCTTCTCAAACGGCTTTGTGACTGACATTTAAGCAGAGACTCTGTGGCAAGGGCAGATTCTTATTCCAGCAGCTTGGGGTGGACCTCAAGACCTTCACAAACTCACAGGGAATGGGGCTCCTGGTCCATAGATCATACTTAGAGGAGTAAGGCTTTAGATTCCTTACAGTCTGATAAGCAATGTGGCTGAACACACGTATGTGCATCTTGCACACAATATTTTGTGAGTCAAACTCCCATTCACTTAAGCACTTTAACGTATGTTTTCCAAAGAATTAAATTGCTCTCGCCTACATGCTGATGAGGACATCCAAGATCCTGTTTGGTCCTTTGCAAGAAGGACACTAATGTAATAATGGAAGACGTGATTATTGCATGCTTAATATAAGCCAGACCATGCTCTCAGAATCATTAGGATCCCCTCATTTATAGCTTTCAAGAGCTCTGGAGTAGAGGTGGTGTCATCACTCCAGGATCGCAGGAGCTAAGACTCTTCTCTACCAGAGTACACACTAGAAAATGGTGGAGTTCAACCTCCCTTCCTGGTCTGACTTCAAGCACTGCATTGTCTCCTTACCCTCTGCAGTTCCCCTTCATTGCGAGCCTTTGGAGACTGGATGGAAACATGGCTAGTTCCATAAGATAGTCCCACTCCATGAGTACAGAGAAAATTGCTGGGGAAAAAGAGGGATGCACAGTCCAGCCATTCCAAAATGTGTCCTCTAAAAATTGGGTAGGGACTTGACCTTTTCTGATGAATGAGGTGGCTTCCATAACCAGAAATCCAAAACCCAGATAATGACTTGTAACATGGCTTCCTTTGTTGACATCACTGGCTTGCGGCTGAGTTTAACCCCACAGAGTGAGCCCTTCACCTGCAAGGAGGTCAATTTCTCCACTCTGTGCATGGACCAGATGTTCTTTGTTGCTGAAAATCGGAGTTGGCTAGATGGTCCTGGACAACTTCCAGGGAATGGACTCCAATACAAAGGGACCATGTGCAGGGACATTTGGTACTCTAGTAGAAACAAAGATCTAAAAATAATGGTTTCTGAAACAAACATGGAGAAGGCAATAGAAAGTTAGATCTGAGGTGGAGTTTTCCTGAGTGGTCTAGGTTGAAGATCTAAAGTCAGGCCACATTGCTGGTAGTAGTCCAGGAAATATAGAGCTAAGACAATATCTTAAGTCTAATCTAAATGGACTTCAAACTTTATAAAACTGGAAGGTTTTTTTTCTGCTTCCTGCTGCTTTACGATGAAGCCGTTTTGTACCTTAACCACTTACTCCACATTAAGGGGATATAATACACAAGTTAGAAAAATCCACATTCGCCTTTGAAAAAAGTTTGCTTATGAACAAATGATACAGCTTTGAGTCCCAGTTCAATCACCAAACTCCTATTTCTTGCAGAGAATTTAGCATCTTCTATTCCTTAGTTTCATGACTCCATTTGAACACCTTCTGAAAGTCAACAAATAGTTCCAGGTTTTAGTTAACTACCATAAGGATCAGGTTTCCTTTCACTTAAAAGTTGAAGTTCTATTTTGAAATCTCAAGCTCGATAGGACCAAGAATTCCAACCTTCTGTCCCTAAAGTTGAAATTATGACTTTTTCTGAAAACTTCCCACATTATTCCTAATATCTAGAAGAGCCACCTTGGTGAGATGCTGTATAATAGTACTTCTTACTTTAGAAGAGTAACTTCAGATCACATGCTACACATGCAGCCTGTATTCTTCAGTTCTCCCCAAAAAAGCCCAATTTTGTAAAATCAAAACCAACGTTGCTTACATAAATATTGAGCCACTAAGGGTGTTCAACAATAACAGGGCACATACTCCTTTTTGAATTTGTTGGATTATGTCCAGGATGAGAAGGAAACCTGTAGTAACAAGAATTGGACCTGGAAGAGGGGAAAGCATTCAATAAACACCTTACTGAATAAATGCATAAATTTTTTCTATTATAAACCATCTTCATGTTCTTGCATGTGTCTCAGCAAACCAGCTATACAGTAAGTTCCTTCAATAAATGTTGAATGAATAAAAATATTTAAGACCCAATATTCTAAGCTGCTATTTCCAGACACTGGGGACAAGGCAGATTTAAACAATAACTTAAATTACTGCCACTGATGGTGGTACAACTCTAAATAAGCTAAAAGTCATTGAACTGTACACTTGAATGGGTGAAGTTTATGGCATCAAAATTTTATCATAAAGCTGCTTAAAAATGATTGCCATCATGAAACCAACTCACTAGTAAATCCTTCTCAATTACTCCTTTTTGGAGTTAGCACAGGATGGGTATAAGATGAGAAATGAACCAACATCAGTTAACTGATGTATCCATTCATTTGAGATAGTGGTAAAGTGCTATGTGATTAGCACACATTCCTGGTACCTCTGAGAGGCCACGTAGGTGCTGACTCTGACGTCCTGATGTTTAAGTTCTGGCATTGCTAAGTGTTCCCCTGTGCAACCACGATCCCCTTCCATCTCAGAACCTCATTTTCCACTCTAAACAGAGCTAGGATTGAACCTGTCTCCCTGAGAGTGTCAAACAAGAGAATGTAGGGAGGAGAGGAAGACCGGGAGATCAGTGAAGCAAAACTGATGGTGCTATAACTGTTGAAGCTGATGGACAGTGTGTGCAGTGTCACTATAAGACTCTGTGCTTTTACTGAGTAACCTATGAGAAGTCAAATCTTGTTCTATAGTTTCTTACACCTTAAGCACTAGTACCTCTAAGGCCTTGGACAGAAGATAAGAATTATGGGCCTTAAATGATCATATGATAAAATCACTTTCATTTTCCTGCTGAAAATAATGCCCTGGATATTGCTTATTGATGTAAGTCTCCACGCTTTGCAGGGATTACCAATATTTTCACAGGATTTTCCTCTAAGTACAGAATGGAATGAAGTGGGTGTTTGCTCTCACAATGCTGTTAGGATTGCTCTTATGGCCATTGTAGAGTGCATTCGGGAGAAACCAATGGTTTTCTGCACTGTTCGTGTCACCAGATTGTCTGGCACTCACTGTGAAGACACTTTTAGCTTTTCCATTGTGAGGGAATCAACATAACTTCTGGGGTTGTTTTTCTTAGTATTTCTTTCAAATGTTCTTAATCCTTTCATCTGTGCTCCGTAAAGACAAGTGCTACTATTGAAACGTTCACAGGACAGGTCCATGGGGTCTGAGCCCCCTTGACCCCATGGGTCTATTTGCCCCTTCACTAGATTGAACAGAACAGAGAAGAGGCAGAGAGATTGTATTGCCTACTTGCCGCTACCTCAGATTGGAAACTGGACAATGCACACGGAAACTGCGTGTGTGACCTGCCGGGGCTGGGGAAGCACGCAGGAGAAGGCTGAGGAGAACTCAAGATGCTTGGGGGGTGGACACAGCACAAGGGTCCAGGGCTGAGCACAGGGCACAGGGAAAATCAGAAGGTGAAGGTAACGTGGATCTGGGAAACCTAGATGGAGGAGCTGGATGGAGGAGGAGGAAGGGAAAGAATGTGCTAGAAACCTGAATGGGTGGACTCGAGGGTGAGCAGCGCCATAACCAGCAGCAGCTGAGTGGAGGCTCGGGCTAAGGGTACCCAGTACAGGCACATTCACAGCAAAGCATCGGAGGCTTTCCCTCAACAGACTATAAATAGGCACCTGCTCTGTGGCTGACACCATGACTGTGACATCCTCATGAATGAGACGGAGCAGTTCTGCCCATTCAGAATCCCTGTAACAGGTGCAGAGCAACAACCCACAGCCGTGGCTTGAGAGGGAAGAGCTGGAAGGGCAGGGCCCTGACCCAGAGGCGGGCATTGCCATCAAGATGATGCTTGAACCCAGTCTGTCGTGGTGGGAGCTGGCCAGGACGGACACAGGGGTAGGGATGTGTTAGGACAGCTGTGGCCTGCATCAAGAACAGGAGACGGAAGCTGGCTGGGGCAGCAGGCACATGGGTGAGAGGGCACCAAGCTACCTGGAAGCAGGGTGAGCCTCTCACCTGATGGAGCCCAGGTTGAGGGGGGCCAGGGAGGACACGGGTTTTGTCCTATCTTCCACTGTCCACAGCACTGGCTTTGTCCCATCTCTGGCTCCTCTGTGGCCACAGGATGGTGGCCGATAGGACTTAGAACTATGTGCGTCCTTGTTCAAACTGAAAAGAAATAATAACCTTATTTTCTCTTAAGAGCAGGAAAGACCTTTTCCACCAGCTTCTAGCAAGCCTCTAGCACCTTCCCAGGAACTGACCATAGAAACAAGCCTCAGGTGGTACAGACTGGGATGCCCTTAAGTCAGTTTTGTCCTATCTGTGTTCCTCATCAAGCAAATAGATAATGGGAATCAACCACGGAGTCCACTACAAGTCGAGGGTAGAAAAGAACCCCACCGGGGGAAGAAGAATCAATAGTTGGGAACTCCAGCAGGCAAAGGAAAGCATGCAAAAGACCAACGGCGGCAAAGGGCGTGCAAGGAAGAGAAAACAGGTAGCATGTTGGCACTCGAGGGTGCAGGCAACCTGGGCAGAGCAAGGGCCCCAGGGCTGTGTGCCGTGTGCCGTACACATTGTCCAGAAGGCCCACTGCATACTTGGCAGCCCGAAGTCCCTGGGACTGGGTTTGAGATGCTTCAGTGAGAAGTTGATGGTCAGGCCTGGTAATAGGTTCGGATGAAAGGCTCTGTAGAGACTGAAGGACAATTGGCCTGTGTTAGCAGCACTCAAAGCCCACGGAGGACAGTTCGCCCACCTGTTCCCGGTGCTGTGAGGTGTAGCTGCTGTGGGAGCTGGGGTCCCCGGACCCTTGGCACGTAGTGTTCCCTGGTAACACTGGCGGAGCAGCAGTGGCGAGGTTTCTCTGAGTGGCGTGGAGGCAGTGGGCGTGAACAAGTGGGATTTGCAGGAGGAGAGGCGGTGGTTGGTGCCCGGTGTCCACACGTCACTCGTGTGCGCCAGCTCAGAACACTATCGATGCTTCCAGGGAGCTGAGTTCTTGGAGGGAGGCCTGTGGGTCCTTAGATTCAGGGATTAATAGGACACAAGATGGCTTCATATTAAATGTAAAGATAAGTTCATGAAGCAGAGAATGGGAAGCAGTTGGATTCCCTGAGCTTGGATCAATTAGTGACAAACTTAGCAATCAACTGTAAATGTATAATAACAGATACTTGTAGTAGATTGTATTATTGGTCCCCACCATAGCCCACCCCCTTCTCTCTAGGACTTTCCACCCCTGCCAGCATCAGAATTAATGGTAAAAATGCAATAATTATGCTCCATTCAAAATTCAGGGCACACTCGGACTAAAAACTTGGTTTTCACTGAATTCACAGGTAACTGAGGTCTAGCATTTTACCTGATGATCCACACGTCTGCTTGTGGTGTGAGATTTCAAATGCCAGACCAGGAACAATACATGTTGTGCCCTCATGGACTTTGGATTTAGGACATTGTTTGAACAGCTGATAGGGAATACCTGTGACATAAACCATTCCTGAGCAGAAACTTCTAGAAGTACACAGAATTCTTCCCTGCTCTTTGCTTTGGCTGTTTCCCTGTAGCTCCACAAAACTGGCATATAGGGACTCCCCCTTCACCCTCGGAAATGTCCACAAAATGCCAGGTGGACCTATAGCCATAAGCAGAAATGAGAGAGAACCATGTTCAGGACTGAGTCACTGAGGTTGGAGGCCCTTTGTTACCACAGTCGAATCTAATGAAGATCCCAAGATGCCTTCTAAGAAAAAGCCACATGCAGGTACATACAGGAGTGTGAAAGGCAGCTTTGCCAGAATCACAAGAACTAGAGATTTTTCTACTTGTTCCATCTATTTGACAATTGATCTTCATTTTTAAAGTAAACATTTAACTGAATCCTTTTATTCTGGGGGCATCAGTGAGAGCATGAAGCCTTCATCCTGGGATAGTTATCAAGACCGGACTTCCATCTGGGACAACACGCAGTTAAGTAAACAATATTGTGAATCCCACCCATATGACAGGCCGGGCATAGAACAAGAATCGGGAGTCTATATGGCTAGTTGAACAGTATCTCGGACCACGTGATATTCTGCATCTCCCCACCTTGAGAAGCCATGTTTACCAGGAAGTCCCCTATGTAAAATTAAGAATTGAAAACGCTACATTAGTGGGTGCCTGGGTGGCTCAGTTAAGCGTCAGACTTCAGGTCCTGAGGCAGCAGGATTCTCGCACAGAGTTGTGACACTGAGGCTTTTCTTTCCAGAAAGCACCTTTCACTCATGCTGCCACTGCTCAGTTGGGTTTGTGCCCAAAGAAGCAAGTGACCCACCTCATATGGCATAGTTTTTTTAATACATTTTTCTATTTCTTTGTCTCCCATATATGGTAACACATATAAACACAGTCTGATTAAGTTGTATGTTTACAAGGTTATGGAGAATGTAGGCACCTAGGCGCATATCCAGGTGACCTTGAAGTCTTGTTTTTCCTCTCTCCTTAGGGAGGGGTCCCTACCACAATGATCTTGTGGTTGACAAGTCTAAGCTGCTGTCAGCTTAGAGCCTGTTTCTTTGGATCTCCTGTCTCTTCTCTCCCCCAGACACCCTCTCTCTCCAAAACAAATACATTCTTTAAAAATGAGATTACGTGGGGTACCTGGGTGGCTCAGTCGGTTAAGCATCCGGCTTCAGCTGAGGTCAGATCTCACGGTTTGTGGGTTCGAGCCCCGCGTCGGGCTCTGTGCTGACAGCTAGCTCAGAGCCTGGAGCCTGTTTCAGATTCTGTATCTCCCTCTCTCTCTGACCCTCCCATGCTCCAGCTATCTCTGTCTCTCAAAAATAAATAGCATTAAAATTTAAAAATAAAAATTAAAAAATGAGATTACATTTACTGGACTTGAAGTATGTATCCGTATATTCTTGGCAGTAACCTGCTGTCTGTGTGTACAGCTGATACAATTTAGGTGCAGAGCATATGTGCACACCCACAGGAGAGAAACTTCTTTCAAACCTTTTCTCTCCCCCTACTCCGTATTTTTCATGGCCATGTCTACAGCATCTCATTGTTGACCCGATGGTGAAAATTTCTTTAACTCTGCTTGTACGAGGTGGCGTGGCTGGCCCTGTCCTCTGATCAATCCAATATCCGTATTTGCTGGAGCTCTGAATGGGCTCTGTTGCACTGTCCCAGAAATGTGCAATCTCCGCATCATCGGTAATAAACCTGTCTTTTCACTTGGGAATCGCTGTCTCCTACCTTGGTCTACATTATAGTTCTTCGTGAAGCTGCAAAGATCCGCGGGAGAGGAATCTCCTGGCAACAATTTTGTCCCTTCAATCAGCCCTGTTGGGAGTAGGGCTTCCTGGAAGCTTCTTGAAGCTGAGCTAGCTGGATTGTGTCAACAAGGAATTGTCAGCCAGAGCCTGGTATTGACTCCTTTGCACTGAGCAGTTAGCAGCTCAGGAAGTGCCAGATTAAAAAGCCAGAGGCCGAGGAGCCTGTCAGCCTGGCTGGACTGTGATCTGATCTTAATTAGTAGACAGCAAAGTAACAGCTTAGCCTAGCCAGAAGCAGCATGCCCCTCAGGCCCAGTGGGAGTGGAGAAGGGGAGTGAGGGGATGTGGTTTGTAGCTACAACAGGAAGGGCCGGAACGCTGTGGGAAGGAATCCCTAACACGGTGATGACAGACATGGTGCCACCTTGCATTAGGGATGTTGAATGACAGAAAAGCCTAGCCCAGTGTTTGCCGTGCCCGCTGTGAGTCTGCTCCTGCATTGAGTGCTGTAGTCAGACTACGCTCTATGGCCCTGCATAGCCCTCCAATCGGGACCTCGAATTGGAGCAAATGCTAACTGCGCTGTCTGTGCCAGGTCCTGGAACAGCCCATGTTCTGCAGCTTTCTCCTCACGGCAATGATGCTTTCCTGCACCTGCCCAACAATGACAGCCACGTAGCATTGCAAAGTGACCAGGGATCAACAGAAAGTCCTTACTAAGACTCGATCACTGTTGATTTCATTCTGGTATCTTTTCACCTTCCTCAGTTCCTCAAGCTGCCCCGCACCCGCATCCTGATACCTGAATATCCTCCCGTCTCCAGGACCAAGTTGTCCATCAAGGAGATGACCTAACCAAGGATATGACACTTGCTCAGAAAGCTTGTTAATACTGAGAATTTCCAACTGGAGCCTTTGAGACTGTGTCCTGATCTTTGTGCTCCTAAGCTGCTACCATTAGAGCCACTAAAAGTTAACATCATGAGCTGGCAACAAGGAGGTTTGGAGGTAGCCAAACTGGCCGATGATAAAACGGCCTGGCATGGTGGGGGTGGGGGGAGCAGGGGGGTGTGGCTCCGCAGGCTTCCGGGTAGTGAGGAGCTGTGTAAGGCTCTTACTAACAAGTACAGCAAAGTAGCCAAGAGCGTGCTTGTGAAGTGGTTGTTTGGAAATCACAAATGAGTGTTTACAAAGAAGTTCAAAAGTTAAGTGGGAGTGACGTGGGTAAAAATGGCAGAGGAGAGACCTTTGAAGTTCTCTCCTCCGTAAAAGCAATGAGAACTGCCAAACCTTCTTAATCATAGAACTGGAAATTTTAAAAAGGCTTTCTGCAATCTAGGAGGAGTTTGCTGAGGAAATACAGCAAAATATTAGTAAGAAGAGCAAACGTTGGGAATTTTAACTTGGCATTTTAGGTCTTTCCTGGTCGAGCCCCGCGGTAGTCACTGTGTGGTAGGGTCCCCTCCCTAAGGAAAGATGGGGGGGAAACCTCTCAAAGCAACCTGGCTATACGCTTACAGGACAACATCCCTCACAAACTTGTAGCATGAGACCCCTTAATCAGACCACGTGCTTGTGCATTACCATATATGGGAGACCGCGTGGCGTTCAGGGCTCAGTTCCTTGGGCATGACCCCAACCATGAGGTGCCGGCAGGAATAAAATCGCTTCCTGGAGAGAGAAGCCTCAGCGTCACGACTCTGTGGGAAAATCCTGCTACAACTGGAGGGGGCGGAAGGAGGTTGGGGCGCCTTGTTCCTAAGGGACATATTAATCGACGCAGGGCTCTGTCACACCCATTAAGGTGGCGTAACCGTGTTGGTGAGGGTGTAAATAAACTGGGGCCACTGTACCTTCACTGTGGAAATGTCACACGGCACACCCACCTCAGACCACAGTTGGGCAGTTCCTTAAAGAACAAGAGTTAACGTGTGACCCAGCCAGTTCCACTCGGAGGCATATGTCCAAGAGAACGGAACACCAGCTTTACACACAAACTGGTATATTAATATTCATAACGGCATTTGTTCACAATGTCAGAAACTAGACCCCACTCAAATGTCTGCCAACTGGTGAGTAACCCAACTACAATATGTCCCTTCTCCACTCTAAAGAGGTGACTGAACCATGCTTAGAACATGCGTTACTGAGTCTGAGAAGCAGGCATGTAAGATTACATACTGGGGTTCCTCATAGGTAAGGACAGAGTGAGCCGACAGATAGCAGGGGAAGAATGTGAGTGCTGGCCTAAGGGCTGGGTGACGGCCAATGAGTGGTTTCTTTGTGGGGTGAGCCACATAAGGATGGTTGCACAACAATATAAATATACTGAAAACCACTATACCATACCCCTCAGAGTGGTGGATTTTATGATATATGAATAATGCCTCAAAAATGAGATCCTGTGTTCTATCCCTCAGACTCGGGGTGGGGGAGGAATGGTAATGTCCAGTGTTCCAATGTTTGTGGTCAAATGAGCATCTTCATAGGGTTTTGCTGGGAATATAGATAGATTCAGCTTCTTTGACAGACCTTGCCTGATTGCCATTCAAATGTTTGGATTGCTTAACTCTTGGGCGTAACTTTTCTGCCAAAAATTGATAAACTAGCATAGTGACCTAAAATTACATGCAAGAAAATGTACTGTAATTTCATTTGTGATGACGAAACTGGAAACCATCTCAACATCCAGCAATATGAGATCCATTGAATACACCCATATAATGGGAAACTAGACATAGAAACATGACCTAGAACTGCATATACGGATACTAAAATTGTGCAAAGCAGTACTGTTTCATTTGTGCTAACGTTTAAATTTTTATACTTAAATCTACATCCTGTGAGAGGAACAGTCGGTTTCTTCAATAGACATGGGGTTAGAATCTCCATTCTACCACTGTGAGTCGCTTAATCTCTTGGGACATGAATCTCTTCACCTGAGGGGAAAAAGGGGGGCTGTGGAAGGGGGCAAGATTTCACCGTAGAGTCAGAATGAAGACCTTCTGAGCTAGGTACACATAAAAACTTAACCTCTCTTCAATAGTGATATGTAACATTTTAATGTGAAAATAGTCCCCACCCCAACTCTGAATGCAGACCCCACTCTAAATACTTAATTTTTAAATAAATCAAAGAAGTGTTTCTCATGAGCAACCAAAATGCTTGGTGCTCAGTCATCAATCCTCTGGAATACCTTTGCAGAATTCCCAGCCCCCCAAATTACTGGACCCATCTGTGCATGGTTAGCCAAACTGTGAGCCTTCACCCACCCAGGGCATGGAGCTTGGGAAGAGCTGTTGGCAGCAGGATGGCTCCTACAACAGGAGGCTCTGGAGCCTCTGGGAGAGGAGACCACGGGGCCCCGACAGACAGCTGTGGAAGGGCTGGCCTGCACCCCCAGAGGGGTGGATGGCCTATCAGCGTGTTTTGACCAAGTTCCATAGCATCTGCACATCCATCTAGACAACAAAGGGGGTTAGAAAAAGTAGGTGTGGTGTCTTGTACTTGGTTTTGCATGTCTGTTGGTTTCTGGGAAATGGCTGCAGCTTGTGCACAAGCCAGGGAATCTGGAGCCCAGGGCAGCAGATTGCACTTCCCAGCAGACCCGACCTAGAGGCTCAGATGGTAGAAGAGAATTGCCTATGTCTTCAGTTGATGAGCACAAAAACACACTCGTTCCACATCTTGGGTATAGAGAAAGCTGAAGTGTTAGAGCCCCCTCCCCTCCCCTCCCCTCAGGGGTTAAAACTTGTGATCTTGGTTAAGGCTGTCCTTGCTCCCTCACACCTAAAACCTGATATGGAGGCTGCACGTGTGGCCACGAAAAACGTTGGCCTGGGGTGGCAGTTGCACACTTGTAAGAGTCCAGTTCTAGGGTTACCCTGCAATGAGCTTGAGTGCTAGGAGCCAGCAAGCTGCTGTAGAGAAGGCCAGAGCCAGGTCCACATCCCTCTGTGACGTCCGTAAACTGGCCTTGGGAAATTAGGGGGAAAGGACTTCCGTGGCCAGCTCCCACATGAATGGGGACACACCGCTGGCTGGGGCTGCCCACCCCCCACTGCCCTCCTGCCTGGCTCTGCTGTTCCTGCCCCACAAGCTGGCCACCCTTAGGTCTCCCCGCAGTGATGCGAGCTCAGGGGACAACGTTAGAATGTTGGCATGCTCGCTGGGGAGGACAAAAGTAGCCTTAGGGGTGTGGGGGCCTTCTATCCTGGGTCTCAAAATACACAGGAGGACAAAGGGGGACCTTTCAATAGGGAAGACCTTGCAGGAAGTCGGGTGACTTAGGGCAAACATAAAACCCCTGGAAAAACTAGAAGGGTGGAGTCCTCTTTCCTTTGGAAAAACCACTGTCTTTGTTTCTAATGTCCAGTCACTTGCCACCCACCTTCCCTGCACCGACTGTGAATGTTACTTTCCAGAACATGTCCGTTACTAGCTTAACCCTTGGGAGTTTCTGTAGTGTTTTGATTCTTTAATTTTTTAAATAAACTTCTTATGCTCGAGCAAGCTCCAGACAAGGACAAAGAGCTCCCTGAAAGGGAGAGGAAAAATTGGTTTCTACTTCTGATCTTGAGAGCAGCAACACGGGGATGGCCTCCAGCCCTCCTCTGAGGGCCTTCCAGAGCCTCTGACTCCATTCCCTGTGTTCCCCTCAGAGTGGAGGGTCCACGTAACGGAAGGGGGCTGCTCTTCACCCGTGGGTTTTTCTCGAATTCTTGAACTTTTCAAAGTAGGGACTGGGATAAATCTTTTTTTTTTTTTTTTTAACCTCGCATAATGATCTCAAATACTCTCTTCAGGAGTCAAAAATACAAAAGATCAAGTTGCTCAGTTCTGAACACAGGGCCTGTTGTATTTAAAAAAGAGTCTGTTGATGTTTTCGGGACCATGGAAGCTCCCTTTCTGTTCTAACCCTGTTGGGGACGTGACCACAGGCAAAGGGAACTGTGTGAATGCAGCTGCCGAGCAATTCCTACCATCCCAGCCCTTAAATGGAAGGGACAAAACTTGTGGCTTTCCACTAAAAACTAGACTATTTCAGTGACTTGTCTTTGGTGCTACAGCTCCAAACATGGCTGCCCCCAGGACCAGCTTCAGGAATGGTCACACCTGCTAATGCCTTTGTCCTGCCCCCAGATGCTTTAATTCGTGGGGGAGAAGCCTGGCGATCCAGTTTGTAACCATTCCCCGGTGATGCTAACTCAGCCAGGGTGCTGGGGTAGGCAGGACCCGGAATGAAGATGGCCAGGAGTGGCTGCAGCCCCAGGCCACACCCCCCCCCCCCCCCCCCCCCCCCCCCCCCCCCCCCCCCCCCCCCCCCCCCCCCCCCCCCCCCCCCGCCTCCCCTGGGCTGAGAGCAGAGCAGCTCTGTAGTTGGATGCCTTCCACATTGGCCTCTTGCTTTTTTTTTTTTTTTTTTTTTTTTTTTTTTTTTGAGACCTTACTGTTCTAATGCAAAAAGCTAACATTTTATTCTTCGGGTTAGTCTCCTGTCTATGACTGAAAAAAGTTTTTGCTTTTTTTTTCTTGTTAGTGTTTTTATTTTATTTTCTTTTCTCTTCCTGTCCTTGACAGAATGTATTAAATAAGCAAACACCACCAACAAGCAAAACAAGTACTACAATGTAAAAATATTAAAAAAACGAAAACCCTCACATGCATAAATGAAAGGTTGCACACAAATAACTCACATCTTTTCAAGCTTCAATAGTAAATATTCTGCTACTATGTATTAAATACTGCATGCTTTGCCCAAGCTAAGATGAAACCACATCATAAATCAATAAGCATTTTGCATTTTCTTTCGTTATCTACTCAAGGTCATGCCTACTGCACCTCTAAACATTTCATTAAATCCAATTATACAGCAAACACTCCCAAAATAAACTTAGATTGTATTGCAGTTTCACTTAACAGTATATAAAATGCTGTGTTGTGACAGGTATCAATTATCCATTAGATACTGAATCAATTTTTCTTAAGCACTACTAACTGCTTGCTTTTCTTGAAGCTAGATCA
>NC_043710.1:96208142-96252525 GCF_006229205.1 Suricata suricatta
TACAGCAAACACTCCCAAAATAAACTTAGATTGTATTGCAGTTTCACTTAACAGTATATAAAATGCTGTGTTGTGACAGGTATCAATTATCCATTAGATACTGAATCAATTTTTCTTAAGCACTACTAACTGCTTGCTTTTCTTGAAGCTAGATCATTCTGAAAATTTCCTGTTAGACCTATGAGTGCAAACATATGGTATCTGTCCTTCTCCGCCTGACTTATTTCGCTTAGCATGACACTCTCAAGGTCCATCCAGTTTCCTACAAATGGCCATATTTCATTCTTTCTCATTGCCATGTAGTACTCCATTGTGTATATATATCACATCTTCTTGGTCCACTTATCAGGTGATGGGCATTTAGGCTTTTTCCATGCTTTGACTATTGTTGACATTGCTGCTATGAACATTGGGGTACATGTGCTCCTGTGCATCATCACTTCTGTATCCCTTGGGTAAATCCCCAGCAATGCTATTGCTGGGTCATAAGGGAGTTCTATGGATAGTTTTTTGAGGAACCTCCACACTGTTTTCCAGAGCGGCTGCACCAGTTTTCATTCCCACCAACAGTGCAGGAGGGTGCCCGTCTCTCCACACCCTCGCCAGCATCTATAGTCTCTTGATTTGTTCATTTTAGCCACTCTGACTGGCATGAGATGGTATCTCAGTGTGGTTTTGATTTGTGTTTCCCTGATGATGAGTGATGTTGAGCATTGTTTCATGTGTCTGTAGGCCATCTGGATGTCCTCTTTGGAGAAGTGTCTGTTCATGTCTTCTGCCCATTTCTTCACTGGGTTATTTTTTAAGTTTTAAATTTGTCTTCAGTGGCTATGTTTCCCAGTGAAAAGCTCAGGCTGCCAGAACAATGAGATGTTTACTGAGGCATGTGTTCTTGATGCGGACCCTTGAACATCCCGTCAGCCTCTGCTCCCAGGGTGCGGCGGCCATCCAGACTGGCCCAGGCCCCGGGCGTCTCAAGCTGGCAGCATCAGGCAGGTGGTCACAAACAGGGATACAGAGTGCAAGTCTGGGCCTGAGCCAGATGGTCACGGAGAACACAGTTGGCGAAGCAGGGCCAGAACCAGGGTGGCCATGGGGTCAGGACAACCTTCCCAGGTCTCATAAATCACAAACATATGAGTAAAAGCTGAGCAAAGACTCGATCTTATTCTGGGAGGCCTTGGGGAAAGCAGGCTGCTTCTGTCCTGTGCTCTGGCCCAGCAGGTGATGGTTGAGTTCTTGGAGAAATGAAAAATCTGGCTGAGAAGTACTGAAGCGGCTGTGAGCCCATGAGAAAGCTGGGGGCTGCAGATGTCACCGAAGGCAGTGGCTGGAGGCTCCGCAAGAAAATAAAAAGTAATGGGGCGCCTGGGGGGCTCAGTCAGTTAAGAATCTACTTTGGCTCAGGACATGATCTCACAGCTCATGAGTTCAAGCCCTGTGTTGAGCTCTGTGCTGACAGCTCAGAGCCTGGAGCTTGCTTTGGATTCTGGGTCTCCCCCTCTCTGCCCCTTTTTTGTGTGCATGTTCATTCTACACGCCCCCCTCTCTCGCTCAAACATTAAAAAATTCTTTTTCTTAAATGTATCCTGGCTCGCCAAGACCCAGGCGGTTGCTGGATGTCACCTGGTGAATGCCAGTTACCATCCAAATGACAAAATGCAAAAGTCTAGCTTCGAGTCCAGTAGATGCTCTGGGGATGTTAGTTTGCTTCTTAAAAGAGCATTTGAAAGCCACATAACTGGATGATGAATTACACTGAAAATTATTAAACTTGCAGCTTTTATTTTGGGAACAAGGAGTTAGGGAGGTAGTAAACCAGCACTATAACCCCCATGGGCCTTTAAGCTCAACAAAGGGATGTTTATAAACTTGGTGTCCCTTAAAGGTTAAAGAAGATGTTGTCATAATTCTAGGGTTTTTGGGGGGGATATTTTATATTTGAGATGATTGTAAGCTTTTTCTCCTCTTGGTTCTTTTTGAGCTCAAGTTAACTTCCACCCACCACAGAAGCTATAAAACATCCAGAAAGCCAAACTCCACATGGCAGACATAAGCCCTTGTATCCATAATCACTTCAAATGTAAACATATTAAACTGATAAAAATGCAGCGATTAAAAACTGGATTTGAAAATATGCAACTATATGCTGTCTACAAAAGACAAAAGACAAAATCCAAAGACAAAAATTGAGAGGGGGGGGAAGGGCAACCTATTTCAGGTGACTAGTAACAGAGTTGGCTGGGTGGGGGGGAAGGGGGCGCACCGTAATACCAGGCAAAATAGATTGGAAGTGAAAACTCTTGAGACCAAGAAGGTTATATACTCAACGGAGTTTCAAACTGAGGCAAATGTTGACAGAATTGAAGAGAGAAACAATTTGACAGGAATGGCTGGAGATTTCCATACCATTTTCAATAATGGATAGAACGTTTGGAAATAGAGCTAATATAGCAATAGAGCAGAACGGTATAATCCACTTAGACCTGAGATACAGTTGATTCTCGGAGTAGCGATATCTATAAATGCACTATGAATTCTGAATTGGCAAATATCGAATCATTAGTCCTAAGATAAATACAGGGTTTGGGTTATACATGAGTGGTGTAATAGCATTTTTATCCATCAATCAGTATTGAAACCTATTTATATTTTTGTTTAAAGATCCCATGTTTAATATATAGTGTAATCCAAACATTGGATTCACAGCCAACAGCACTACCTCCTATCTGAATAAAGATTTCCCAACATGTATATTCTAAGGCGCATCTCAGCTTCTTGCACTGAGGAACACTGGACAGCATTTCTGCACTATTCTTAGAAGCCATTTTAAACCTCAATCCACCAGTAAGAAGCATAAAACTGAACCCCCTGCACTAATGACATTACAAAAGCACACTGGTTTCATGTTAAGCGCTGGAATAAAAAGGAAGAGCATCTTGCTCTCTGTGAGCTGGGAATACACCCTTGAGGCAGCGCTCCTATGGGCATGTACATGCCTGCATCACAAGTGTTGATTTCAGGTTGTAAATACTAGTGTGAGTCAGCCAATAGGGAAATATCATAACCCATGAATAATGAAGATCCTCCATATATGGGACATGCCACTGAACAGCAAAAGAATACATGGTAATCTGAAGGGCATGTGTTGGGGTGCCTGCCTGGCTTGGGTGGTAGAGCAGGTGACTCTTAATCTTAGGGTAATGAGTTCAAGCTCCACATGGGCTTAGAGATTCCTTAAAATATGGAGATGGTAGATATGAGAATCATGGCAACCCAATACTCCCCTCCTTTAAAGTGCATATGGAATATTTACCAGGTTATACCATATGTTATGCCTCAAAACAAGTCTCAGTAAATCTGAGAATATTTCAATGATGCCAAGTATCTTCTGAGGCAGTGGAATGAGGCTAGAAATGAATCACAGAAGGAAAACTGCAAAAAACATAATCAGTGGGCATTAAATACCATACTCTTAGTGGGTCAAAGAAGAAATGACAAGGGAAGTTATACTTTGAAAGTGAAAAGACAACAGTTTGTAGGCTACTATGGCAAGAAAAGTACTCAAATTGAGGACCATAAATGCCTACAATGTAAGATTTCAAATAAACTTTTCAAAAAGAGAATGTAGAATGGTGAATTCTAACATTTAATCTCCAATCTTTGCCAAATTCTTCCAAAAATTAGGGAACATTCCTTTGTTCATTCTATAAACCCTGCATTACCTTGCTACCAAAGCCAGTAAACATAAGAAACCTATAGACAAATACTTGAGCCTTTTTGCATCCACGTTCACAACAAAACACTGGCAAATTGAATCCGTTAGCATGTTATACCCATACTGGCCAGAACCAAGTGGGATTTATCATGAATCAAGGTGGCTCAATGTAAGAGAGTCAATACGAATACACTACACTAATAGAACAAGGAAAACATACACGATCATCTCAATTGATGTAGAAAAGGCATTTGACAAAATTCTACACCTTTTCATGATCAAAACACTCGAGAATAGAAGGTAACTTCTGGAACATAACAAAGGACATATATGTAAAGCCCACAGCTATAGGATACTAAATGGTGGAAGACTGAAAACTTCATTGCCCAAATCAGGAATAAGGACAGGCCCAGACTTCCACTACTAATATTCAACACCATAGTACAAGTTCTACCACAGAAAGGAGACAAAAAGAAATTTAAAAAACATCCACATCATAAACAGAAAATTCTGTTCAGAGATGACCTGATCTGATTGACGATTCCAAATTATGTACAAGAAAGTTATTACAGCTAATAAATGAATTCAGTAGAACTATAAAGCTTAATATCAACACAAAACTCCATTTGTTTCTATACCTTAGCAATGAGCAGTTAAAGGAATTTAAGATTTGATTTATAATATCTAAAAGAATAAAACACTTTAAGTTTAACCAAGGAGGTGAAGAGTAGTACACAAAAAAACTACAAAATGTTTCTTAAAGGAGTTACAGAAGACCCATATAAATGGAAAGATCTCCTGTGTTTATGGATACAGTGATTTAATATTAAGGTATCATAGAACTTAATCTCCAGATTCAAAGGAACCTCTATCAAAATCTCTAACGACCTTTTCTTGTACAAATGGAAAAGCTGGTCTTCAAATTCACAAGGAGTTAAGGGCTCCGAAAAGCCCAATCCATCTTGAGAAGAACAAAGTTGGAGGACAATTTTCTGACTTCAAAACTTCTTATACAGCTATAATAAGATTGTGTGATATTTACATAAGAATAGATAGGTAGACAGATGGTGTGGAATTGAGAGTCCAAAAATAGTGATATATCAAAGACCTGTTGATGGTTGACAAGAATAGTCTTTACCTGACAGTTCCAGGCCAGCTGGATCTCTGGCACAGAAGGAATGCAGTTTGATCTCTAGCCCCAACATACAAAAGAATCATCTCCATGGATAACCTAAATACAAGAAGTAAAACCAGAAAATTCCTAGGGGGAAAAAAAACCACAGGAATAAATCTTCATAACCTGTATTTTCCAACAAATTCTTAACTGTTCTCTTTTGATGTTACAGCTTTCATGAAAACTAATTTTTGCACATGAACAAACTAAAAAGATAACCTACACAACAGGAGGAAACTTTTTGGAAGCCATATGTATGATAATTCATACAATATGTAAAGAACTCCTACAAAGTAACAAAAAGACCAACCCAAGTTTAAAAATAGGCAAAAGACTTGAAAAGACCTTTCTCCAAAGAACTTACACAAATAGTCGATAAGCAGGTAGGAAGATACTCAGTCTTACAGTCGTGAAGGAGATGAACATCAGAATCACAGGATGGGCTACAAGTACCCACTGGCTGTAATGAGGGAGAAGGAAAGTGACATGTGTTGGGGATGATTCACAATGACTAGGACCTTGGATATTGCTGGTGGTAATGTAAAGTGGTGCAGTTCCTATGGAGAGCAGTCGGGTGAATAGCTCAAAAACCTGAACCTCAAGGACCCTATGACCTAGCACTTCTATGTGGTATGTGCCCAGAGGAAAGACAGAAACAGGCCAAGTGTCCATCAGTGGATGAATGATAAACACAATGTGATGCATACATACTGGGGGCTATTACTGAGGTACAAACAGAATGGAGTTCTGAGTGCTACAACATGGATGAATCTTGAAAAATATGCCATGAGAAAGAAGTCTGAATCCAGAAGGACAAAGAGCATATTGTCCATTTAGATCCACAGCTATCTAGAGAGGATCTATTAGTGGTTAACTGGGAAGAAGACCCTGCCCTGTTGGTACAGAGTTGGTCTTTGCAGTGAGGGGAAAGGTTTGGAGGCGGGGGGGGGGGGGGGGGGGGGGGGGGGGGGGGGGGGGGGGGGGGGGGGGGGGGGGGGGGGGGGGGGGGGGGGGGGGGGGGGGGGGGGGGGGGGGGGGGGGGGGGGGGGGGGGGGGGGGTGGTTGCCTTACTTGGTAAACGGCACCCACGCCCCTGGACCGCGCTTCTAAAAAGGGTTAGAATGGCAAATGATAGCTTATCTGTTTCACCACAATAAAAAACAGATGTCACCCGTAAAGATAGAAATGGATTTTCGTTTGTAATTCTTAGTTATTCGAGAACCATCCCCAAAATAGCATCTGAAAAGGCAACACATTGAAATAAGGGGTATTTAAGTGCAGATGTTAGGTCCTGAGGGAAAGATTTTGAAAGCTACTCTAGTTGTCAGGAAAAAATGATCCTGCCTCCCCGTCTCACCGCTCCCCCCCCCCCCCCCCCCCCCCCCCCCCCCCCCCCCCCCCCCCCCCCCCCCGCCTATCCACGGGATCCAATGTGAGGTGCATGCCTGGCGGGTTCTGACCTGCCAGCCACCTCCAGGAATGACCAGTGTTCCTTCCAGCGAGGCCCCACCGCAGACCCGCTGGCGAGGGAATGCTGAGCAAGCCACCCGACTAAATTTTTAAGTAATAATATGAACGCACACACAAAATGTGAAGTTCTTAAACATGAATCAACAACTTGTAAGTAAGTTTGGATTCCTTTGTTTTCTTCACTGGAATCCTTGGAGTGCTCCAGGACGGTCCCCAGTGATGCTGCCAAGTCCTCCATGATCTCCTCCACCATATGATTTGGAAGAGCATCTATGCTGTAATGATTTCAGATTGTTATGTACAGCCCAGACCTCCATTCTGAACCCAGGCCTCCTGAATATGCTCAATATTTTTTGACCTACTACTACATAATGTTTACCTTGTGTCGGGCACTATCCTAAGCTCTTCACATGTATTCATTAAGTGCTCAACAGGATGCTACTAAACCCATTTTACAGATGAGGAAACTGAGGACAGATAGGTAAAGTAAGTGTTCTGAGGTCACACATGCAAATAAATGACCAGGCTGGGATCTGAACCAGGAAGTCGGGCTTTAGAATCCATCTTCTTAACTAATACACTGTTCTCTGCTGGGATGAGTAATGGACATCACTTAACGCATACAAAAACCAATGCTTATTCCATCTCAAAAACCCTATTCCTCCCAGGTCTTCCCCAAATCAGTAAGTGGACTCGTCGGTCTTGTAGTTGCCCAGCCCAAAAAATGGGTGATCCCGGAGTCTTGTGTTGAGCAGCCCACCTCCAGTCCCTGGGCAAATCCTGTGGAAGAATCCAACACTGGTCACCACATCCACGGGTACCTGGGCCCTGCCAGTCACGTCTCCCCTGTCCTCCTGTCCAGCTCACAAGCTTTCATTCTCACCTTTCCCCCACAGGGCAGCCAAAACAACCTTTTAAAAAAGGAAAACAAAGTTAATTTTTGAGAGCAAGAGCTTAAGAGCCTGAAAGGAGCAGAGAGACAGCCGTGGGAGGGACCGAGGATATGGGGGAGGGATCCCAGGTGAGCTGTGCACGGACCACAGTGAGCCCACCATGGGGCTTGAACACTCGGACTCACAAACCACAAACTGTGCGATCATGACCTGAAGTCTGACACTCAGCTGATGGAGCCCCCGAGGCGCCCCTGGAAAGACCCTGTGAACACGGAGTTGAGTTGTATGACCTCTCTGCTGGAGGCTGCCTAAGGACAGTCTGAGCCCATAGAAGAGCTGCAAACCCACGGCAGCCTTGTCACTGTCACTGTGATGGGAAAGGCCATCTAGTCTCCTTTTCCTTGTTGATTTCTCCGTTCTTGCCTCCCCGACCTCCAGCTGATCCAGGGCCTTCTAGTGAGTTTGTGTCTTTTTTCTCTTGTCTGTCCGGCTCTTCCTGGTAAAACCCTTACTCCCTTTGAGTCTTGGCCTAAAACTGCTCTAATAGAACAAGTTCTGGTAGGGAGTCCAGAACAGGAAATCCTGTGCACTCCAGGTGGGAATGACCAGTGGTACAACCACTGTGGAAAACCGACAGAGGTTCCTCAATGAAGAACAAGCCGATTCTATTATCCAGCAGATTCCATACTAGTACGTGTAGGCAAGGGAGATGAGAACCAGTGTCTGGAAGACTCATCCTCACCCCTGCGCTCATGGGAACATCATTCACAACAGCGAGATCTGGACACAACCCAGGTGTCCACTGGTGGATGAACAGACACAAAGTGTTTGTGTACTAGCACACACATGTGCACATGTCATTCAGATATAGAGGGAGCCCCCCCCTCATTTGCAACATGGATGGACCCTGATGGCATTTTGCCAAGTGAAATAAGCCAGACAGACCCCTAGTGGAGGAGGTCACATGCGGCATCTAGAATCTCCAAACTCACAGAAACAGGAGGTTGCTTGGGGGGGAGGGGGGTTGGGGTGAGGACAGGCAAGGAGATGTTGCTCAAAGGACAGACCTATTTAGAAAGGCAAAAAAGGTCTAGAATCCAGTGTTATGCTGACTGTGGCTGACACTGCTGTATTATATATTTGAAAAGGGCTAAGAACAAATCTTAAAAGTTCTCTCCACAAAAGTAATGATGGGGGATGACTGGTGGGCTGGGGAACCTTATGGCAGTAATCACCTTCCGGTGTGTGTCTTTCACGTGGTACACCTTCAATTTGCCTCATGTGATATGTCGATTATATTTCAAAGCTAGGGAAAAATTCCTCCCAGGGAGGACTTTCTGATTCTTACATAGTTTATTACCGACATGCCCTTCCCGTTGCTCTTGATCCTCATTACCCTGTGTTTTCTTTTTGTGTTCGAAGCCTCTTCCCCTTATGTATTGACTTCATTGTTTGTTAATGGTCCAAATCCTTCCCCTGAAACGTAAGCTCCTTAAAAGCAGTGATTTGGATTTATTTGCTGTTGTTTGTCTACTGCCTACGAGAGTGGTCCCCATACTGGTCACTCAGAACTTGAGTTAATTCCTGGGGAGCAGATTTGGTGGGAGGGGGGGAGGCTTCTCTATCCTTGGGGAGATTGTAAACTTTCTGACAAACTTGTAGACCACCCTGGGGTCCAGAGAGCCGGGAGGAAGGTGGCGGAGCTGGCCCTCTGTGTTACAGATGACACTGGCATATGATCATCTCTGGGGAAGAGGATTTCTCCTCGGAGATCTCAGTAGGAAAGCGCTATCCCAAATAAACCTAACACCTAGAAATCGCTATTTACCAAGCTCCGGTAATAGGATAGGCACTCAAGGTTTTGTACGGTAATCTTCAGTAGCATTATCCATATTTTATCAATGAGCAAACAGACCCTGTTAGAGATTAAAATAAATTACTTGAGCTCAGAAAAACATTCAAATTTATGAATTGGCCTTAGTTTTGTAAATTTATGAATTGATTTCTTTGAAGGCAGAAGCAAGGTCAGACATTTGGGTGCAAGAAGTCTCTTAAGTAGGGGTGGGGATGGGGGGGATGACTGGGAGGGAAGAAAAGTCCCTGAAAGAAAGGCCATATGGGAGAATGGGTCCCTTTTCCAGGCAACCACAGTTCCAGCCACCAGGAATGGTAGAGAAAGTGGAGCTCGTCTGGGAGCTTGACCCAGACGGACACTTGTTCCCTCCCTAGAGACTTGTAGGAAGGACCACACGAGGGTTTTACCATCTCTTCCTTCCAGTCTGTGACATTGACCTTCCCCTGAAGAGGCCCGAATAGGACACAAAGACTGGAAGAACCTAGCGAGCTCTGATTGGCTGGCCCAAAGAGACCATAACCATTAGGGACAACGGATCTCCACATGGGCCAACAACTTAGGTTGGGGTGACCTCGCAGAAGAAAAGAACCTCTGGAGCGATTTAGATTTGGACTTACTAGTCGAAAGTATATCACTAGCTGATTAAAAAAAAAAAAGTAACGGAATAAGTTACTCTAGGGATAATGGCACAATCCTATTTTAGAGTAGGATCCGTAGTTGTACCCAGGACATCCTGACGGTGCAGCAGCCATCAAAGTTTGGTTGGTTTCAATGGTTAAAATCCTTTGTGATCTGAGTTCACACGGGAGAGATCCAGGTCAGTTTCTATCGATTGCACGATGTCTCCCAGTACAAAAGGACAAGGGAAATAAGGCATATTTCATTCACTAACGCGCCTCCTACCAAGTAGAGATACAATCTCGATCTGAACAGTTGACAGTTTATACTGCTTAAGAGTACAGGTTCGTTAGGGTGGCAGACTTTAAAATCAAAGGTTCAACTCCTCTCCCTAACAGGATGTTCATAATTAGTATTCTCATTAATGGTCCCAATCCCTCTTGTGGTAGCTTTCCTGACATGAGTCAAATACAAAGTACTAGGTTATATACAACTTGGCAGGTTTGTGCGCCCGGGGTGGGCGCACGGGTGTGGGGGGCTGGGTCCCGGGCGGGCGCAGGGGTGCACCTGAGCACAAACCCAGCACTGTAGCGTGTTCTGCTATGAGTCTAACTCCATCTGCCGTGAACCTCAAATTTACATGGAATTCTGGGACCCACCCACACTCTTACAGCCCAGTTTCTCTTCTCCATGGGTTTATTTACACAGCTTGATTCCCTCATTACTTGAGCAAATATTTGTGAAGCCTCTTATCTGTGTCTGGTAAAGGAATGGGAAACAGTGATGAGAAGGGCACAGTTTTGTCCTCAAGGATTCTTCTCACAGGTGAGAAGATAAGTAGGCTGACCAGCGGTACTGACACAGTTTGGAGAGGCTGTGCCCTGGAAATGGGTAGGAAGGGAAGCCAGTGTAAATATGGATCAAAACCCACTGTTTGCTAAAAACTGAGGTTACTCCACGCCAATCTACCTCTCTAAAGCTGACCATCGATTTGTTACCAAAAACGGAGAAATGAGATGCAGGTTAGACCTGGTCTCCATGATCCCAATGTACAGCTTTATTCCCCAGTACACATAAAATACCACTATGACACAGGTTTCCAGCTAAAAAGCAAACACTGCTCTAGAAAACATGTCTACAGCTTTGGCACACAGCTGAATCCCATGGATGGCTTAAGACCAAAATGGCCCAGAATTTCTGACTCACTAGGTCAGGGGCAGGCCGCACAATGCTGAAAGATGCTTCACGGAGGCTGGTGCCACCGTTCACAGGACCATGCTTTGAGTACCACGTCTCGGGAAGAGCGCACTGTTAAGGAAACGCATTCTAGTCTCAGACTGCAAAATGCAACAACTGCACACGATTAATAAGTAAAGGCTCATTCTCATGTTGGAAGTTAGCCCACAGTGTGGGGCTCCCAGGGTGCGGTCTGTTTTTTCCTGGCGGTGACGGCTCTGTGGGCATGGTGACAACCCTGAGGTATACTTAGGATTTGGACGCGATTCAGTACGTGTCACAACTGAATACGAGAAAGTTCTTACGAGGAGAAAATGCAGTGTGGTTTATTGCCCTCCAAACAGCTCTCTTGCTCAAGGCTTTACAGACACGTGTCTATATGCTTTGCAGGGGGCTCCGCTAACCTAGTGCAAGAGTAAATCGACTTTCGTGAACTTTCACAACAGATGTCCAACTTAGGGCACCTGGGTGGCTCAGCTGGCTACGTGTCTGACTACTGCTCAGGTCATAATCTTATAGTTTGTGAGTTCGAGCCTCGCACCAGGCTCTGTGCTGACCGTGTGGAGCCTGGAGCCTGCTTCACATTCCGCGTCTCTCTCTCTCTGCTTCTACCCAGCTGGCTTGCGCTGTCTCTCAAAAATAAAAACACTAAAAAAAAAATAAAGATGTCCAACTGTAGGTCTTTGACTTAAATATTACTAACTGATCCAAGAAGATGTGCTGTTCTCAGCTCTTTGTGGACCAAGGAGAAACCGAAAACTGAAAGTGTTTCAGACTCCTCTTGTAGAGTAGGGGGAGGTGGGTGTTTACTAATGGAAAACCACAGCCCGGAAGGAGCAGCCCACATGCCTCTCTTAAGAGGCCATCACGGTGATTTGCAAAGCCACCAAGCAATTTCTGGAGTACTTCACTCAGTTTCCTCATTACCCATTCCTTTCAGGAGGTGCTTTGCCACGGGGGCATTTCCAAAAACTGTGAGGCCACCATTGTCAATTTAGTGTCAGCCTAAAGAACCCCTGGCAGGGAATGGTCGTGGGGATGAGGCTATCAGAAGGACCTGGGAGTCTGTGTGCGAGGGTGGGTGCTAGGAGGACAGGAACATCAAGCCCCAAGGGCACTTGGGACACAGCACTGTGTGACACGCACAAATAGTGGCTCTTTCGATTTCTTAGTAGTAGCGCATGCCTAAAGGGAGAGGAACTCTGCTGAGGTTATAACTCCCCCCCCCCCCCCCCCCCCCCCCCCCCCCCCCCCCCCGCCCTGTGCACCGGTGCAGAGCCCTTGCGGAGGCAGGAGCAGAGTAGCAGCTACAACCCCAGAGCTGGTGGGGCCAGCCCCTACCCTGCTCTCTGATCCTGTGCAGAGGTGATGCTGTGATGGGCTGTGATCACCCCCTGGTGTCGGGTCTGTGGAATAGCAGCACCCTCTGACCTCACTATCATTTGAAAGCAACCCTGGGAAAGCTTACAGGCGGGTGGATGCGCCTAAATAAATGCGTGGTGTCAGCGGCCTGTGGGTGACCTAAGAGGAGACACAGCTTGGAATCCAGCCCTCTCGGTGGGCAGGCTCTGCAGTCCTTTCCCGACACTCATCTAAGGGCTCCCGGCTCAGGCTGTGCGGGATCAGCAGAGTAAGAGGTTCTTGGAAACCAAAACCATGAATGAGGAATGACAACGGGCACGGGGAGCTTTCTGGAATAACAGGGAACAAAGCGTTAGTGTGCATACGTGTCCAAAGTTAGCAAATCCTATGCCAGAAATCTGTGGCTTCCCGTGTGTCAATTACACCTCCCACAAAAATGTCCATTACAAAGAAACATGAAGTCCACTCACCTGGCTGAAGATGGGGGGGGGGGGCGGGCATGAGGCAAAGTCCTGCATTTATTTATCTATTTTTAGTGGAGATTATTGATATTTTTATTTTGTCAAGTTGGTTTCCGTATAACACCCAGTGCTCTTCCCCACAAGTACCCCTCTCCATAACCATCACCCCCTTCCCCTTTCCTCTTCAGCCCTCAGTTTGTTTTCAGTGTTCAGGGGTCTTTCATGATTTGCCTGCATTTAATTAAGATAATATGTGTATGGCTCTGTACTGGCATAGAATTTATCAGTCTGTAGTACGTTCATCCACTGAAATTGCACACCAGCCCTGTATGCTGGAAACTGACATTTAAATAGAGTAAGTTTCTCCTTCCGAGTCCTGAACCAAGATTTCAGGTCATGGGATTCCAAATCTAGTGTTCTCACCATTGTTGAAAACAAAACAAAAAAACTTTGCATCCTACTGCATTTTTCCAATAATGTGTTTAAAAACACAATTTCTTTTTTATGTAAACCTCATCAGGGTGAGGCCCCTGTTCTGAATACACTATTTTGCATCATTATGATTTGTAAATGGAATCATTTACTTCAAAGTAAACAATAAAACCAAGCATTAAAGTTCAAACTTCCTTTTTGTAGAAAGGACACAATTGCCGACAAATGTCTGTAAAAAGAAACGATGGCTGTTTTCAAACTTGTGGCTGTTTTCAAACTTGTGGCTGTTTTCAAACTTGTGGCTGTTTTCAAACTTGTGGCTGTTTTCAAACTTGTGGCAGTTTTCAAACTTGTGGAGTTTGTTTCAGATGAGGCTAAAAGCAGGAGGCTGATGGAGAGCAGGGAGCAATATTCTGCAGCCAAAGTGCTCAGACCTAAGTAAATACCAATTTTTTTTAAATAAAGGGGAACATAAAAGTACACAAAAACATGGAATGTGGGATTCTGCCTGTGGCTGTTCACACAATGATAAAATGCTCTCTGAAACAGAAAACCTAAATACATCCCATCAATAGTACTTTTTCTTGAATGTCTACAGTTAGGATAAAGGTTGGTCAGTAGAACAGATAAAGACACACTCTATCCTTGAGTTGTCTTTGATAGCTTAGATGGTCCCTAGCTTTGCACAGTGAGGAGGCTGTGGAAAAACAGACCCAGAGAGATGGTAGGGAGGTGGAGGGCTCTGATGCTGCCCCCACCCTTACCATCAGCTCACGACTCCCCTTCTGGAAAGTTGGGCCAGAATGCCTTGGGAAACCTGCCATCTGCGGTACCCCCTCAAACTTATTAATGGCAGAAATTCTTACTCATTCCGCTTTGTCCCCAAAACCTTTATTCCAAGTGATTTCAACCCAATGAGTTCATAAAATTACTTTATAGAATTATGTCTGTCTGAGAAAACCACAAGATCTCTTGTATGCTGATGTGGGATTCATTTAACAGAGAGCAGATAGATAAGGCTATAGCCGCCCCATTTGCAGAGAAGAAGGAAAATAGGGTTGTTGAGAAAAGTGTGTTGTGTTAAGCTAGTCTATCCAGAATGGCAAATTGCCCCCATTGAGTGGCATGTATAAATACCCAATAGCTAAAAGCATTGACAGAATTCATAATTGCAAGTCTTAGAAATGGAATCCATTTCTCTTTCTGCAAAAAGCTTCCAAATTAATAAGATGAGCTATGAACTAGCAGATAATAAAATTTGCAGCCTGGATGACAAAGCCTGGTGGCTGCAAATTTAACACCCTGCTATTTTATAGTCTCTCTAATGAATACGTAGTTATGACTTTCTTTCAAATGTTTGTGCAGAGACCAATTCAGGGATTCAAGTCACTCATGCCACAAAGCTGTTTTCTATTCATACTTGCTTAAAATTACCCAAGAGAATAATTGGTGCATTTCTTTCCTCTTGTGGTTAAACATAACCCTGCTATAAGTTAATAAAAGTACAGATACCTTATTCATATTCAAAAGGCAGGCTCCTGCCACTGCAACCAGAAATCATAATAGGTTAATCTAACATCATATATGTATCACAGTGGTTGCTTAAAATGAACATCTGGCCCCAAACTTTAAATTGTCATCCAGTAGCAGACCTAGGAAAAGGGAGTTAAGATGATCCTACCCAGACCAGCAAGTGAATAAATGGGGGGAAGGCAGTAAAAGATTGCAAGGGACTTTGGGTGAAAGTCCCTTCAGGTCTTTGACTCAAGGATGGGAAAAATCACTTGAGAGGTCTACACATTTGTTTTGTCCATAATTCTTAAGTACCCACAGTGTGTATGCTGATCACCAGGGCAGGGATTAGGGCACAGAGAGGAGAAAGGAAGTTCCCTTCCTGCCTAGAAGTTATATTTAACTAGGAGAAATGAGCAAACAAAGCACAAAAGAAACCTTGTGCTTAACTTTCACAGGTCTTTTGTAGACTCTACTGACCCAGTCCCACCTGGTAGAAACCACAGAAACAGATGGAATAAGTCTGGATCCAGCAGGAAGGGGCTGTGGGGATAGGAGCTGGACCAGGAGCAGATCACAACCTAGAATGCAGGAAAGACTTCAGTGGGGGAGTGACCAATGGAGTCAAATATGGCAGAGGTGGGATAAAAAGACCTAATTCATGTTGGACCAGCTAGTGAGGGGCATTCAGGGAAAAGTGAAGACAATGTCTTTGAAAATTGGGGGTTATGATTAGAAATATTCTGTTTGCATGTCCATGGGAATGATCTGGTGGAGGGAAACAAAAACCAAAAGACCTTAGGTAAACACGGAAACATTTATATATGGTGAGCTCTCCAACTTTTGATTCAAAAGGGTGAATGAAACTTATAGATTACTCTCTTCTCCTTTAAAACTTGAGTGTATTTTCCCCCAGTCCTAGTCCTTGCCCTACTGACCTACCAAAGAACCTATCCACTCCATCCTGATAGCTTGTATATCTCTAAGGTAGAGCTGAGCACTGGCCATCTTAGACTTACATAATTAGACATTTGATTTCTCTGTTCCCAATTATGTAATTTGCTCATCCTAAATCACCTTCTCATACTAACTTACCTGTTGTCTAAGTAAGCTAGAATTCTCTACCATTGGAACTGTATGTTAACAGGTCTTTATATGTTCTCTCCTGTTGCGCTAGATTACTGTGCTATCTGTGCTGAGGGATGGATTCCCTCAGGAGCAGGGACATAATCAATTGGTTTCACCTTCAAGGTCAAAGTCAGATACTGGAACCTGGTGAAGTACTATTTGTCTTACATACATACATATATGTACACACACAACACATACACGTATATGGACGCAGTTGCCTGCAGTGTGAGATAGTTTTATCCCTAGTAGATCAGTGTCCATGCCTTTCCTGACCACCTATACCTTGCAACCTATTTAATCCTCACATGGCTGTAGACAGTGCATGTTACCACCAGACACAGTACAGATATGACCGTGATTAAACAATTTGCATCAAATAAGACAACTTGTAAATGCTGCGTGTTGGATTTCTACCCACATTCTTGGAGTACCATTTCTTTTCTTTGTAGACTAAGTAAATCATTTAGTCCACAGGGGATTGGTGTTCAGAAGGCTGCTGCATTGAACCACATGCACACCCAGATAAAAGTAATACAATCTGTCTCTATTCACTTGAATATTGAAGAGAATCTAATTTATCATCCATGGAAACATTACGGAAAATAAAGTCTCTCCCGTTCTTGCAGAATTCCTTACATACCAGTTTGCCCCCCACTTTTCGCTTATCTAGAAACTCTGTGTTCACAGGCTTTGCTTTCTCCATGCTCCGTGGTGAAAGTGGCTCCTCGGGACTCTGGCCTCACCCACCAGCCATGTGGGGGGGGGTCTCTGACACTCCAAACCCTGGTGCCTGCTCTTTCCCCACAGACCATAGTGCCCAGAGCAGTCACGACAGCCCAATGTTCAAGCTCTGGCTGCTTTTCCAAAAGAAAATCCTTGTGGAGAATTTCTGACCAATAAAAATCTCAACACTTGCGCTGGGTCTTCAAAGATACAAAAGGGCTTCAAGAGGGAGAGAAGAGTTCAAAGTCAAAGCAACATGAAGTCATGGCACTGGTTTGGGACCAGGACTTGGACAGCACGGTCCTAGGGAGACCACTGCCCAGCTTCATGGTGGTTTGCTCTCACGTGGTCATCCGAAGACCAGGGTGTGATTACATCTATCACTCGTGCCAGATGAGGAACCTTAGAAACGTGACCTCCACTCACACTCCCCTGGTTCTCTCATTGGTAAAATAGGACAACAGAGCCTGCAACGGTGCTGGGAAGAATAAATGCGCTAATCGTGAAAGAGGGTTAGCATTGGACCTGGTCCATGGTAAGGGCTCGATAAGTGTGAGTTCCTGTTATTTGAAACAGATCCATGAGAATATTCTCAAAGTGCTTCCTTTTGATGCCTTGCCTGTCACCCTACATGCGCCACTGCTAATTCCACCTACACCAGTTCCTGACAAGGATGACTTCTAGTCACTCCCTATGTTTATAGAGGATTACGGAATGGAGAGGGTGTTTGCAGGCTGACCTTTGACACCCCACGGGAAGGTTCCATAGCTGAGGATATAAATAGGACTTTGGAAAGAAAGGGCATTCTCTTCTCTCTCTTGCAGAAGGAACTGGGGCTAATAGCTCTGAGGTATGAGGTGGGAGGTTGTTCAGGGACACAGGATCCTTAGTCTCTGTCCTTGGACACGGACACGTCCTTTCTCTGAGGTCACCACAGCCATACTACACTGGTGCTTAACGGAACCACTGAATAGAGGAGTCAGCATGTCCATCCTCTCCCCCTTCTGGCCACTGCAGGGCTCCAGAAAATGGCCTGTGTCCTACCCAACCCCATCCTTCCATTTGACTTAAGACCAGGGGTTGGTGAAGAGAATGAGAGCAAATCTGGAATGGCACAGAGGACAAAGGAGAGAACTCCAAGTGCGATCTATATTTGGTAAAGGGCAAGGAGCAGAACATTTCCATAGGTCTGAGATCAAGTCCTCTGGAAGACAGAGTATTAAGGCTCTCACACTGGACCTGGAAGGTGTCTAAGCCCAGGGCAGTACCAGGAAAGACAGGATGTGAAGTGAAACAATTTTAACACATCAGCTGCTATTTTGCTAGTGCTTTACAGCAACTGCAGAGACCCGGCAGGCCCCTTGGCAGGCGTGTTGTCTCACCATGCAAGATACATGGGGTAGAAATATGTAGTGCAATCAGCCATGGGGGAAAGAGGAAGAGAGGGTCCAGGCCTGCCCCCCCTCCGATTTCCTGAACCATGAGGCTCCTGGTGGGGAGCAAACTGCTGAGCTTTGGGGTGGCATGACCCAGACCCAGGAAACCAAGAGCATGCATGTAGTAAGCCTACTGTGGCCTTTTGTTCAAGTCCAAAAGTAATTATTGCCTGGTGGCGTTCTAACTGTGTGCAACCTTAGATTTCTTTCCACGGGCTTGGAAACTAGCCAGAAGTCCCTTTTCAAAATGCTTACAGAATTAATGCACATTACGAAAAAAGACATGATTTAAACCTGCTTTGTGGCCCCAGCACACCCTCCCACTGCACACGTCTGTGTGTGCACACATTCATACACGCACATGCCTATGACGCCGGCCCCGAGGAATCTCTGCTCCCTGGTGTGTGCTCTACAAATCCTTTCTGCAGCCATTTCTCCTTTCCCTAGTGACCTCAGGGTGGCTGTGACCATGAAACTCATTCCTCTTGTTCTAAGATCTTACAAGATTGTGACTGCCAGATTTTCTTTGGCCCTGCCTCTCCTAGATAAGACACCTGAGGCCCTGGGCGGTTGCCTGATTGTCTCCTTAGGGCCCCACCGCTAGTTACTGTCCACAACTGGTCTTGATCCTACCTGCGATGATCAGTCCTGGGCTCTTTCTCCAGTCACACTGGAGAGAAACCTGGTTTGCTGTCTGCGCAGTGTGCCCAGGCTTCCTGGGACCCACACGGAGCGGCGGCTCCGTTAGTCTTCTCACAGCTAATGCAGTTTCTCAAGACAGCCTACTCCTCTCTCTCAAAGTAAATTAGATGCCATAATCTTCCCATAAACTGGATTTAGGAACGTACTCTGCATGATAAACAACCTTCAATTGGAATCACCTCTTCTCTGCAATGTGAAATTGAAGTTTACTTTTGATGTGTTATCTGTTGATGACGATGGACTATAAGTGTAGGACCATTTAGTAAGCAAATAAACCACTCGGTTAGGAGGTAACATAATACACAGCAATTTTTATAAATCTCTTTTCATCTTGCCTTTTCCCTGGTTTGGAAGAATTAGGACATTGAAAATGCATTAGGTAAATGGTGCTATTAACAGTGCCATTTAAATGGTTGCCAGAACTTGTGAAAACAGGGAAAATAAACTCCTACCTTGGGACAGCAAGTAAAAGTCAAAGAAGGTGGTTTTATTTTTTTGTTTGTTTGTTTATTTTTGAGACAGAGGGAGACAGCTCAAGCAGGGGAGGGGCAGAGAGAGAGAGAGAGAGAGACAGACAGACAGACAGACAATCTGAAGCAGGCTCCAGGCTCTGAGCTCTCAGTACAGAGCCCAATGCAGGGCTCGAACCCATGAACCGTGAGATCATGACCTGAGCCAAAGTCAGATGCTTAACCCACTGAGCCGCCCAAGCACCCCAAGAAGATGGTTTTCTAACAGGGCTCCCTGGGGCATGAGGACCCATCCCAGGGTAAGCTGGAGAGCCTCATCCAGCCCCCTGCCCAGCCGGACCAGCTCCATTTGTATTGTCTGCCTGTGTGTGAATGTTGTTGAATTTTGTAGAAAGGGTTCCAAGGCAGGGAGGAAAGGGAGGGAAAAATCAAAAGGCCATGTCTTTGCCTATTTAGGATAGAAAAAGTACTCTTTGTCAGGCCTCTGCCCAGCCCCCACCTTTATTTCCTTGGAGTGGCATAACAGGTTTTGAACTGATGGGGAGAAAAACAGCTAACTGTCAAACATTTATCAAGTGACCATGATAAGCATGTTACCGATGAAAGTATGACTAGACGTAAATTAATGACACAGAATATAAATCTGTAAATCAAGTCAAAAGAGGATTTCCATGATATTGAGACAATGGACTAAATGGTGGGGTGGTTACAGTTATGATCCTTACTAATGGTTGGATTGGTCAGGTTCTGCAGACGATATGTATATCGGACATATATATGTTAACAGGTCTCTCTGAGGGGGTAGGGGTGGGCTGTAAAGAATGAACTGCATCCTGTAAGATGACAGGTCCCAAGAGGTGCGGTTGGCAAGCTGGAGTGTCCCTATAACCAGCGATGTCCTCCTAGTTTGAAGGCCAGAAACTCAAGGCCCGAAATAGGCAATGTTTTAGTTGGAGTCTGGAGACCGAAGAAGGTGGGTGTTTCAACTCAAAGCAGTCACGCAGAAGAAATTCCCTGTTAAGGGAGGGGAAAGGCGGCATTTCTGTTCTATTCAGGCTTTACACTGATTGGATGAGGCCCACCCACAGTGGGGAGGACAATCTACTTAATTCCCTCTACAGATGGAAATGTTAAACTCCTCCCAAAACCCCTTCACAGAAACACGTGAATGCCGGATGACCTATCTGGATACTCTGGCCTAATTAAGTTGACACAGGATTAACCATCACAATTGCCAAAACGGATTCCAAGCTAATTTAAGATTAAAGTAAAAAAAAAAAAAAAGATAACAAAGAAATATTTCTCCTTCTTTGTACAGGAAAGACCTTTAAGTTTACAGATAAATATAAAATCCCATAGAACTTAGTTGTATAAACGTTAAGGTATAACAATAACATACACTGTTTAATTTGTTTGATGGATAACCAAACATTTTTATTTTTTAAACATTTATTTTGAGATAATGCAAGTGGGGAAGGGGGAGAAGAGGAGGAAGAGAGAATCCCAGGCCAGCTCTGCACTGCCAGCACAGAGCCCAACATGGGGCTCGATACCACAAACAGATCAGGACGTAAGGCAATATCAAGAGTTTGATGCTCAACTGACTGAGCCACCCAGATGCCCCTCAAATTTTTTAAAGCCAAGGAATCCTGGAGAAAAGAAATTACATTTAGTTTCCATTAATTACTTCCTCAACTTTTCTGTCTGGCATGAGCCAACAAATTCCAATCCCTTGTTCTGTTCTGAAAAGATTGGATAGGGAAGAACATATAAAGGGTATCGAAGGATTTCTCCCTGCTGTTACCGTAAATAACCAACTCCTTAGCTAAGATATGTGAACACAGAAGAACAATACTAAATTTTCTAGAACTTGCCCTAACCTAAGCATATTGGGATTTTTTTTCATTCTTATTGCCCACTATAACATATGGTATGTAATTGTTTCCTATTCAACATATAAATTATAAGGTCATCCTGAAGCCTACAAATTCTTTTCAGGAGGTTAATCTAGAAACAGGGTGTGGTCTGGCATGTGAGTAGAGTCATAAAACCATGAGCAAGCTTAAAGATCTATTTTGACTGCTTACTCCAAAGGCTATTATTACAATGCTTACATACTTATATTCTCAAGTTGAGGGACCATTTCTGCCAGCAAATGATGGAAATTTTGCACCCAATCCATAGAAATGTATTTTTTATTGAGCATTTACATACAGTAATGAACTGTGCAATGTACTTTGATAGTCATTTTAGTAACCACATAAATTGGACGGCCATAAAGATTTACAGCAACAGAACCTAAACTTGAGTGACCTTGCTCTTCATTCTAGATGCTATTGCCTTATCAATAAAGAAAACAATTTCTCTCTGCCCTTCTAGTACATGATCAAATATCACTATTGCACATGAGACAGGTGTCCGGACTGGGGCGTGCACCCCATTGGTGTGACCTGAATGGCACCTCAGCTTAGATCTCTACCTTTGTAACCAATTGTGGCAACCTTCTTTGTAGACAGTGATCTGAAATGTTTCAACCCACATCTCCCGTTGGGGTCCATTTGCAAGAGGGAGGGAGGGAGGGACTATTTGGCGGTGGAGCTGCTCTCACTGGTGTGGGATCCAAATGTGCACATGTCTTCCCAGCTCTGTGTTCAATAACTACATGTTGGCAGCATGAAATAGGCCATGGAAGAAAACTTGATGCCGTGGAAATCTGAGAAAACTATAGATAAAAGGAGCTGCCTGTGAAAGACAGACCAGCCAACCACCGGACTCTGCAGAATAGGCCTAGAAAGACTTGACAGACTATGCTGCAAAATGTAAGCTAACAATCTAGACTCCTACCCTTTGCCTGGAAAGGTAGAGTTTGAATGCTGTTCTTAGCCATCTACTTAACAGATAAATTGGCCTAACAGAAGAAAGACTTTGGGGGCACCCAAGTGGCTCATCTGGTTAAGTGTCCAACTCTTGATCTTGGCTTGGGTCATCATCCTGAGGTTTGTAAGTTTGAGCCCTGTGTGAGGCTCTGTGCTGACAGTGCAGGGCCCGCCGAGATCTCTCCCTCTCTGCCTCTTCCCGGCTTGTGCCCTCTCTCTCAAAAATAAATATTCAAACAAATCTGTAAACAGAAGACTTGAAAAAGTCACATGAGCACTGCCTGAAAGTAGGTGAAAATAACACCATTTATGTTAAAACTCACAGGTGTTTTGGGGGGATAACCTGTCATCATTGTCTGTTGCGTGTTCCTTTTTTCTTGCATAAAAAAAAAACCCTAGTAAATGATTTGGTCCATTTTGTTAAAAAACTAACATCATTAATGTAATAAGCACCTCAATAAAAACCAATTTGAATAGTAATTCAGTTTGCCAACATGAAAAACAATCTCGTTCAAAAACCAGCTTCATCCAGAAGAGCTGACCAAATATCTGGGGACTGTGGCCCAGCCAAGTAGACACAGAAAATGGACTATGTTGTGGTAAGATGAAGTGTTTTTCATGAAAGGCCTTCTTTCTGAGGCCATGGATAGGGGGATGCTATTTTATCTCCATGTTACTAGCTTCAGTGTCTAGCCCTGTGCCTTTGCAGGAGAACATGCAACGAATATTTGCTAAACTACATTGCTCTGATGGACAGCAATAATTATGGCTGCTATTTTTGAATGAATCCTATGGGTGACATTTTGTGTCCATTTTTTCCTGTTCTTGCAGTGACTCTACAACCACCAGGAGTAACCATTATATAAACCAAACTGCTACTCTGAGAAGTTAGGAAAGAAACTTCTAGTTCCATGGTTGGTAAACTATAGAGATTCAAATTCAAGACAGCCTGTCTTCAAGGCACATTTTCTTGGCTCTGTTTCTAGATAGCAAATGAGTCTGACCCCAATGCCTGGTCTGGTCCTTTTTGCTGTGAAGTGCGTGTCTGTGTGGGCTCACCAGAGAGGGGGCCCTGCTGTAGGAGCAGGATAAGGGCTGCTGGCCACACATCTTGCTGCCATGTTCTACCTTCTTAACAAGCTCCCGATCAGGATGGAGCAAGCAGTTGGCCTAAGGGCCAGTATGACAAGTCAGAGATTGAAAATGCCCTGGTGGTCGGCGCTGTGTGTAAGAGTCCACGGCTGATTTCCTTCAGGATCTCATCAGCTCTTCATAGAAGAAGCTTAGCTGGGTGTGGGCAGACAAGATTGAGAAACACAACCTTGTCTGCTGAAGTAGAAAGAAAGTAGAACAACATAGTTTTTTCCTTAAAGTCCTCACAGTGTCTCCTGTGCAATTTCTCCTCTCTACACAGGAGCTTGACTGGAATGCTCCGTGTGGCCTTGGTGCTTCCAGACCAACTTTATGAAAAGGTTAATTCAGAAAAAACCCCTGTGTGGGATCTACGACCTAACCACCTTATCTCCAATTCCATTCCTCACTGTTGCGAAAATATTTCCTTGAAGCCTCAGATATTTTTCCCTTTCTGTTAGAGCATGAGAATTGCTATTTTGTCCTGCATATCTTTTCCTAAGAACAGGCTTCGAAATAGGAGAAAACTGCTATAACTTCCTAGTAGAGAGAACGACCTGCAGGCCCGGTGTGGAATCCTATGCATTTCTGTTCTGTGCCGTAAGAGGTGGGATTTTCCCAACAACATGGGAGATAGACTTTAGACGTGTGCGTGACGGCACTGTGTTCTCTTCAAGAACCACGAAACCTTATGGCCAGTCTCCCTACCTGCCTCTGAAATCTACAAAGGCCAAATTCTCAAAATATTAAAATCTACATTCTGTGTTATTCATACAGTGATGCCCAATCAAGGAATACAGGTTGAATTCTCCAAGGATCCCCAACATTTTCAAATGCACTCACCAAGTGAATGATGCACTTGGTGCTTTTGTATGGAAAAGACCTAGAGTTTTATTTCTCCCTCGATACTTAGGAAATGTGAAAGCATTATTGAAATTGTCCCTTAGGTATCTTACCTCCTTGCATTCCAAAGTATTCATTTTAGGGAATCTTGGGGGAGTGGGGAAGGATTTAGTGACAACCACAAAGGGTTGGATGCCAGGTACAGGGCTATCCAATGGCAGGGGACTGGCTGTGTCCCCAGGTCCATCTGCTTATACAGATCTTGGAAACAGCAATGTTCTCCAAGGGACAAGAGGGGATGATTCATTCTGGTTCCCTGTGGCCCCCAAATGTCCTATCACATGGATACTCCTTTTCACAAACATGTACAAGGAAAAGTGGGGGCGGGGATGTTGTCAACTTCACTGCGTGTGTTAATAAGCCGAAAATAAAATTGGAAACTGTTCTTCCTCACATAGGACATTCTGAGATGATGCACACAAGTGCAAGGGGAATTCTCCTGTGAGTTGCTGGAAACAAGATTGTACTGAGTCCTTGTGAAATAACATATACCAAGACCAAATAGGCAGAGAAGAACACGTAGAGAGTTCTGTTTGTTCTTTTCCTCATTTATCGCTAATACCTACTTTGAAATTCTGATGTTCTGGGGCACCTGGGTGGCTCAGTCGGTTAAGTCTCCGGCTTCGGCTCAGGTCAGATCTCACGTTCGTGAGTTCGAGCCCCGTGTCAGGCTCTGTGCTGACAGCTAGCTCAGAGCCTGGATCCTGCTTCCGGTTCTGTCTCCTTCTCTCTCTGCCTCTCCCCCTCTCATGCTCTGTCTCTCTCTATATCAAAAATAAATAAAACATTAAAAAAAAATTTTTTTTTAAGAAATTCTGATGTTCTGATGTTCTTTAAGTCAAGATCTGAAACTAATAGTCCTGCCAAGAGGGAGTAACCCTCTAAGATTAAAGCGATAAACTAAAGCCTATTGTTTCATGTGAAAAATCCATAGCTGATTTTGTGAAATAGCTAAAGGTTACCATGGGTGGACCCATCTCTCAAAGTTCAGAGAGGCTCGGGTTTGTTGCAGATTACAAAGCTGGCTCAGGAGTCTAGCTGGGAGTAGCCTCACTCCACTTTGAAGGAGGAGTCCCGAGAAGACCAGCTCTGAGTCTGGAAGTACAGGCAGGAGTGAGTTCCTGCAGGGAAGAAGTGGGACAAGAGGAAACAGGAGGGACTAGAAGGACAGGTCTAAGCAGCAATGACACATAGAAAGTCATATGCAGAGAAGACATGATTTTTGGGGGGACTTAACAGGTTCAATGGACAGACAGGAAGAAGGCCAAAGCATAATGCTGCTTTTCATGACCTCCATCTGTCCTCTAGGGCTAGTGCTGTCCTCTGTGTGTGTTTGGCCTCTTCAACCAGACGGCACAGCTCTGCAGCTCTGTCACCTTCGTACTGCACAAAGCACAGATTGGGACCCTTAGTAATACCATGACTAAGGATAGGAGGGCTGGGACGTAAGCAAGTCATTAATTTCACTAAGCCAATTTTGTCACCCATTATATAAGTGCCACCTGACTCCGAGTACAAGGGTTAATAAAGAAACGTCCATAGAGTCCAGGTCCATAATGAAGAGAAGTTGTGGTTTTGTGTGAATCCTCAGCAGTGAGGGCAAATATGGGGGATCAATTCCCTCTTCCGAAGAAGGTGGATTCCTCAATGGCCCATGAAGAACTGGAAAATACTTGATTAGTGGTGAAAGATTATGTCTGTGTTTGTGTGCTTATATGTTTGTTTCATTTTTAAATTTCAAAGTCCTCACTAGTCAGAATTGCAAACTGGTAAGAAATAAGCCTTGATGGGAAGGAAATATATTCATTTTTGGACTTCTTTGCCACTGAGCTTCTTTTTGTGCAACACAGAAAGGTATTATGAATACCTTAAACCTACTGATGTTTAACTCTATCATTGGATTTTGATGATGACTCTTTAAGACGGCTGGTATTAACCCAATATATGGATACAAAGACCTAGACTTGAGAGATTAATTGGCTCAAGGTCATGAGAAGGTTGCAGGCTGCGGTGTGGGTCCAGCTCATGTTCTAAACCCGGTACTTTTAACCACTACCCTAGCAATGAATGAACAAAGGAATGCACAAGGAATGAATAATTCTGACATACTTGATCATTTTTTTTTCTGATTGACAGGATTCTTCTGAAAGCCTAATGACGTAAGTCCTAATTTTTTTTCTGCTAGAAAGACAACTGCCTAAGGCTGTTTCAACAGGATTATGATGTAACCACAATAATAACAGCACAGCCCAATGAAAATTAACTCAAACCAGCATAGCTAGACAAAGGGCACTGGTTTCTTGAGGGCATCAAAGATTAAATTACGAGGATCTTCTGGTTTTCTGTGGAAGCAAATCATAAACAGTCCTCTCCGGAAGAGTCCTATTCTCAACATGAGACTTTCTGTTACTAATCAACTCGTCTTCAACTCGAGTGCCCTTTGCATGCTAATTCAGTGTTTGTATGATCTATGCCCACAGCAAGCTCTCTACATGATAGAAGGGAGGGTCTGGGGTCTTCTAAGAGCTCACCTTGCAAGTGATACCAACTGGTTCTCGGAGAAGCTACCCAGAGCTCAGAATGCATACAAGTCTTTCAGATATCCTGTGTGCGGAAAGGAAGAAAGGGTCAGGCATTGTTTCTGCCAGTGGATCTAAGACAGTTGGGATTGTGTGTGTGTCTGTGTATATATGTGTGTTGGCATTACTATGAAAATCTTGAACAAATCTAAACTGAATACTTCTGTATGAAGTGTACTAAACATGTCTCTAGATGAACACTAATTTCTACCTCCTACTTCCACCTCAAATTCAGGTGAAGTTACGTTCCAGGAATGAGAAGGAAGAGTCAGATTCAGGAAGGGAGCCGGGGCTGCCATGTTGGACAGCTGCCAAGGGTGCCCTACACAAGGCACTTGGTGTGAATAGTGCCCCCCAGAGGTGTGTTAGGTAGATGCAGGCCACAGGATGCCATAAACCCAACTGTGAAATCTGAAGCGTGTCCTAGGCCTGTCTTACCTCTGACTGGGTCCCCCTTTGACTTGGCGATGGTATCTCTCACGCTCCATCCTTCTTCCCTCCCTGGCAGAGGGGTCTGTGTGCTTGGGTCACCCCTGGCTCCACTCCTGATGAGCTCTGGGATCTATGGCAGGTTACCCAACTCGCTTTGGCTTTAGGGTCCTACCAGGAAGAGGACAAGAAGGGCATGTACTTCTCAGGGTGATTATGTGAACCAGTGAGGGGAGGACTGTGAAGTGCCTGGTCTTGGGAGGGCCCCCCAGTGTTGGCTGGCTGACTCTGGTGATTGCATATGCCTCTTAACAGCACAGGGGGTCTTTGATACCCTTCAGAGGGGATAAATTCGGATGTTTCTTAGCTCAGAGGGGTCTTATGATGCAGCCCATTCCAATGTTTTCAGATGAGCAAACTGAGGAACATAGCCAGTTATATTAGCACCAGAGAGGAGAGCTAACGAACCTTACATCAAACACTGGATGAAATCTCAGTGAGGCCAGCAGGCTCCAGCTTTGCAGCCCTCAATCATGAACAATTTCAATCAGGCCTATGTATCTGGATGATTACAATCAGCTGCTAGGAAACAAAGTCCTGATTGATCAACTCATTTCAATTCTCTTCTTCCTAACATGGAATTAATGACAAAACCTTTTGACTCACAAATTTACCACACTGAAAGGCAAAAAAATGGCCCTTGTTCCTGAGGAAGAGCATTTGATGCTGGCAGGCTCTCCTGGGTCCCTTGTTCTGGAGCTGTGCCATTGACTTTCCTTTAGCCGGAAAAAGGGAAATGAACCTCACTGCCTGAGGACTATCTCCTTTCAAGTTGCATTAAGGGATTTTCTTCCCCTGGATGAATCCCACTCACCCTTGATTGCTCAGTTTAAATCTGATTTCTCCAGAAAGGTCTTTTTTCCAAACTCTAGATCAGGTTAGTTCCTGCTCTCGTGGATTCCCACCACCCTCTGTGTGCATGAATGGTGCTATCTAAATTACTGTTACCTGGGAAATTCTTTTTTTTTTTTTTTTTTTTTTTTTTTTTTTTTTTTTTGGAGGTGGTCATACTATCACAGCATTTTTAGGTTCTTTTTTCTTAGGACATTTCACCAACCCATCAATGATGGTCTCCTCACTGACATTACTAGAGCAGAGTTGGGGGAGGGTGAGCCTAATTTTATTATTTTATTCTGTCTAATCCCTTAAAATAGATGTTAGCACACTTGTATCCTTAGTTTTAATGTAAATGTTTCTAACTATAAATTTCTGTCAAAGCTGGGTATAAGGTTTATACAGACACTGTTTTCAAGCTTACATAGGATAATGATGAACATTGATCTTGCAGGGGCGAGATGGCAGAGAAGTAGGGAGCGCTGTAATTTTTGCCCGCTCACATCTATCAGACTAAGAAGGGCTGAAGCCACAGTACTCGGATCTACAAAAGTGGGAGGAAAACAGAGTTCACAAAGAAGGCAGCCTCATACGGGCCTGAGTGCATTTGATCTGACACCATGTTAGCTAGAATGGAGTGAGGTGGGATGTTTGTAGCTGAAAGGAGGCTCAGCTTCTCAGGTGTTCTGCCCATCCTCCAGGACCTCCATCTTCATGCTCACATACTTCCGCTAATAGTTCTTCTGCTAAAAGGCCAATTTTTGGAAACCTACACATTACTATTACTCTTAGTTTGCCAACAATCATGCATCTAATTTCCTTGGTTCTGAAGTGGAAATAAAAATATCTTCCTCAATCACAGAAAGTCATTACTATTCAATGCAATAGAAACACTATGAACTCCTATGACCAGAGCATTACTATTCAGTTAAATAGAACTATTTATTCTTGAGAGAATCGCTTCTTGGCCTTTTGGCTAAGACCAAGTGTATTCTTGAGAGAGAGAAAGAGCATGAGCAGGGAAGGAGCAGAGTGGGAGACACAGAATTTGAAGCAGGCTCCAGGTTCTGAGCTGTCAGCCCAAAGCCTGATGTGGGGCTTGAACTCACAAACTGAGATCATGACCTGAGCTGAAGTCAAATACTTAACCGATTGAGCCACCCAGGGACCCCAGAACTGGCATTTTCTAGTGGCTGTAATTGAGAGATTTCTCTCATGAGTAATATGTTCCTTTGGTTGCAAGTAAAGAAAGTATATTTTTAAGACTAACCACTTTTTGCAAAGAAGATAGGCTCGTAAAAGTTTAAAGTCACACTTGATGTGGCCGTCAGGCGTGGCTAGGACGGGCTCTGTTTCTGTGATGGTTCTCCCAGCTCTGCTGCCTCCACTGGCCCATTCTCCAGCCAGCACTCCTGATGGCCAAGTGGCTGCTCTAGTGCTAGGACTCAACTTGTCATCACCTGGATCAGGAGAGAGGCTCCTCTCCTAGGTCTCCCAGAAAAGCAAGGAATTTTCTAAGAGGCCCCCAGAAAAACCTCCTGTAAGTGCTTTTGGAACAAATTGGGTCACATGCCCACTGGTACACCAATTCTTCTCTTCAGTGGAATGCCACGCACTGATTTACTCAAGTCTGAGATTCTGCTGGCCAGGAGAAGTAGGTCACTTTTCCTGGGTCAAAAACCAAGGCCACTTGTGGAGCTGCACAAGAGGTCAACTGTGTACCAAGTACTTGGAACACTCAGAGGTTACTAAGTTAAGATCTGGGTGCCCTTCTGGAAAGGGGTAGGCAACAGGGGTGGCAGAAAGGCCAATGACAAATGCCTACTACACACACAAAATACACAACTTAGCAATTAAAACATTTGCCCCCGGTGTCACTGGCTGTGGGTAGTGATCAAGTTACTTTACATCAGTCTTATTTCCAAACAAAAGGCGCACAAGACCTTTAAGAATCTCAGGCCCACATACTACGTTCCTCAACAGTAAATGCACACATGAAGACCCACAGGACGAGTAAGCACGTTATAATTTTGTTATTCAGAATGGACAAGCGCCTCAAGATCTTTGAGTAAACAGCACAGGAGTCACCAGACTCAAGTTTGCTACAACAGATCCAAGCCCCTCGGGAAAGATACATAATACCAGGGCAGGATCCCTCATCCCAAACAGCACTCAGCAACATCGGAGGTTAAGAACGCAGATTGTTGGAAAAACCATGGGAGGTGTAGGGACTTGACTGAGCATACAGAAGTTCAGGTTCCTCATATGTAGGAATTTATTTTTGTCTATAGATCCATTTAGACACATGTTATATGCACAGTGCAAATGATTTCCTTAGACAGGAAGCTGATTTCTTCCTCTCATGTCCCAGTGAGAATAAGCCCCAGACAGAGCTCATCCCCTTCTGTGGGGCTTAGCATGGTTGGACATCAGGCAGGGTCAGCATGTGGCCCAGTGGACGGTGACCAGCACAGCCTGCACCTCAGAGCCTGGAGGCCACTGCCTGTATCCAGCATGTGAACATCATCTCAGACGGTTCACTTTCCCTGCAAGAAATCCCATAACTACTTCCCCTCACATGTCACTCGCTCTATCAACACATTGTTCACGAGTGGCTCAGGAATCACAGCCTTGGGGCAGACTTCCTGGAAGCCCAGGGCATGTCAAAGGCCCCTTCTTGTCCCTCCATAGCAGCACATGCCAGGGTCCTGGGGTCCATCTAGAGATCCCTTCCCCATCTAGAGGATTAGATATCCTACCTACTAGATCAGCAGCCCTTAGCACATCCTAGTTGGTGCTCCAAAGTGTTTAAAGTAAACCTGTGAAATCAAACCATTTTAGTGACTGCTGCTTTATGGTTTTACCAGAATTACTGTGTCCAACAGGAAGTGCCTATTGACTCAGTTTTTACACTATGACCACTCTCCTCACTCCCCTCCCCTTCCCTCTTCTATCACACAGTGACCAACAGAAAATTCTGAGCATACCTGAAAACTGATATTTAGGATAATTTGTCCTTAGAATTTTGGACATCAATTGATTTGGGTCATTATGCTAAATGTTAAAACCTGAGAATTTTTGGCTGCATGTTTGGGGACTGGCACCTGTTTTCTGAAGCACTTGAAATTTGTTTTTAAGCTTATTTATTTTTGAGACGGAGATGGCATGAATGGGGGAGAGGGAGACACGGAATCTGAAGCAGGCTCCAGACGCTAAGATTTCAGCACAGCGCCTGACACGGGGTTCAAATCCATGAATGGTGAGATCATGACCTGAAGTCATATGCTTAACCAACTGCACCAGCCAGATGCCCCCAAAACATTGTCCTTTTTAAAAATGTTTTATTTTTGAGAGGGAGGGAAGGAGGGAGGGGCACAGGCGGGGGTGGGGCAGAGAGAGGGGGACAGAAGATCTGAAGCAGGCTCTGTGGTGACAGCAGTGAGTCCAATGCAGGGCTCAAACGCATGAACTACAAGACCATGACCTGAGCCAAAGTTGGGTGCTAAATAGACTGCGCTCCCCGGGTGCCCCTGAAGCACCTGAAATTTCTGCATGAATACATCATTGCCATGCATCTAGATGGCAGCTCCTGGCTGAGAGGCAAGGCTGCTTCAGTTCAGCTCCCAGCCCTGCCTCTTCACCTAGTGCGACTCTGAACATTTTAACTTCTGGCAGCTTCCTCATCTGTAAGCGTTGCTGTGAAGTTTATTTTTCCTTCCAAGATTTTATTTAAATTCTGGACAGTGAACATACAGTGTAGTATTGGCTTCAGGAGTAGAACCCAGTGATTCATCACTTAGAACACCCAGTGCGCATCCCAACAAGTGTCCTCCTTAATACTCTCTAGCCCATCACCCACCTCCCCTCCAGCAACCTGTTCTCTATTCTTAATGGTCTCTTGTGGTCTGTTTCACTTTTATTTTTCCTTCCTTTTCCTTGCATTCATCTGTTTTGTTTATTAAATTCCACATATGAGTGAAATCATATGAGGTATGTCATTCTGACTTCACTTAGCTTAATATATTTTAGCTCCAACCACGTCACTGCAAATGGCAAATTTCATTCTTTTTCATCACCAGGGAATATTCCAGTGAGTGAGTGAGTGTGTGTGTGTGTGTGTGTGTGTGTGTGTGTGTGTGTGTGTGTGTGTATGTGTATTATACACACCACACCTTCCTTACCCATCCATCAGTTGATGGACATTTGGGCTCCTTCCATAGTTTGGCGGCTGTTAGAGCATCTGTGTTTAGTACAATGAGTACCGATCATTTGAAAGGAGGCTCCACGTAGCAGGTGCTCTGTAAACGGAGCCTGTAGTTCCACTTTGAGGTAAAGGACTCCACTGAGTGTCCTGATTTTGAAGTGACAGCCACATAGGACATAGTTACTTGGGTTGTAACAAGACATTCATGTCTTCCTGCCTTTCTGTAATCAGATCCCTTTCGTCTGGCCCGTCCCTCCATGTCTGCACTTCTCATGGGGGCTGTTTGAGTCCATTCATTTCATTTGATTTTTTTAATTCATGAGCAGGCTACTATCAGTCTTCATTCTCAATTTTCTGTGTTAGCGTGTTGATCCCCCCATGTGCACTGAGGGCCACTTCTCACCAGCACCTCCCAGCTGCCACCAAAAGCAAAGGAAACTTCCAAGAAGTCGCTGCTAAGAGAGGAGACAGATTTGGAGGCACAGCCGTGAGATGGGACACATAACAGCTCACCTAATTCGCAGGACGGCCCTCAGAATTAGGCGCCAATATCATCCCCACTTCATCAGTGATGAAATGGAGGTGAAGAGAAAATAGTCTCTTGTTAGAGACTCAAGTCCAACAGGAAAGGGAAGAGAAACCCAATCCCAGGAAAATAGGGAAGGACAAGAGGGCCTTGGGCTGCAGAAGCCGTGGGTGACCCGGCTGGCAGTGGCAGGTGCACCTGACTCTGTGGGATGAGTCCCAGCCGAGCAGGGGGGATGGACACCGGGGACACTCGAGGGGATGTCACATGGATGGCCCTGGAGGGACAGACTGGATTCTGCTGCCTTGGGCACCATCCCGAGGGTCAGATTTCATCCTGCAGGGAACTGGGCACAGTGGGAATGCTTAATGCCTGAGAGTGGCATCTTCAGAGATCTATTTTGCCAGGAACTTTCTGGCGGTGCTGAGGAGGAAGGTGTGAAGGCGTCACTTGTGGGTGATCGTGGAGAGAGCAGAGGGGTTGTGACCGGGCAATGCATGCTTTCTTTTGAAGAAACTGAAAAATGACTGAAACCTTTAATAGTAAACATTGATATTTGTGAATTAACCACACTCCTCTTCAGCCGTGGTAGATCAACAATGCACGGGATGTTCAGGAGATAGCTCTTCAGTTCCTGTCTGTTATTTCAAGGGTAGCCAACTTACAATATTCTATTAGCTTCAGGTGGACAACAGGGTGATTTGATGTTTATATACCTCACCAAGTGATCAGCATGATAACTCTAGCTCCCACCTGTCACCCTACAAAATCATTAGGATATTAACTACATGTCCTATGCTCCGTGCTGCATCTGGGTCTCGTCTCATCACTGGAAGACTGTACCTTCAATCCCCACCCCCTAGTTCATCCATCCTTCCAGCTGCCCTGCATTGGGAAAACCACCACATTGTTCTCTAGCTGCAAATCTGTTTGTTGTGTTTGTTCAATTTTGGTTTTTAGATTCCGCATGTAAGTCATAGGATGTCGTTCTGTCTTATCTCGCTGAGCAGAACACCCCCTAGGTCTATCAGGTTATTGAAAATGGCCAGATGTCATTTTTATTTTATGATTCAGCAGGTTTGCATTGTATATATGTTACATCTCCTATTATCCATTCATCTATCGGTTCACACTTGGGTTGCCCCCGTATTTTGGCTATTGTAGATAATGCTGCCATAAACAAAGGGGTGCATTTATCTTTTTCAGATTGGGGTTTTAATTTTCTTTGGATAAATCCCTAGAATTGGAATTCCTAGACCATATGTTCTATTTTTAATTTTTTTGAGGCTCCTAATACTGACTCGTCAGTTTGACTCCCGATTCTGTCTTAGGAGATGCTCGCGGATGTCAGCTATATGTCATCTATAAACCGGATATGTTGGTCTCTGACGACTGCCCCTAGATCAATAATGAAAATATTTAACAAAAAGAACTAGATGATTTGTGCATAAGCATCTTCTAATTAAACATCAAACTTTCTCCACTGGGATGCTTTGGGAAATGGACCCAGAACCAACCTATTACAGAGTTTCCAATCCTTCCTGAGATGTGGCCCAGGTAATAGTTTCTGACCATGAGGACATATGCCCTTCTGTCGTGAGGAATCTTCAGTAGCCTTTCCTGTAGCCAAGTATAAGTGTCAGGTTGTGCCCGGGGTTCTTCTTGCTGCAGAATTGCTCTGACAATGCTCCCCGGGATGGCAATAGTGAACAGGTGTACAATTACTTTCAGGGGCCCGGTGTGCATCCTGTCTGGACATGGAGTCTGACCCTTGGATAAAGCTGTTAAGTGCTGTCTCATTAGCTCACTATTTTACATCTTAAATACACCTGAGGCACGTTAAGTTGAAGGTCATGTTGTCCACTGAATGATTCAAAAGTAAAATGGTAACAAGTAACTCCCTTTTTATCTTATAAAATACTTGTTTGGTTTTCCTTGTTAATCTTTGATTATAGGTCGCTTGTTTTCACCAGACATCTGCATACTGCCTTGGATGGGCACCTTTCCATTCACCCCACCCTACTTTTCTCCTTTTATGGCAGGATATTTTGCGTGTATTTTCTGTAAGCCCTAGCCAAAAGTTGACTCATACTAGGTTGTCAGTAAATGTTTGATGACAGCGATAATCCCAGGAATCGAATCCAATCACTGCTTTCCTCTAGTGTATTCTGCAACAGAGAACTTCAGAATAATGCATCTTCTCTTACCGGTCTGTAATTCAGGAATTAAAAGACTCTATAAAACTAAAACCCTAAGCACTGCCGTGTAGGAGCTCTATAGGGTCTCAATCTAGAGACGCATAAAACTCGCTTGTCTACACAGAAGCAGGGCCTTGCCTACTCTGATTACACCTTTTAAGGTCTTTGAGTGATCCTGGAAGGCCTTGAACAAAATAATCCATTTCAAACTTAATTAACTTGCATTATCTCCAAAATGTGTTAAGAGCTATAGGGGATAGAAAGCATTCATCCATTTACTCATTGATTTACTCAACAAGCACATATTATTATTACATTCAGGTATCATGTCAGGTGCTGGGGTTGCAGAGATAGACGCTTAATGCTCAGTTTTAAGGAGTGCAGTCTCTGCAGGCATGTGAATCCTCCCCCTTGTCAAGAAGGCTTGACAGAGCCATAGACAGATGGACAGGATGCAAGGACAGAACAGCCGAGGGGAATCCACACTGACTGAAGCCTCAAAGTTTGGGATGAGATTGTTGGAAGAGCAAATAAGAGGACAAAGAACATTCTTAGCAGAATAACAAGTAAAATTTGACCTTGGCCTGTCAAGTCCCTACAGGTTAATGCTTTCTGTTTATAATTCTTAAAATTAAGCCCAGAATCTGTAATATTCAGTCAAGTACTGAGAGACTGAAGATCTCCTGACAGTCTTCTTTCAACAGGGGTGGAAACGAAGGACAGTTTTACAGGCGCTTAAGGCCTCGTAGTGAACCCACAGAGGCCAGGCACAGGTCTGGGCCGGCATCTGGTCCCGTGGCTTTTCAGGCCCGTTACTGTTCTGGTAAAGGTGAAGCAGATTCACTTCAACTTTTATTTGTATGTGAATTCGGGGGTCCTTGCTGTGGGTGGGCAGAAGCTGTAAGAGGTAAAAGATGGATTCTATGTGTCTTACATGGATCCTGTGTCTCCTGACTTTTGAGCTTTGAGTAAGTTTTCCACAAACCACCATTTAAGGAGGGAATTCCCAGCCCTCTTGACCAAGAAAAAAAAAAAAGCCTCAGAATTCTGAAGGTGCTGATCACCCCAGGCTCACCAGTGCTCTGAAATTCTGCTTCCTGTGATTGGGGGATGGTGTCACACCAGCATCTAGTATTTCCTTGTTTTCTGCATCACATTGGACTAAAATATAAAATTCAAGCCTTTCCTCAATTCTTTAGTTTTTAAGAGAGCCACTTCTCAGGGACTATCGGTGAAACAGACTATGCAGAAGATTTGGCATTGGGCTGAGGAAAGATTCATGTCAGGGCAACAAGACTAACAGTAAATTGAACATTTGATGTCCTTGTTCCTAAAATGCCACCAGCCACTTGGCTGCTGGGAAGTTAACTTGCTGATATAAAGGACAGGGTTCCTGTCTGGATGGTTCGCCATTCCAAGGTGACATCTTTGTCTTCTCTGATTCGGGAAACCCTGTTCTTCTCTCGTGCACATATAGGATCTTTTTGCCTGAGGGTTTCCTCTGGTTCAGCAGAGTATGCTGTGCTGTCAGACAGTGCTTGGAGACACCCCTTCTCAGGTCCCCTCAAGCAGCGGCTGGTGGGGTGTCCATGCACGGGCTCCCGTCCCCTCTCCTCCTGGGGGCGAGGACTCAGCCTGGGCTTACAGTTCCCCCAGCAGGCTTATGCTCTACTGCGGAACATGCCGTTGATGACTTCCTTCCCTAGTTCTCACCCCACCCCCACCACTGTTAGGAGTTCACCTCCCGAATAGCTCTTGCTCTCACATCTCCAAGCAGCTGCTTCCTGGAGAAATCCAAGGGGAACATACTTGTTCCCTTAGAGGGAAAAAAAACATTTTTCTTCCTCTGTATGTGTCAGATACATTTCCTACAAGAACTGGCTTATTTGGGGGGAGGTGTTCAAATAGCAGTGACTTGGGAACTGTCAAGTCACCAAGGCATGCTCATTTATACAGATCTTCTCACAAAGAGGACTTGTTGTTTAGAGCGTTGCTGCTTTTATGCTCGGACTAACGTGTCTGGCAAGAGAAAGGCTTAAGTTGACAATACCCCCAAGAATACCATACTCCAAACTCTGCTTTTCAGCAAAGTCCACTTTAATTCCGAGGTAAAGTTTCTCTCCTCAGTTTAGGGAGCATTTAGGAAACAGTAAGTCAGCATCTAGCACGTGCTCAACACTGAGACCCAAGGAGGAGGGATGGGAGAAATCAACAGGTGTGTTCACGTGCTAAGGGAGGGGGAATGGGCTTGAATCAGGGAATTCAGTTCAGTGTCATGAAGGGTCTCCTAGGTGATGCCTAAGCGCTATGCTAGCAGGGGCTTGGTTTCCGCATGAAAGGAATATTTAACAATGGCTTGCTGCAGGAATGGAGGAACAAAATGGGGCCTTCTAAAGGAAAGGTAACCTTTCTGGCCTCTCCTATACATCCCTGAAACTATCCAGGAAAACTTGGGTCAATATTCTTTGAGGACAGAAGTAAAAATTCAGTTCTCAATTTCCTAATGTTTTAGAATGTTCTGGGGCACCTGGTGGCTCAGTTGGTTAAGCATCCAGCTTCAGCTCAGGTCATGATCTCACGGTTCATGGGTTCGAGCCCCTCATTGGGCTCTGTGCTGATGGCTAGCTTGGAGCCTGGTAGAGATCATTTAATTCACTTAGAAATAGACTATGCCAAAGTCCTATAGTGCAACCGCCCAGATCTATCTCCTACCACATGTCATATAAAAGACCCTCCCCAGCACACCACACACACCCCACCACAACCGTGGATACACCTTGTCCTTCTCTTCTGTGACCAACTGGAACCTTAGATTAGAAAAAATAAAGCACCACATTTGACTAAAGTTCCCTTCATTTTCTGCAGGGAAAACTAGCTTAAATGAACCATTTAAAGTATTAGGAGACCAGCGTAGGACACAATGGAATGGAACCCACAGTAGCCTGGATTGTTCACAGAAGTCCACAGATTACACTCTAAGGGGCACACCTGCAAAATTGCCTTTATGTTGAGTAAGACACGGATTTATACCTTCCATCTTCTGGAGAACTCCATTTCTCCCTCTTTCAGGGAATTTCCTATTATAGAGTCTTTAAGAGATAATCGACTATTCTAGAGTTTTCTTTGTTAGTAAATTTTGGTTAAAATGGTGGCATTTGAAGAGCAAAGGGTAAGAGCGCCCTTCACTCGGAGGGAAGCTCTTTCCAGCTTTGGAAAAGCAGAAATGACTATACGACTAGATTCTTGAGAAAAGGTGTATTGGCAGTAGCAGGAGAGGCTTTTAACCTAGATTCTTACCTACTTGAACAACCAACATTTTAAGAAATGTGATGGAGCCTTGTTCAGATTTGTGCAGGCAGAAATATGGGGAGGAACGCTCTGATAAGGCTTGCAAAATTGTACGTGGGGGGAGAGAAGGATAAGCGTTTTTCTTTCATTTATGAAGAGTTAGAACTTCAGATAGGCAGTTTGTCTATTAATTAACTTGACCTAAGTCTGGAAAAGAGGGCTCTTTTCAAAGGGTTTGCATCATGAAATCCAAGTGGAATAGAAATGTCCAACTCGGTGAGCACTATGTGGCAGGTGAATGTGTGGCCTTAGAGAAGTGAGAGGTTCGTATACCAAGCTGGTAACTAATTTTTGCCAAGAGGAGTGAGCATTTGCTTGTCTCTGGGTAACTGAAGATGATGCCTTAAAAGGTTTTGCTTCCAAGTTTGAGGTGATAGCAGGGCCATAAATCTCATCTCCAAAAATCGGAACGGTTTTGAGCCAGCAAGTGGCAAATCTAGAGTTTCAAAGTGTATGCTACCAGGTGGAGGTCAGTAAGTAGAGCTGAAATCTGAATGCCCGTGAAGTTAGAAGTGGGCCTCATTCCTCCTTTCATTCACAGAAACTGCCTGGAATCAAAGCAGGTAATAAGCACCTTGCTGAATCGATTAAGAGTTACTGAGTGCTGGGCTGGACTGAGGATAAAACATGTCTACATTCTGGTAAAGAGATTGAAGATGAACACAACGTAGATGCAGTGAGAACATGCATGACGGGCGTACAGTGGCTGGGACCCCAGGAAGGGTATCAGCAAAAACATGATCTGAGCAATTAGATCAGAGAAGCCCTTATGGAGGAACAAATTGTTTAGCTTCCTGAAGGACTGGTTGGAGATCACAAAGTGAGTACGAGAGATCCAGTCATGCCAGGCAAAAACACCACCACCACCAAAACAAAAAAATAATAGGTATGTGCAAAGACACTGTGGTGTCAGCACAGTGAGTAATTCTATTCTGCTAAAGAGAAGGTAAGGACAAGAAAGTGCCTCGGTGAGTAGCTTTGGCAAAGATATGGTTGGAAGGGCCTGTTTAAGCCACATCGAGGAGTTTCCTTGGTAGGCAAAGTTTGTTGTGGGAGTTTTGGTGACAAACTTGCCTCATTGCACCACAACGTCTCCGTACAGTTTCTGTGCTTTCTTGCCTCTTACTGGGTCCTTTTAAGAATTTGGACTTGACAAGTTGCCAAGAGCATGGACTTCAGACAGTCAGACAAAATGAATGATGGACCCTGGACTAGGGAATCCTGGAGGAAGATCTAAGCAATGTATAATGAACTCCTCCCCTTGGGGGGAAAAAATGAGCGTCCACCAGGCCTGACCCTGCAAGGCAGAGGGAAGTCGTGATAGGCCAGTGAGGGTGTTCTGATAGGATGCAATGTACATTTGTTCCCCCAGGCTGCATGGGGGAGCTTGTGGAGAAAGCTCAAGGCAATTTTAGAGGGTTATACATTGTACCCCCCAAAATTCATGCCCATCTGGAACCTCATAATGTGACCCCATTTGGAAGCAGAGGTTCTGCAGATGTATTTAAAGTTTGAGGAGGTAACATGGGATGAGGATGGACCTCTACGTCCAATAAATGTTGTCCCTCCAGGAAGTAGGAGCTCACAGCGGGACGGAAACCAGGAGAGGACAGAGGCAGACTGGAGTGAAGGCGCTGCAGACCCGGGGATGCCCGGGATGGCTCGGAGCCACCAGCCACCGGTGACCAGTTCCTCTCTCAGGCTTCTGGAAGGAACCAGCCCCACCCACAGATTGATTTTGGACTTGTAGCCTCCTTAACTGGAAGCAAATAACTTTCTCTCATCATAAGCCACTCAGTTTGTGGTAATCTGTTACAGAAGGCCTAAGAAACTAGTGCAATGATGTATTTTAATAAGTTGAGCAGCTGAATAATTACTCATCAGGTAATTGAGTAGATGTGGCATTTCATCAGTTATGCATGGGGTTTTATCAGGAACTGTCATTCAGTTTTCAGATGCCAGTCCTGGGGTATGATGAAACTCAGGAATGACTTCCAGCAGGAGTTTGGAATATTTAGGTTTTCTCGGCATCTTTTTTTAGTTTAGCGGTTGGATATGCTGAACAACAGCTCCACTGACCACTAAAAATGATGGATACATGATTTAAAATATGCCCTGATGAGCCAGCAAGATGCTAAGGCACTCCTAGATGGCAGTGAAGCAGACCTGGAGCTCCCAAAAGTTCACCTGGGTCTGAAACGAGCTTCCATCCCGATGACATCTGTCAGACTTGGTGACGACTTCATTTGGTGTCTCTGCAGACCACAGGGACAGGAGTAAAATGCAGAGCCCACCCAAGATGAGTCGAAAGTTAGAGAGCCTCCCTGTGCCCACTTTTCTGTAATGCTCAGACTCCAATGACAGTGACAGGTGTGAGCAAAAGTTATTCCTAGAAATATCAAAATAATCTGTCACCATACTTGTTATGAAGAGAAGAAAAAAAATCTTTCCTGAAATTCCTTAGCTATGGAGCTGTTCTCTCATGTTAGAGGCCATTCAAAAATTCCAGGACAAAGTTTAAGGTGACTCCAGGTTGACACAAAGGCCAATCCTCTCCAGATGAACACACCTTCCAACCAGTCTTGAATTTTGAACACCCCAAGTTCACAGGAATATGAGCTAATAGCAAAAAAACTCAAACCCACACACAAAACTAGCCAGTAGGAGATCTGCAGATACTTCAGATACTGGAATTACCTACTGGGGAACATAATATTTGAGTATTTAACTTCTTTGACAGATAGAAGCTAGGTTAACATAAGTTTAGGAGACCACTAAAAAAAAAAGCCTGAGTAGGGGCACCTGGATGGCTCAGTCAACTGAGTGTCCAACTTTGGCTCAGGGCATGATCTCACAGTCTGAGTTCGAGCTCCGCATTGGGCTGGCTGCTGTTAGCACAGCCCGACACGCTGTTTGTGAAATAGGAAGAGGAAAGCTGGCTGAAGTTTGAGAATGTGTTAATCTGATAAGGCGTCAGGCTGTGTTTGAACCTGATGGGTATTCGAAATCTCAAATCTCTGTGGTGTCCTTGTTGTTGCCACGTCTCTTGGCTGTGGGGGTCCCTGCCTGCTCTACTCAGGGAGACTGGGCGCTCTCGCCCCTGTAATCCAGTCACTTTACACTGGAACCAGTGTAGTGTGGCAGTAGGCTGCAGAGGAGGGTGGGCATCCTTTACTCAGTAAGGCCCAGCCTTTCCATGGGGACGCCTGTCTGGGCTGTGGCCTCCACGAGGGCTCCTCATCCTTCCCTAGAGGACAGCTTTCCCTGCATCTATGTGTCCCCCACTTGCCTGTCCTTGGACTTCTAGAACTATTCCCACTATTTCCGTGAGGCCCTGCCTCTCTTGTGTATGGCTCCACATCCCTCCCTCAGCCACCGGCAATGAGGCAAGAAAGCCAGGGGAACCAGAAGTGTCCCTGGGGTCAGTGGGTGCGGGAGGAAGGGGCCTTGTGAGCCCAGCTCCCTGACGTGCCCCATCCAGCTGCCTCTGCTCCAGGCCACTCGGGTTTCTCTAGGCTGTGCTCCGAGACTCACAGGTATGGGAGAGGCGGTGTCAGAGGGACAAGGACAGCGGTGGCAATTCTGGTTCAGGCTGTGCCCACCTCAAGAGTGGTTTTTCAGGAGATGCTGATTGTAAACACGGGAGATTCAGAGGCTGCTAAGGGGTGCTGTGTGCAAGGCTGGAGAACACACATGTTATACACACACTTAACAAAAGCTTCCAAGGACACGGGGAGAGGCCAGAGGATGAAAACTGGGTCCTGCTACTTAGATCCACGGAGGCAGATTCACGGATGCCTGAGGCTCTGAGCACCGCTCGGCCAGTGCTTGCTGAGGGCTTGCTGAGACCCTGGTGGATTTCGTCAGGTAACGGTTGCTTATAAACTGATCTTGACACTGAGCTGTTTAGCAGGCCCACTCCCCAAAATTTAACATCTAGATTATGACCTAGCACGGCCTAATTATATCAATTGGGTAAAAATCTGTAAATTATCTTCATAAGCAGAAATAAATTCTTAGCATGTAAATGTTCTGCATGGAAGGCATTGGTTTATGGTAAATCAGAGCTGTTTGGCCTCTGGTGATTTAATCAAAATATTCACCTGGTGTGGAGCATGCCTGTGGGGCTCTGGTTTTACAAACTGTGAGGCACTGCTCCGGCCACAAAATGACTGGGGTAGAGGGTGCTTAACACAGTTGTTGTAGAAGGAAATTAAACAATGGTTAACACAAATGTGTTCTCAACTGACATGCTTCTCATAGGTCTGGGCTTTCAGGCACTTCACTTCGCCAGGAGTTCCAGCACATGCTCGTGGCTGTCCTTACACCCCGCAGTGGTGGACAGTCACAGACGTGACCACCAGGTCAAGACATGTGGAGCACATGGGGGTCTGGACTTCTTGGGGTTACAGACCATTCTTAATGATTTCCGTGTCCTCGGAGATGTCTCACTTGTCTCCATCTCAGTGAGTGGAGTGCTCTGATGTGTCTTCACTGCTGTGGTGTTGGCTTTGACCCTGAAGGTGCACTGGTCTCCGGCACACAATTGCGGTCACAGAAAATGCTTCCGAGAGCATGAATTCATAAGACGGCTAGTTGAAGGAGGGTTGGTGGTCTTTGGGGAACTTGGAGCGTATCAGAAATCTCAGTATTCCCACTGTACTGGGGGAGGTTGGGGGCAAGCCTGCAAACAGGGACAGCACTGTGTTCACAGTGCAAAGACCACGGAAGCACACCATACAAACGACACAGCGCATGGCAGGTACTATAAATATTTGTCAACTCGAAGAGTAAATCCAGGGCTCCAGTTCATAAAAACCCTAAATGTCCTCCACCAAGGGTGGCCACTTGGGCAGGGCTGCACGGTTACTGAGGAAACGGGTCCCGAATCCCAGCCCTGAGCCTGGGAAACCGTAGAGAGCCCTGGGAGGGAAGGATGTGCTGGAGAAAGCCAGGGCCGGCTGTGAACGGGGCAGGAAGAACGGGCTTCCATTTTCTCTGTTCTAAAAGCAACATGGTGTCGGGCGTGGTCAGGGAGCACAAAACCCTGAGAAGGCACCTGATTAGCCTCTTGGTCACAGACAATCAAACTCCCTCCTCCTCTCCTCAACCCCACCTTCTCCATCCACCTCACTGGCTGCCCGGTGCTGCTCTTTAGTTTGGCTTTCACGTGTGGTTTTCAGTCAGCTGTCGTCCGAGGCGATTTAAATTACTTTTGCAAATAAGATTTCACAAGACACTATAATATGCTTCAATAGGATCAAAACATATTACATGGACTGTACATCAAATTAGTTTTAGCACAGATTATAAGTTATTGTTTTAGTTATGCATTTCATTACTTTTCTTTTTAAACATTCAAAACGCCTGAATTACAGCAAGTGACTGTTGAATAATACAATGTATTCTCATGTTACAGCTCCTTAGAAATTTCTCAGGCACCTACCACCAGGGTAATAGCAAACTATGCAGTTATGTGGGGGTTCATTAAAGCCAAACTTCCAGAAGCAAGTGAGAAAAGATCATGTTTTATGAAATAAGCATGTGGAGTTCTGGGCTCAAAATCTAGGAGGAAGAAAAATGAATCATAGGCTTATAAGAATTTTCCAGGGATCTTGAAGTCATTTTGACATTTATGAGAGCCTCATGCCTAAGAAAAACCTTTTGGTGTCTTATTCTGGGTCAAATGGGATAAAATAGGATTGTAGTGTCTGAGAAGAGAATGTCACCTACAAAGGCACGCAGGGGCCCACAGAGGAGCTGGTGCCGGCCCGTGTGCCTGCCTAACTGTCACTGCAACAGCGGATGAAAGCCACAGGCTTCAAAGAGGAGGCGGCCGCCTCTGCTGGGCCGCGTGCAGCCGCTCTGCTGTGTGTGAGCAGCATCATGGAGGGCGGCATGCGGACCTGGGTCTGGTCCGTCTCTAATTTTGTGTTGTCATATTTAGCTGTTGCTCTCACTCAGCCATCAGTGTGGTCACCAGCCTCCGGGGATGGGTGCAAAGCCTTCTCTCGGAGCACTGGCCTTGGACAACCCACTGGTAAAGTAGAGGAGGAAGGTGCATTAGGAGAGGCAGATGTGGGTGACATAAGCACACTTCTC